>NC_143227.1:13975788-14308446 GCF_030267445.1 Bombyx mandarina | reverse complement strand
AAGATCCGGCGAGAAACTCAGTGGGCTGTGTCTGAGGGTTAATTTACTCGTCGAGCCCTTCGTCGCAAGCGACGGGTTCGACGAGAACGATGACCGGTGCTTGAGGTACCTAAAAGCACCGTTAGTGGATCGGGAGGATCCAAAATGACGTGTTTGGGGCGACGTCGACTGCTTTCCATTCTTTGCGCAGGATCGGGAATGTAGTTACCGGCGGCCACGATGAGAGGGTTCTCGTGTCGTATCGCTTTATCGAAGTGGGTTGGTATCGGAAATGGCATACATAAATGCGTAGTCATCTTCGAAATGCACTAACAGAACCACTAAATATAAACATGTTCAACAAATTCAATGATTTTATGTGTATTTTCATCATAAAAAGTTTAGTGCGGCCTAACATAGGCGAAGGACAAGTGTCCTTAATGTCGAAGCGTGGATAGATTTTTATGGCGCGTTCTTCGCAACTTTACGAGCCAAGTAAGCAGAAAGCGTTTTGTTGCCGATTTCGAAGAAGGGGCTAATTAGATAAACTGCATGCTTTTTGTTAAGTCAATTTAAAAGTGAATTTGTCTTTATGAACAACTAGCCGTAGTCGCATTTAAAATTAGCATTATTATTTATTGTCGTTATTATTAGGGAGTCCAACACTCATATAATTATTAGCCTATCTATTAAGTACGTGTATTTTCTACATGGATACCAAGTTTCAAGTCAATCGGATGCACGGTTCAGTAGTTATAGCGGAACATCCGTAAAAACTACTGTAGACTTATATATTAGTATAGATTATTTCCTAGTATGTTTAAAATACTCGTACAACCAAACCAAGCGTGATTATAAACTATAAAAAATGTTTTTTTTTACGTTTTTGACGTTACAACGTCTTAGAAATAGATGAACACCGGCGCTGCACGCACAAAAAAATGTCACGTTCTGCCTGAGCGTGAGTTTGCAAGCAAAAGCGCGGACAAAGCGATAGGAAGGCGCGATTGGCCTTTTTTTTTTCGGGCCGGGGGCCGAACCTCCTACGAGGTCCCCGCGCTTAAGGGGGGGCACGCGGGGTATGTAGGACTCAACGATCTGCAGGTGTTGAGAGCAGACCGCGGGCCCAAGGAAGGCGCGATCGGCCTAAGCCAACGGCTTATGACACATTTATCTCTCTTCTCGCGTGACCTCAGAGTTAGCAGTTGCAATAGCTCTGCTACAGACGTTATCACGTAAAACTATCGTCCGCAAAATGACTTTACAGATAACCATATATTTTTTTCAGTATACAAATTCAAATTGGAACCTATTTAATGTTAGAATATGATCGCTTTTCCGCCCATTATAATTAAAATTATGTCTAAAAATTGAAGGGTATGGAAATGCTGAGATGAGAGCAACCAACCTTTTATTAATATTATTTATTTAAGGCATATTTTTACTGTTATACATTTTCTTAGAGGCCATAGTGTTATGACGTACTCTTCATAGACCTTTTTTGTATACTAGTGTCGTGCTACAGCTCACACTTCTTAATAGGGATGTACCCACTAACAAAAATACCCTGTTCAAAACTATATAAAATAGATTTTAGTAATAAGTATATTGGACATTCAGACCTACTATTAAAGAAATTTCTGCTATAATAATAATAATACTAGCTGTCAGACACAAAGTCTATCCTTTAAACTATACGTCTAGACTGTTTTATTATCAATATCATAACAATTAATTAATTCATCAAAACTATTAGACGAAAAAAATATTTTATTAATCTCTCGGCAATAAAAAAGTAATGTATGTGATTGAATTTCTATTATTAGATAGTAAAAGCAGCGTGGCTTTAGGGTTGACAATAAATATTTTAAGTCGAAGTTTTTTTTTCCAAGTGAATCTAGGTAGCGATATATCGGCTATATAACACGCGGCTCTATATATCTTAGTATAAGATTCTTTTTCCATGTAGTCGTAAAGGTCACTATCTCACATTAAGGCAGTTGCGGGAAGCACATGGACCAGAACAGCTGAAAATATAAGCATATGGAGGCAGTTGGAGGAGGCCTATGTCTATAATAGACAAACAGACAATAACTAATAATAACATAGGCAAAAAAAAAAAAAGTTTGCAAAAAAAAAAAAAATTATTAATATTAATACCACTTGTATATGTAAAAAAAATAATGTATTTGTCTGAATAAAGGCTTTATTATCTATATATATTGTGAGATACTACCACCGACCACTTGTGTAATAAATAGCTTAATTAAGAATACAAATTATATCCCTTTTTTGTCCCTTCACAAGTTAGGTCGACACATATTGTTTACATTGTTTATGAAAACATAGCTTTACGAACTTAGACAGAGAAGCATAAAATACAGGGCGAGTCGAAAAAGTTCGAAAAAGAAAACTAAAACAATTAGCATAGAGATTTTTTTTTATTGAACAATCTATACTGTGTTACAGTTGTAATACTTGTTTTTAAAAGTAATATAATCGATAATTTTCCATTCCTGTTTCCAGTCGTCTTTTTTTTCTTTTTATTGCTTAGATAGGTGGACGAGCTCACAGCCCACCTGGTGTTAAATGGTTACTGGAGCCCATAGACATCTACAACGCAAATGCGCCACCAACCTTGAGATATAAGTTCTAAGGTCTCAAGTATAGTTACAACGGCTGCCCCACCCTTCTAACCGAAAGACGTTACTGCTTCACGGTAGAAATAGGCGGGGTGGTGGTACCTACCCGAGCGCGGACTCACAAGAGGTCCTACCACTACTAAGTCTTAAGATGTCTTAAAAAATCGCAATGTCAAGTCTCCGTCTAGTCATTTTCGATCATATGTCCTGTCAAAGAGGTTGCATATTACGACATGGTTATTTAGGTGAAAATTTTACGATTGACCTGGGAACTGTTTACCACAGTCTATTAATAGAATAACTAAATTCGCCACCCACCTTGAGACCAGAGGCAGTCAAGAAGTCACAATTTTCATACAACGTTTATCCCACCTGTCAAATGCACACGCACGAGGGCGGCAGAAATGGCGACACTCACTCATACAATAATAATTACACTCAACAATCAGTAATTGCGCGGATTTTCATTTTTATTCGCGATACTATTCCTTCATCGTGGAAATGGTTCGTACAAATTTTTCGCATGAAAGTTTAGCACGTACTTTATCTTAAGTAAAATTAATCGTAATTCATTGTCATTTTAGTATGTATATTCATTAATATTTAGTGAGTCCGAAATACCGTGCTAAGCAGTTTCTAAGTTCCATTGACACCATTAATTCACATATAGAGCGGGATTTTTATTTGCATTTAATTAAATTAAATCAAAACCAGCTAGCTATAAAAAAGAACGCGCGTATTTTTAACTAGCTTTTGCCCGCGACTTCGTCCGCGTGGAATAGTTACTTTGGCATAACGCTAAATTTTACCCCCCTCTTCATTTATAGGAAAAAGTGAAAATATTTTTGAATAATAAAATGTTAAGCAGCTATTTAAGATAACTAAAAAAAAACACGCTTTTTAACCGACTTCAAAAGAGGAAGTTTTAAATTCGACCATTATTTTTTATCTATGTATGCTCACCGATTTTTCGAGAATGCTTGAACTTATTCTGATTTTTTTTTTTTTCGAAAGGCCATACTTCTCTAATGGTCCTGTAATCATCAAGATCTGATGGTGGAATCCTGTAGAAATTCCGATTTTGAAACATTCTTTATTGGTGCTCCGCTTACATTGGTATTAGCATGATGTTATTTAGCCTGTAGCCTTTCTCGATAAATGGGATATCTAATATAGAAATAATTTTTCAAATCGGACCAGTAGTTCCTTAGATTAGCGCGTTCAAACAAACAAACAAACTCTTCAGCTTTATAATATTAGTGTAGAATACCTTTTTTTTTATGGCCCACCTCGCGTTAAGTGATTACCAACGCCCATAGACAACTACAACGCAAATGCGCCACCAACCTTGAGATATAAGTTCTAAGGTCTCAGCTATAACAGTACATTTGTAGGCAGATGTGCATACGATCTATCAATTAGCGTTATCCCCCATATCTGCAGGGAACAGTCTTAATACACCCTGTATATAAAATTACACATTGGTTGTCATGTTCCGCACAAAATAACTTTCGACCCTTCGTAAAACTTCCAACACGTTTCTAATTAAAAGAAAACACATTTCAGTAATGTACTACAAGACAGTAATGATTCGATATATTCAATATACAAACATAAGTTCAGCTTTATAACGGTAGACGAAGTTAAAGTAAATTAAATTTTCTTTGAAGCTATGACAGGAGAGTGACGTGTGCACGCCATTAACAAAATTACTAATGCGTCATAAAATTATTTAGTCACCATTATCAGTTTATTTTTGGACCGAAGTTCCTTATGGGACGATGCGGAGGGTACGCTAACCGTGAAAAAACGTCCGTAACGTAAGATTTTTATTTTTATATTTCTTTATTACACTTCATGTAAAATTAACATTGGTGGACTTAATGCCTAAGGCATTCTCTACCAGTCGACCAAGGGTAGTGCAGAGTAAATAGTGGTAGGTGCAATGAAATTTATATTTAAGTTACAAATACATACACAAAAAAGTATATATATACATATATACACAATCACATATACATATACATAATATTATACATTTACATACATACATACATATAATAGTAGTTTATCCAGCATTAAAAGGAATATATTAATAAATTTTAAGACTAAATATTACAGAAAGAGAACTTGTCCTCATAGAACCTTCATCCTTAGACTTGGCTATTTTACGCAATCCGGAGCGTATGGGACCGGAATCGTAAAGCCTCTAGGTAGAGATGGGAACAAAAATCTACTAATGGGCATATTGTCTAAGTACACTCTATTAAAATAGATTCCATTTATCGAACAGTGTCATTCCCTTATACTAAATCATATTCCAATTTCAGCCGTTGAAAACCAAACGGAAAGTCTCCATTCACACAACCTAGCCCAGCCATAAGTTCTGTTACAAAATAATTAAAAAGATGAAAATTTAAAAGTTTTTATGTAACAGTATTTATGGCCAGACCAGTTTAGTTATATCATCACTGTTTCCACTATACCATCGCGATTATGATTGTTTTTTGTTTTTTTCTTTTGGATATTTGGATTGGATAAGCTTTTGCTTTTTTTTTATTTACATAGCGTGTTCTATGTTGCTTATATACTAGAACGAGCACACGGCCTGCTTGCTGTTAAGTGGACATCAACAATGTAAATGCCGCCACCCTCCTTAGATAGTCGATAGATTTGAAGTCGTCGTGGCCTAAAGGATAAGACGTCCGGTGCATTCGTATTGAAGCGATGCAACGGTGTTCGAATCCCGCAGGCGGGTACCAATTTTTCTAATGAAATATGTACTGGACAAATGTTCACGATTCACTTCCACGGTGAAGGAACAACATCGTGTAATAAAAATCAAACCCGCATAATTATAATTTGCGTAATTACTGGTGGTAGGACCACTTGTGAGTCCGCGCGGATAGGTACCACCGCCCTGCCTATTTCTGCCGTGAAGCAGTAATGCGTTTCGGTTTGAAAGGTGGGGCAGCCGTTGTAACTATACTGAGACTTTAGAACTTGTATCTCAAAGTGGGTGGCGCGTCTACGTTGTAGATGTCTATGGGCTTCAGTAATCACTTAACACCAGGTGGGCTGTGAGCTCGTCCACCCAAGATAATATACATAAGTTCTATAGTTATAGTTCTATAGTAAAACAGTTGCTAAACTCCTCAAATCGAAACGCGTTACCGGTTCAATGCAGAAATAGACAGGGTGGTGGTACCTACTCACGTGAACTCACAAGATACCCCACCCACCACTAAGAACATGTTTCAAAAGCATATTTAATTCAAAAAATTTGTACCTGCCTACGGGATTCGAAGACTGGCACAGTCGTACGATACGAATGCACCGGGCGTCTTATCTTTTAGTCCACCACGAATTCAGTTTATTTATTTATTGCATTGATGTGCGAACAAGGTAGACATTAGAGGATATACGGAGAATCCATCTTATTCTTTACACACCTTGGACCTTAGAAACCAATTCTCGTAAAACAACCAGACATCATTACAGAGCGCCATGCATTTCTCATGGCACAAATCTGCAGCTACTAAAGATCTTTTATAGCCATTATATTCGAAATTCCTTAAGCACTTTGAATAGGAATTTCACAATTTGAAATATTCCATCTATATTGTAAAAAAACACGTATTACAGAAACGATGTTAATCTGGGAAGTCTAATGATGGTGAGCTGTTGAGACTAATCAAAAGATTTTACTAATGTTTTGACAGATCCGTGGATATCTTTGTTTGCTATTTTGATTCTTTGGGCAGGCAGCTGATGATGCACCTAAAATAAACTGGTTACAAAAACCCGTAGACTACTACTGCCACCTTCCCTGAGACCTAAGGTCGAATCAATGGTTCTGTTGTCCCAACCTTTAAACGCATGAGTTCTTCAAGGAAAAAAATCGGTGTCGTTGTGGCTTACAATACTACCAGTAAAACCATAGATCAATTAGGTGTGAACTATTTTCATTTTTTTGTGTTGTACAGATTACAATGTATCCAAAATATACCGCTACATTTATAAATCTAAAATTTTTTTTTTTGTTATTTCACTGCCCACATGTTGTTTTACTGTGTGTGTTTATGTATGTTTTGTATTCGGGTTCATCATTCAATTTGATTTTTGTTTTGTTTTTTCTCATTTTATACTAGTTTTATACTATGTTCTGAGTCTGTATACACGTACCTAGCCTACATTCCCGCAGTGAACCAAAGGGAAACGGGGGTCACTGAAAATCAGCGCTGTTCGATTTACCGACTTTGAACAGCATTAGCTGAGCCACCTTCTTTGGAGTTTTTCTTTCTTTCTTTCTTTTCTTTTATTTATATTTTATTTAGTGTGAAAAGCAATAAATGATTTTATTAATATATTTATTTATTAATGATATCAGGGAAATGTTACCAGGATAATAATGGTCGTGGATTTTTCTATTCTAATTCTTGATCATAGACTTTTGTCTTGTAGGCAGACAAGCATACGGCCCACCTGATGTTTAGTGGTTACCGTCGCTCACGGGACGTCAGCAATGCTAAGGTTACTCCTGTTGTGATTGCAATTTTGAGTTTATCCCTATGGTGTTAGTTACAGTTACTACTTACCTATCTACAAAGGCTATAAAAAAGGAAAAACTCAGTGCTATGAACTCAAAACATCTCCGTACTAACGAAGATTACTCGAAGAGAGTCAGATTAACAAAGCTGCGAAAATAAGCGGGTTGTAAATCATCTCGCTATGAGATAGGATCGTGATTTAAATTCTGACTCGACTTATGCCGCTAATGATTTTTTATTTATTTTGCCTTGAAGCCTTTTCAGCGGGTTAATTTAAGTAGCAGTTTAGTCAAATTTGAACGAATTTAGGTTAGATCGTTTGATACCTGTTATAGTGGCAAGTTCCTTTCTGGACCTTTCTGTACCTTCTGTACCTTCTGTACCTTCTGTACCTTCTGTACCTTCTGTACCTTTCTGTACCTTTTGCCTGGTCAATTATCTGAATATCATTATGAAGACCTTTAAGTTAGTTTTTCGGAAACGCTGATAGACAGATGGATAGAAAACGCTTTTACTGGTGGTAGGACCTCTTGTGAGTCCGCACGGGTAGGTACCACCACCCTGCCTATTTCTGCCGTGAAGCAGTAATGCGTTTCGGTTTGAAGGATAGGGCAGCCGTTGTAACTATACTTGAGACCTTAGAACTTATATCTCAAGGTGGGTGGCGCATTTACATTTACGTTGTAGATGTCTATGGGCTCCAGTAACCACCTAACACCAGGCGGGCTGTGAGCTCGTCCACCCATCTAAGCAATAAATAAATAAAAATATGTCGCTGTACTTGTGCGCTGTGATGTGATTAAAATAGAGTTTTACATTTTTGTTAATTGTATATTTATTATCGCGCGCCGACACGTTGAAGCTTTAAATGCAGAAGAAGAAAAGTGAAATTGACGTCACCACAACATTAGATTATCATGATTGTTGCAGACATACATGTGCCAGACTATTGGATGTACTTTTATACCTCATACCGTCTTCAAAATACACTTTTATTATAGACTAGCTTTTACCCGCGACTTCGTCCGCATAAGTTTTTTTGTTTTCTCCCGGCTATAAGTCCCCCTGCAACAATGTCCCACTATCGTGTTCCAGTCCTCAACTTCACATCAAAATTTGTTCAAAAGCAACCTAAGCTACATAATGGATAGCTCCGAATGTTTCCTTAGTAAATATAAAAAGTAAATAATGTAAATCGGTTTAAAATACTACTAACTACCTACCTGCCAACCCCCGATGTTAGACAGTGTGACATCCGTAACATCGTCTGCGTAGGAAGTACTAACTTAATGTAAGTAGTATAATAATGTAGGAAGCTAAAAATAAGAGGCCTTATTACTGTAGTACATTTTTGTAAACTATGTTCTTTGTTTTTCTCTCTCTGGCCAACACAGGAGATTCTGTGGACTTGAAACACGTGAGCAAGCCACGTATAATTGTCCGTGAGAAAAACAACTCTTTTCTAAATTAATGCCGGCTACTTTAAATGTTTGCCCCTGAGCTTTATTTATCGTCATAGCGAATGCGATTTTCAGCGGAAACTGTAATCTCTTAAACTGGAATGGCAAATCTGTCGGAATTATGGGTATACGGGGGATTAAAACGTTCTCTCCTTTTGCCATTCCAGTCATAATGATTGCTTTTACAATATTGCGACCGAGGTGTGTCACTTGCAACCGTGTGCCATTACACAGTCTTGGTGCATCTAAATTCCGCATTAAAAGGACAGGAACGCCTACTTTCAGCCTCAGTTTGTGTGAAGGTACTCCCGACAGTTCTAAAGAATTAAGAAATTCTACAGGGTATGATGTTACTTGTTCAGTATCCATTACAGTGTCTACAGAGAGAAACTTAACAATATCACCTTCCACGCGTGACATAATTTGCTCGTTTATCTGTCCCACCATTTCATTCGTCGGCGCTAAAATTGCTCTTTCACATAACCAGTCTCTATTCCTCATATTAGTTAGCAGTTCGCTATAGACGAAGTTATTTAGATCATCTGGATTATGCACAACATTGCAGAATTCACGATCCAATGTAATCATGCCATTACCATCCTTTGCCATACGATCTTCTCCAATTTTAAGAAGAGCAGCAGCATATTGTCCAGATTGTACATCATTGTGTAGTTGCACTCTCATATTTGTAGACAGACTAAACGTTTTTACGTGCACCCATAACGTTGACGCTTTTAAACACGCATTTATTTCATCTGCAGGGGTGCCTTTAGTGATAACCGGCAAAGTCTGACTAAAATCGCCCGCTAAAAGTACCACCACCCCCCCCATGATATTTGGATTACTCTTGATGTCTTTCAAAGTCCGATCTAGAGCTTCAATTGCTCTTTTATGGGACATAGTACACTCATCCCAAACTAATAATTTACATTGCTGCAACATACGTCCACGCTCGCTGTTTTTACTTATATTACAGACTGGCATTTCTTCATGGGCTAAGTTTAATGGCAGTTTAAGCACCGAATGTGCCGTTCGACCACCATTGAGCAGAGTGGCGGCTATTCCGGAAGAGGCAACTGCTACAGCAATTCCTTTATCTTTTCGGATTTGCGCTAAAAGCAAGTTTAAAAGAAAGGTTTTTCCCGTGCCTCCGGGAGCATCCAAAAATAACAAACCACCTTCGCCATCTTCGATTTTTTTGAAAACATTGTCAAATACTAACCTTTGTTCTGGGATCAAACGTGGAACAGACTCTGTCAATTGTTGTTGTAAGGAAGCAGTATCGTAATCTAGTTCCCGTATTAAATCGCTACTGATTTCCTCGGTTCTCTGTGGTCTGATCATTCCATAATCTGATAAATCCTTTCTAGAAATTGTTTTAACCTGGTCTTCAATTTTTGTCAGACCCTCATTGTAAATTAAATCACTGTACGTGACATTGGGATTTTGCTCTTGTAATCTGTGCAATATATCGTCGGTCATATCATTTTTGTATTTATCCCACAATTGTTGAGGATTTGAAAGACCACAAGTCGCTACTAATACAGCAAATAGCTCTCTCATCTTGCCTGCTGATCTACATTGAGCAGCTTCTTCCAGTGTCACATCCCAATGGTTGTCATTCTCCAGTAATCCTCTTGCCTCACATGCCTCTCGAAATGTAGGATAATCTTGTGTGTTGTATTTTTTTAGATCATTGAAAGAGGTAGGTCCGCGCACATGTTGTAAAAGCATGCGTAGACAAAAACATTCCATGTTACTAACATGAACTGTATAAACTCGTCCTAAAGCATCTCCAGATTTGATGCCAGGCCAATCGTGAACTGAAGTACCTTGAATGCGGCGTTTCCAAGTTTTCCTACTTGCATCCCAAATATAATACCTCGGCACCTCGACATAAAGAAGAGTTTTTGCAAACTCATCTCTGATACAAAGATCAAAAAAAGCAGTGAGTGTGGTTTTTGGCGGAGTAGTTATTCGTTCGTGGAAATTGTGTTCATTAAAATAAACGCGTTCACCATTTTCTAAATGCACGCTGAGATGTGTCACGGTGGGATGCCTTTCGTGCAACGGAAATGCTAACAGACGCCACACGGCTTCGTTGCTGCTGACATACCGACCAGACTGATAAGTTTGTACCTCATCTACGGGATTCGCAAGATCAGTATTTCTAAAATTGAAAATAGCTTGATCACTACCCTTGTTTATATATTTGCAAATATATTTGATGGCGCGTACTGAACTGCATGCCTCAACATTTATGTGGGCGTTAAACATTTTTGATAAATTGGTGACTACCCAACTATTATCAACCGTAACGTAGCTACCATTTCGGAGCTTCACGGTTGCTGTTCGACCTCCGTCTGCTGGCGCTCTTCTACGATACTGCGGGTATCCGTGGTCGTTGTGAACGGTCTCTTTCACTAACTTGCGAGGAAATTTTTTTGTGCATTTTCCGTCTTTCATGCAGTGGCACTGTGGATTTTCGGGTCCGCATGGACCGTGAATCATATTTTTTACAATAATGTCATGGAGAGTCTTGTCAATGTTAGGATCCGGTATTTCAGCGCTGATTATGTTATCTATTTGATCGGGTCGTAACTTATCTTTTAACCACAATAATATATGGACATGTGGCAGTCCACGTTTCTGCCATTCGACAGAGTACATAAAGCAGCGCGCTTCTCTGAACACTCGGCCTTTATTAATCACATCCATTAGTTTTTTAACTTTTAGTCTAAAAACTCTTGCGACTACATCATGTCTATCTATTGCGCTTTGCCCCGGCATCAACTGATTGACTATTTCGGGCCAGGCTGGGTTGCAAGTAAAGGTGACGAATAAGTCAGGGCGACCATGTGTACGCACATAAACAAACGCGTCCTGAGTATATTCGTGTAAGTACCGCGGGCTATTTACAAATGAAGATGGTAAAATTACCATACGACCTAAGTTATTTGGATTTAAATTAGCGTCATTTGCCACAGCGTCTTGAAGATGGATGTAATTCTCTGCTCTTAGTTTAGTTTGATTTAATGATATGTACCGTAACCTCTCGCTTTCAACTTTAACGTACATGTCAACGTAAAACTGATTGGCCAGTTGCTTGCATCTTTGTACAATGTTAAAGTTGTTTTCTCGTATCATCATGTTGTAGGCATAAAAATCCATGCATGAAACCTTTTTGTTATGCAAGGGAAGACCTGTTACAGGATTAATTTGAGGAACTTGAAAGTGGTACCCCTCTTGTCCCTTACTAAATATGATCGGATATTGCAACGCATCATAAAATTTATGAGTATCAGGCACCCTGGTTAATGTGTCATCTCGGGCCTGTAAAACTATATCACGGAAAGCAAACTGTTCGCCTGTAACCAAGGCTGCGACTTCATTTATTAACGGTGCATTATACCGCCTTTCATGTTCCCCACTTGGTGTGCGATCGGGGTGCATCACCAACCTATAATCCTCTCCCGGCATTCTTTCTAGTGCTGTTTTGAAAGTATTGATAAGGCGATTATGTTCATGCAACATTCTCTGGATTTTTAAAACAGTATCCCTTTCGATTCCTTGTATATTTTGACACCTGCGATCAGCTTCGTTTTTTTCATCGCCCATGAAATAAAGTTGCAAAAACTTTGGTTGTTCATTATTTGCGGGAAGTAAGGAACCAATCCTGTGATACACCTGTCCTTGGATGGTAAAAGTAGGTGAAAATCCAGGCATTACGACCTCCTTATCTACACCAAATGACGTCATCTGAAAGCAAGAATTATACTTTCTAATCCTGCTTAAAAACCGGCGCGATTCGTTACTGTCGTATAAAAGTAAAGATTTAAGAGGTTCCTCTGGCTCGCCAAGTAATGGAATTTTAACCTTTCCACCAGAACAGCACATACCTGGAGTTTCTTCTTTCCATTTCAGTGCTTCACAATATCTGCATTTTTTATCCATTCTCCCAATGATAACCAATCGGTGATTAACATAGTCGATCAAAGGGTCATACTCAAAAGCGGCACCATTAAATGCCTCCCACGTACTCATTGAAAACGTACGTCTTCTTTCTGCCTGCCGTTCAGCATTTAAAAGACGTCGTCTTTGTGAATCTTCGTCAGTCTCTGCCGCAATCAATTGCGCGTGACGTTCGGCATCTAAAACTCGACGTGTCTGAGTCTGTTCCACTGTCTCAGCAGCTCTTTGAGATGCGTGGCGTTCAGCATCCAGGGTCTGACGGGCCTGAGTCTGCGTAAACGTCTCAGAGGCCCTTTGAAATGCGTGGCGCTCAGCATCTAAGGTTTGTCGGGCTTGAGTCTGCGTATAGGTCTCAGAGGCCCTTTGAGATGCGTGGCGTTCAGCATCCAGGTCCTGACGGGTCTCAGTCTGCGTAAACGTCTCAGAGGCTCTTTGAGATGCGTGGCGTTCAGCATCTAGGGCCTGACGGCTTGAGTCTGTGTAAACGTCTCAGAGGCCCTTTGAGATGCGTGGCGCTCAGCATCTAAGGTCCTACGGGCTTGAGTCTGCGTATAGGTCTCAGAAGCTCTTTGAGTCGCATGACGCTGAGAATCTAACATCTGACGCGTCTGAGTCTGCTCTTCAGATTCTTGGCTTCTAGCAACTTTTGCAGTTCGAGCTCTGCTAGAACTACGGCTTAGATTGGATTTACGTTTGCGTGGCATATCGAAAACAATAAAACAATAATTAAAGATTTTTAAAATCGGTAGTTTTAAAAACTACAACGTAAGACAATTTTTATAAAAACTTCGATAAAGCAAACCTTTTTACTTATAACCTAAATATCTAAATCAATCAATAACGTATTGAACCTAAACAACTATGCACTACGACGACGTATGATTTGAAGGTTTGCGTTATATTGAATTATTTTCCCTCGTTGAATAGTAAACAAACTAAGTGTAGGTGTTATAATTTCGGTGATGAACTGATTACCTATCCGTTTCTTTGTCTAAAATGAGTATTAACTTATCACTATGATTGATTACTGAGCATAAAGTTCGTATAAATGTCTATCTAATTACCTCCTCAAGTTTAAAGCGTAGCTAGTTATGTAGTACTATATTAATTCTGTGGTGTAGGTAATTAGATTTTATCTGTATGTAATTTAACAGTCAGTTGAATAAAAAATCGTATACAAATCAGATCAATAGCTATGGCGTAATGTGATTCTAGACAGAGTTTTAATGTTGTAGATAGGTAGCTGTGTATAGGTTCCTGTGGGAATGAGATATTTTCCCGAAGTAAAAAGTAGTCTGAATTTTGGTACCTTCCTACCCTATAAGTTAAGTAGTGTGATGGTATGTCGCTAAGTTTCGATCCAAGTAAAACTGTTAAATAAAGACAGATGCATCAAAATTTTATAATAAATTCCCTAAATTATGGCGCCTACCGACCCTCTAAGTTAGAAAAGTGATCAAATACTAACTTTAAGTCTTAGTAACACTCATTTAAAAAAAAAAAACATCAAAATCATTTCAGTAGCTATGGCGTCATTCGCTTCTTGACACGATCACGCTAGATTTCCGCGGGAATGAGGTATTTTCCCGCCGTAAGAAGTAGCCTGTGTCCGTGCCTAGGATCCTATCTTTATATTAACCAAGTCTTATAAAAATCCGTTCAGACGTTAAGGCGTGAATGAGGTAAACTTTTAAACCAAACTATTAAAAATCACTAACTTAATTAGTTTTCTGCCTACTGCCTACGCCTTAAGTACGATAGCATGAATATTAATAGCCCATATCCTTTTCTAGGTTACTATCTATCATCTAACTAAATTTCATCAAAATCCGTTCAGCCGTTTAGGCATGATAGAGCAAAACTCCCACCAAAAACCATAAAAAAATCACTAACTCAATTCAGTTTTCTGCCCACTTCCTACCCCCTAAGTACTATGACGTGACCATTTTGATCTTATATCCGTTTTTAGGTAACCATCTATTACCTTACTAAATTTCATCAAGATCTGTTCAGCCTTTTAGAAAGAGCAAAATTCCCAACAAAAACGACAAAAAATCACTAACTCAATTTAGTTATCTGCCTACTGCCTACCCCCTAAGAACGATGGCGTGATTATTTATAGCCTATGACCATTTCTAGGTTATCATCTATCACCATACCAAATTTCATCAAAATCCGTTCAGCCGTTTAGGCGTGAAAGAGGAACAGACAGACAGACAGACAGACAGACAGACAGAGTTACTTTCGCATTTATAATATTAGTATGGATAGTGGTCGCTCAGTGGTCGAAATTTGACCATAATTAAAATTATATTGTAACTATACTTGTAATGTGGAGGAAAATTACCACAATGTAACCACTTAATACCAGGTGGGCTGTGAGCTCGTCCACACATCTTATTGCTTATAAAAAAAAGATTAACAATCAATAATGTATTGGTACACGAATATCAATAAATGAGATGGAAATATATAGAGAGAAACTCTCCATAAATAATCCGATGTGTCGTGTTACCGCCAAATCTACGAGATATAGGACTAATGGAAGCGACGATCGGTGTGTGACGGGGGTAACCATTTACTTTTTTTTAACTTAAGCTGATAACCTTGAGAGTCTATGTCAGCGTAACCCTAACAAGTAGGTGAGCTCACGGGCCTCAAACCTGACGTCGTTACTAACACTAACCCTAGCAAGAGCAGTGCTTCGCAGAATCTACCACCGGATCGGAAACGCGACCCACTGAGACTGGCACTTGCAAGCTAATCTCAGCACTGATAACGCAAAAACTTAATGATACGACCTCGGGTCTCGGAGGGGAGTGATGCGGGGGTAGCTATCATACAACTTAAGATCTTTGACAGATGCCTGAATCACGCTTACGACATTTTCAAGATAGGCTTGCATATGTACAAGTTAAGGACAATGACATTCTGACCGTCGATCTACCGAGCAATATCATCCGCTCGGTGGAAGATCTTCCCTCCGACGTGAAGCCTCCCAAAAAGAGTTCCTTTAACTTGTCTGCCTTTATAGGAATTAAAAAGTTGCAATGAAAGTAATATATGGCATGAGGGTTCTGAATGCAGGTAGCGCAGGAGCGATCTTTGTGGCGAGGGTTGGGGGAGGCCTATGTCCAGTAGTGGACGTCTGTGGGCTGATAGAAGAAGAATGCCATGAGCACTCTTCAAATTTGCTATCAATCGTAATGTTACACGAGAGCTTTATACATGAAATTGCCGAGTACACAGTCCTTAAGCTAAAACCTCAATGCACTTAATAAATTACTGGGGACTGTTAGAAATCACAATCCACATAAATAGCAGCTATTCAAAATGGTGTCCCTTCCAGAGGTTCTAGATCCTTGACACGTTATCAGTACCAAACAGAAATTGTTAACAAGAGACCGTGTTGATTTATGTGGGGTTATATATTAAAATCGTATTTATAGTAATTTAAATATTTGCTCAATTGTGTTTTGCGAGAATTGGCTGTCGATAGCATGTGAACGTAATATGTGAGATATAGCACGCGATTCACCTGATGTTAAGAGAGTGGTTGCCGACAGTTTTTTTGGAACGATGTTCCTTATGATACGATGCGGAGGGGTACCCTAACCGGGAAAAAACGTCCGTAACGTAAGATTTTTATTAGTAATGCACACAGTGTACGACTTAACTTTGTAATAACGTACAAATTAGTAATGCACACAGTGTACGACTTAACTTTGTAATAACCTACAAAAAATAACATTTTTTATTTATTTAATTACTTAGATGGGTGAACGAGCTCACGGCCCATCTGGCTTTAAGTGGTTACCGGAGCCCATAGACATCTACAGAGTTAATGCCGCCACCCACCTTGAGACAAGAATTCTAAAGTCTCAGCTGTAACAGTACGACGACTGCCCCACCCTTGAAACTAAAAGGTATTACTGCTTCATGGCAGAAATAGGCAGGCTACCTATCCGTGCGGACTCAGAAGACATCCTACCACCAGTAAAAGGACAGATATAATGACTTCAATACCTCCGCACACCTTGACACATGAATCTCAATCGATATGCAATGGTAGGTCCACCCCTCCAATGCATGACTTTCTCACGTTATGAATACGCTGGATATTGGTAGGAAACACAATATGTTTTCCAACAACTATCCAAACAATATACAGTTGATATAATATAACTCCAATTAAAACGAATTTTACAGCTTTTATTATTGTACAGTCACAAATCAAACAGTTTAAAGTATTCACCGGTGGTAAGACCTCTTGTGAGTCCGTGCCGGTAGGTACCACCACTCTGCCTATTTCTGCCGTGAAGCAGTAATGCGTTTCGGTTCGAAGGGTGGGGCAGCCGTTGTAACTGAAATATACTTGAGACCTTAGAACTTATATCTCAAGGTGGGTGGCGCATTTACGTTGTAGATGTCTATGGGCTCCAGTAACCGTGAGCTCGTCCACCAATAAAAGCAATAAATAAAAAATAAATGTGTGTGTGTGCAAGTCACACACGGTAGCAGTAAAACTTATAAAAAAAGTCGCAAGGCTCAACCACTCCGCAGTGCAATGGAGCAGCCTCACCCTGGGGGAACCGCTTGCATGATCACGGTATCCCTACGCCGGGTAAGTACGGTTTAGCAAGAGAAATACGAGAACGTCTATCAACGTGTAACATCTCGTCACCACGATTCAGGACTTGTTGAATTTACGTGCAGCGACATCTGTTGATAACAAACTATATAGAAATAAAATTATCTCAGGATGCTCCGAGAGCCACGACAGCGTGCACGGATGTCAAAAACACACTGAATTAGTCGGCGACGCGAGACCGTGTGGAGCGCTTCGTGAATTGTCGGCGCCGCTCGGAGCCGCTTCGGGAAGCCAATCGCGGCACACTAATTTTTTCGTTTCGTTTCATTTCGTTTCATCAAGTTTGAAATCACAACAATTCTAAAGAAGTTTCACTTCAAAATTTAAAACTAATTCTACGGCTTAATCTCACTGTTATTTTGTACAGTCACAAATCAAATAGCTCAAAGTTATTATTCAGAAATCGCTTACATTTTCATCATAAAACCTCCAACACACGATACATCGAACGGCTTTTTGAAGCAATTTCCCACTCAACAGGCGTTTTAGTTAAGCGGAGTGTAAAACATCAGGCGAACGTGTGTGAACGCTTTTGTCTATTACGTTCGTGTCGTGAATGAAAAATAGATTTTTATTTATATCTTGGAGACGGTCATTAGTTTGGTTCCCGGTAACCGTACTCGTCGAACTCGACAAGGCGGTCGACTTGCAACATAACCCATGCATCAGCCCGCTGAGTTTCTCGCCGGATCTTCTCAGCGGGTCGCGATTTCGATCCGCTGGTAGATTCATTCGCGAAGCAATTGCTCTTGAGTTGTTAGATCTCCATCGGAGGCGCTCGGGCTGTTGTTAGCAAATACCATCCCTCCTGGCTGAGCATTTGCTCGCCCACATGTCCTGGTGAAACTGGAAAGGCCTTCGGGCCACCAGTAGTAATCTTTCAATCATAAAAAAAAAATGTTTGGTAGCTAGACGAAACTCAGCACGATTCCCGAGAGATGGCAGCACGATTGCGGTATCGTCGGAACTCGGATAACTTCGTGCTACGACAGAGCCTAGCCGATGGAGGCGCGTAGACGCCATCACACTTACCAACCAGCCTTTTTAAAGGTGCCTCCATCCTAAGAACTGTCATTCATTTTCGTTTACTAACGTCATAAGAAGATTTCTAGGTTGTTCAGACAGCAAGCGTAATTGGTGTACTCAATTTCTCTTAGCTCGATCACCCTATTCGCCCCTATGATGTCTGACGATGGTGCTAATAATGTGGTTTCTCCGACATATATTTATTTTATTGGAAAAGTTTTATTTCTTAATGTTTAATATACTTAATTAAATTTACTATTACGCTTTAATATCGCATTTAATTATAATGCTAATGTTAAAATGTCGACGAACATGAACTTAGTCGTGCGTGATCACGAAGACTGTTTTCGGAATGCTTGAAAACATTACAAATAAACTAATAAACGCAAACTTGAATTTTTTCATTGCTTATGTGGGTGGACGAGCTCACAACCCTCCTGATGTTAAGTGGTTACTGGAGCCCATAGACATCTACAGCGTAAATACGCCACCCACCTTGAGATATAAGTTCAAATCAAATCAAATCAAATCAAAATCAAATCAAATCAAATCAAAATCAAATCAAATCAAAAAATTTTTAATCAACATTCGAAAGTATAGTTACAACGGCTGCCCACCCTTCAAGCTGAAGCACATTACTGCTTCACGGCATTATTTAATTGGTTACTGGAGTCTATTTATTTATTTAATATATTTTGTACACACAGCTGTTAGAAGAAACACAACAATAAGGATACAGTGTACATGGGCACTACTTATTTCTTGTTGAAATCTCTTCCAGTAGGCCCGCAAAAGGAACGAAGAATTAGGAACACAAACCTAGCGCATACAGTAAACATTACATATAATAATATATACATATTACAAGATACAAAACAATATATATATATACATACAAATACACACACATACATATACTTACTTTATATTATAATACAAATATATATATAATAAACTTAGACATCTGCAGCGTAAATGCCCACCACCTACCTTGAGATATGAGTTCTTAGGTCTCAGTATAGTTACAACGGCTGCCTCAGCCTTCATACCGAAACGCATTACTGCTTCACAGCAGAAATAGTCAGGGTGGTGGTACCTACCCGTGCGGACTCACAAGAGGTCCTACCACCAGTTCAGCATAATATATATAAATATTCTCAAATATATTCTCAAATAATCCTGCTTACAACTTTCTATTAACTCTGCTTATAATTCGTGTATGGCCGTGCTTAAAATACAAAGAAATACACTTAATAGTTTCACAAGGAGCATTAACATAACTGCTCTACCATATACAACGAACACTGAGTTTCAATGGATTTCTTATGAGATCCAAACTTTTGGGTCCGCAAACCTAATTTATGGGGACAGTTTGAGGCTAGCTACAATCTGCGCCCTTTGACACACTCCTAGATATACAAAGTGGAAATATATGGTAACCGATGTTTATACTTGTACGTAGCATTTAATTTCTACAAATAATCACTAAGTTCTTATGCACTAAGCACCTCGCCTAAACAGGTCATAGAAGAATCAATCAAATTTACTTTTCTTCCCAAAAGAGGTGGATCGGGAGAGCTGAAGTCCTCCGGGCTCAGTGGTGTGGATAGGGAGAGGGATATGTCCAGCAGTGGACGAATGTGGGCTGATGGTGTTGATGAAATTTCCATATGTAAACCAATATTACATTATTAAGATTATGACAAAGTAGAATAGTACATTAATATGCATTTCGGTTTGAAGAGTGGGGCAGCCGTTGTAACTATACTTAAGACCTTAGAACTTATTCTCAAGGTGGGTGGCGCATTTACGTTGTGTATGTCTATGGGCTCCAGTAACCACTTAACACAAGGTGGGCTGTGAGCTCGTCCACCTATCTAAGTAATAAAAAATAAAAATTATGCAATCAACTCTAACAATGAACTTAAAACTAAAAACCTTACAAAATAACAATAATACTAATAATAATAAAATATTTAGACCTGGCCCACGAGACAACCGCCATGTGGCATGTTGATTCAACCATCATTGTTCCAATAGTTGTGTCGGTACACGGTTTGATAGCGAAAAGTTTCGATCAACATCTTAAGAAACTTTCGTTATCCAGCTGGGTTAAGGGCCTAATACAGAAAGCAGTTATCCTCGATACTGCACGCATTATGAAGAGGTTTCTCACTCTGGAGTCCTAACCACTGGTGGCTTGTGTCGTAGACACAAGTCACCAGTGGTCAGCGACAATCTATTTTTATAGTGTTTTTTTTTTAAATTGTATTTTAATATCTTTTTTTTTAAATATTGCGTAGATTTTAAATAAATATTAATAAATAATAATAATAATAATTTAATAACTACAATATATTATTAAAAGGAGGCTTGCCCTTTAGGCAAGGTTCCGATGATATTGGCAGCGTTCCCCCTTTGAATAGCTAGACTAATTCTTTGTCCAAGGTAGGTGCCAGCTCTTTGGTCTCCTGTGATGTCGACTAACCTTTTTGCTAATTCCTTAAAAAGCCTTATAGCGCTAGGACCCCACGGACCAATATTGTATTACTACGTAGTATAAAACAAAGTCGCTTTCTCTGTCTGTCCCTACGTATGCTTAAATCTTTAAAACTACGCAACGGATTTTGATGCGTTTTTTTTTTAATAGATAGAGTGATTAAAGAGGAAGGTTTATCTATATATTAATACGTGAAAAAGCAAAAACTTTGTACCCCATTTTACGAAAATTGCGCGGACGGAGGAGTATGAGATTTCCCACACTTATAGAGAATATAGAGAAGAAGTGCACAGTGCTAATATTTTTTTTAAATAATTCATAAAAGATACATTAAATCAATAAAAAAACATTACACACACTACTGCCATGTATTTGACGCACACACGCATGCATATTATTTGTTTATTGTCAAACTTTTCTTATTGCATAAAGTCTTTGACAATAGAACCATAATAATGTTGAACCTAAGAACTGTCATTCATTTTCGTTTACTAACGTCATAAGAAGATTTCTAGGTTGTTCTAAGACAGCAAGCGTAATTGGTGTAGTCAATATTTCTCTTAGCTCGATTACCCTATTCGCCCCTATGATGTCTGACGATGGTGCTAATAATGTGGTTTCTCCGACATATATTTATTTTATTGGAAAAATTTTATTTCTTAATATTTAATGTACTTAATTAAATTTACTATTACGCTTTAATATCGCATTTAATTATAATGTTAATGTTAAAATGTCGACGAACATGAACTTGTCGTGCGTGATCACGAAGAGTGTTTTCGGAATGCTTGAAAACATTACAAATAAACTAATAAACGCAAACTTGAATTTTTTCATTGCTTATGTGGGTGGACGGGCTCACAACCCTCCTGATGTTAAGTGGTTACTGGAGCCCATAGACATCTACAGCGTAAATACGCCACCCACCTTGAGATATAAGTTCGAAAGTATAGTTACAACGGCTGCCCACCCTTCAAGCTGAAGCACATTACTGCTTCACGGCATTATTTAATTGGTTACTGGAGTCTATTTATTTATTTAATATATTTTGTACACACAGCTGTTAGAAGAAACACAACAATAAGGATACAGTGTACAAGGGCACTACTTATTTCTTGTTGAAATCTCTTCCAGTAGGCCCGCAAAAAGAAAGAAGAATTAGGAACACAAACCTAGCGCATACAGTAAACATTACATATAATAATATGTACATATTACAAGATACAATAAAATATATATAAATACAAATACACAGACATACACATATACACACATACATATACTTACTTTATATTATAATACAAATATATATATAATAAACTTAGACATCTGCAGCGTAAATGCCCACCACCTACCTTGAGATATGAGTTCTTAGGTCTCAGTATAGTTACAACGGCTGCCTCAGCCTTCATACCGAAACGCATTACTGCTTCACAGCAGAAATAGTCAGGGTGGCGGTACCTACCCGTGCGGACTCACAAGAGGTCCTACCACCAGTTCAGCATATATATAAATATTCTCAAATATATTCTCAAATAATCCTGCTTACAACTTTCTATTAACTCTGCTTATAATTCGTGTATGGCCGTGCTTAAAATACAAAGAAATACACTTAATAGTTTCACAAGGAGCATTAACATAACTGCTCTACCATATACAACGAACACTGAGTTTCAATGGATTTTTTATGAGATCCAAACTTTTGGGTCCGCAAACCTAATTTATGGGGACAGTTTGAGGCTAGCTACAATCTGCGCCCTTTGACACACTCCTAGTTGTACAAAGTGGAAATATATGGTAACCGATGTTTATACTTGTACGTAGCATTTAATTTCTACAAATAATCACTAAGTGCTTATGCACTAAGCACCTCGCCTAATCAGGTCATAGAAGAATCAATCAAATTTACTTTTCTTCCCAAAAGAGGTGGATCGGGAGAGCTGAAGTCCTCCGGGCTCAGTGGTGTGGATAGGGAGAGGGATATGTCCAGCAGTGGACGAATGTGGGCTGATGGTGTTGATGAAATTTCCACATGTAAACCAATATGACATTATTAAGATTATGACGAAGTAGAATAGTACATTAATGTGCGTTTCGGTTTGAAGGGTGGGGCAGCCGTTGTAACTATACTTAAGACCTTAGAACTTATTCTCAAGGTGGGTGGCGCATTTACGTTGTGTATGTCTATGGGCTCCAGTAACCACTTAACACAAGGTGGGCTGTGAGCTCGTCCACCCACCTAAGTAATAAAAAAAATATTACGCAGTCAACTCTAACAATGAACTTAAAACTAAAAACCTTACAAAATAACAATAATACTAATAATAATAAAATATTTAGACCTGGCCCACGAGACTACTGCCATGTGGCATGTTGATTCAACCATCATTGTTCCAATAGTTGTGTCGGTACACGGTTTGATAGCGAAAAGTTTCGATCAACATCTTAAGAAACTTTCGTTATCCAGCTGGGTTAGGGGCCTAATACAGAAAGCAGTTATCCTCGATACTGCACGCATTATGAGGAGGTTTCTCACTCTGGAGTCCTAACCACTGGTGGCTTGTGTCGTAGACACCGCTATTAGCGACAATCTATTTTTATAGTGTTTTTTTTTTAAATTGTATTTTAATATCTTTTTTTTTTAATATTGCGTAGATTTTAAATAAATCTAAATAAATAATAATAATAATAATTTAATAACTACAATATATTATTAAAAGGAGGCTTGCCCTTTAGGCAAGGTTCCGATGATACTGGCAGCGTTCCCCCTTTGAATAGCTAGACTAATTCTTTGTCCAAGGTAGCTGCCAGCTCTTTGGTCTCCTGTGATGTCGACTAACCTTTTTGCTAATTCCTTAAAAAGCCTTATAGCGCTAGGACCCCACGGACCAATATTGTATTACTGCGTAGTATAAAACAAAGTCGCTTTCTCTGTCTGTCCCTACGTATGCTTAAATCTTTAAAACTACGCAACGGATTTTGATGCGTTTTTTTTTAATAGATAGAGTGATTAAAGAGAAAGGTTTATATATATATTAATACGTGAAAAAGCAAAAACTTTGTACCCCATTTTACGAAAATTGCGCGGACGGAGGAGTATGAGATTTCCCACACTTATAGAGAATATAGAGAAGAAGTGCACAGTGCTAATATTTTTTTTAAATAATTCATAAAAGATACATTAAATCAATAAAAAAACATTACACACACTTCTGCCATGTATTTGACGCACACACGCATGCATATTATTTGTTTATTGTCAAACTTTTCTTATTGCATAAAGTCTATGGTCAAATTGTGAATAGATTAAATATTGTTTGTCTTTGTTAATATAATTTGTCTAAAGTGTAGTCATGGCGAAATCTGTGATCATAGAAGTAGGTATAATAAATAGCCTTTGACAATAGAACCATAATAATGTTCAAACTTATAATTTCAATTAATTATAGTCGAATTTCGACTACTGCGGGACTACTAGTATGTATAATAATAACATCCATTAAATAGTCGAGAAATTAATAATAAATTACAGTTTCCGAAGCGAAGCGAGGGCGGGTCGCTAGTGTGCTTATAAAATTAAAAAAATCTTTTTTTTTTTTTTTTTTCCTACCTATGCTGATAGCCTTGAGAGGCTATTTCAGCTTCGCCCTAACGTTAGTAGGTGAGCTCGCGGGGCTCAACCGGAGAGTTGCTAACACTGACCCTAGCAAGAGCAGTGCTTCGCAGAATCTACCACCGGATCGGAAACGCGACCCACTGAGAAGATCCGGCGAGAAACTCCGTGGGCTGTGTCTATGAGTTAGTTCGCTCGTCGAGCCCTTCGTCGCAAGCGACGGGTTCGACGAGGACGGTGACCGGTGCTTGTGTAACGGGGATCAGGAGGATCCGTAATGACGTGCTTTGGGCGACGTCGACGGTTTACCATTCGGTCTACTGGGTCGGGTATGTAATTTCCAGCGGCTACGATGAGAGGGTTCTCATGTCGTGCCGCCTTCTCAAAATGGCGCAGCGATGCCGACTGTAGATACTTACTAAAAGAGTCGAGCTCCAGGTCGTCGTGGAGATCCACATTCCTAAGGAACCAAGGCGCTCCGACGGCTATCCTGCAGAATCGTGATTGAATAACCTGAAGGGATTTCAAGTGGGTGCGGGCTGCGTGAGCGAACACTACGCTTGCATACGTCATGACGGGGCGTATACAAGTTTTGTAGAGAGTTACCTTATTACGGAGGGACAGTTTGCTTCGACTACAAAGCATTGGATAGAGTCGTCCTAGAATAAACGCGGCGCGGTCGCGTACCGTTTTTATATGGGGACGGAATGTCATCCCTCTGTCGAGGGTGACTCCTAGATATTTGACCTTCGAGACCCACGGTATGGGCTGGCCAAAGAGAGTGATGGGACTAACGGCGGAGGTGTTTGCGCGCCTACTACGGAGTGGGATGCTCGAAGTGATGTTCGGAGGGCGACCCCTTTTGAAGAGCACCGCTGCGCTTTTCGTGGGGTTGATGTCAATTCGCCACTTCCGGAACCACTGTCCCATGGTGGCTACTGCGATCTGGAGTCGTCGATGAAGCAGCGACATCTTCCTACACGAGTAGTAGATAGCCGTGTCATCGGCGAAGAGCGCTAGATGGGTCTCCGGAGACCGGGGTATAGCATTGATATACAAACTAAATAATAACGGGGAGAGCGCGGAGCCTTGCGGGACTCCGGCAGTCAGTTGACGGGGACGAGAACGAGTTCCCTCTACTCGATATCGAAACGAACGGTTCGACAAGAAGTCTCGTATGATGAGCACGAGTCTGTCTGGCACTCCCATGTTGTACAGTTTGTAAATTAAACCGTTGTACCAGACTTTGTCGAACGCCTTCGCGATGTCGAAAAAGAGGGCGCCGGTCGGGATTTGTTTACGCCTATTTAGTCCTATCAGAATGTGCTCCGTGAGGCGGTGCACTTGTTGTACGCACGAGTGTTTAGAGCGGAATCCGAACTGTTCGTCTATGAGAATTTTGTTCGCGGTAACAAAATCCCAGAGGCGTTTCCTAAGGAGCCGTTCGTAAATTTTTCCTATCGTCGGGAGGAGACTAATCGGACGGTAACTAGAAGTTTCGTTTGTCGGTTTGCCCGGCTTATGTATACCGATTAATGCCGGTGGTTGGCCTGAAGGGCGTACGATGGGAGGCATAGTAGCGGTAGTTTCGGATTTGAAAGTCCTAGCTAGTCGCCAGTATGCTTGGTGGGAGGGCGCGAGTTGTTCTAAATAACTATGCCAATTATCGTTACGCGCGTCGCTTAAGCGGGAGTGGACTTCGCGTTGTAGACGACGCATCCGAATCCGGTTTGAATGCGTGGGAAGACGATCGTAGGCCCGGATTGCCGCGTTCCTAACTCTTAAGAGATTCCTAAGATCGGGGGACAGCCTGATGCGGTGGAAGCTGTCCTCCACATCGACTTCTTTTGAAGATCTAATGATCGCGGAAGAGATGTGATCGGTAATGATGTTTATGGATTCGACGGTGTCCTCGGGGGATAGATTCGAATCCGGGCCGTAAGGGAGGATTGGCGGAGCGGCTTCGGCTAGGCACGTGCCCAGCTTATTCCAATCCACCATGGTCCTCGTAACAGTGACTGGGTTGCGAGGGCGACCGAGCTGCATAACGACAGGTCGGTGGTCTGAGTCGAGCTCTGACAGTGCTTCGATGGAACGCAAGCGCAGAGTTACGTTCCTAAGCAATGCCAGGTCTATAGTGCTCGGACGGAGCGCGATGTTATACGGATAACATTTTGGAGTTGGGGGACCGACTACTTCAAAGGTGAGGTCGTCTATAAACGCGTCGAGACGCCTACCGTTAACGTTTGAACGATGGCAGTTCCACCTAGTGTGGTGGCAATTTAAATCGCCTGCCAGGATGACAGAGTCTCCCATGCCGAACAGTGACTCGATGTCACTGCTCAGAAGGGGCTTGTCCGGGGGGAGATAAACGGATGCGATGACGATCGGCTGGTGTCCCGTCAGCGAGATACGGCACACTGACGCCTCGATATGTAAGAGCGAGGGAGTATCGAGAGGGACGACGTGCAGGGCCCGCCTATAGTAAATGGCAGTCCCGCCTTTGGAGGCGGTGAGTCTGTCATTCCTAACCATGACGTAATTCGCGACTTTCGGGTCGCAACGCGAGGGCTTCAGACAGGTTTCCTGCACTAATAGAATATCTACGAGATTATCGCGGAGGAATTCAAAAATTTGATCGCGTTGCCGCGCAAGTCCGTTAGCATTATAGAATGCTAACGTAAGGGAATACGGTTTTTCTCTACCTTTTTGCGCCATTGGTTACCGGTAAAGATTTACAGAGTGCGGGACACGGACTCGTATACGTCCATGTGGTCGAACGCGGCCGCGAGCCGCTGTTCGGGGGTTACCGACCTACGGATAGCGTCTGCGAACGATTGCAGACGGTCGAAGTTGACCGCAGTGACGAAGTCGCGCACGAGCGCGAAGTCGTTGACGGCAGAGGGTTGCGGGGGAAGGAACGCGGGCGCGGGGCGAGGTGCGAGCAGGGGCTGGGGCGCGGGGCGTGTCGCGAGCGGGGGTGGGGGTGCGGTTTGCGTTCCCGCCTTCGTATACGGCAGCGGTTTTTTCCACGCCGAGACCGTGGGAACTGCAGCCGGCACGAAGGCGGGTTTAGGCACTGAAGGCGCCAAAGTCTTTGGGCCGACGGTTCGGGGGGCTGGGTGGGTCGGACGTTTACGCGGAGCCCTAGGACATCCACGGTAGTTCGCGGGGTGCCCTTGCTTAAGGCATAGGACACAGCTTGGAGGTTCGGTCGCGGTTTCCCTATCTCTAACGCAATCTAACGTAGCGTGATCGCCGAGGCACTTCACGCAGCGGGGGCGCGCGTGGCAATTACGCGCTGAGTGGCCATAGAGTTGGCACCTGTAGCACTGCCCGGGAGTGCCACGCTTATGGGGGGCTTCGATGGAGACCCCGGATAGGCCGCAGACTGTCGAGAGGCATGAGATCTTCTTTTTGGCCTCCGGGGTTGGCTCCAACGCGACGAGTATCATATTATAGGGCTGTTTGCCCCGCCCGCTGTGCATCCGGTGCACACTAACTATCGGGAGGGCCTGAGCGGTCAGATCCTCCTTAATGTAGTCTATTTCGAGCTCCTTAGGGACTCCGCGTATTACTACGCGGAGCTCGCGGTCCTCCTGAAGAGCATAGGTGTGAAAACCTATGTTCTCCTTTCGGAGGTATGCTGAGAGGGCCCTATGGTCGCCCGGCGTTGCGACCTTGATCTGAATCCCATGCGCGTAACGTCGCGTGTAGTTAATTTTGTTTGCCTGAAGGGCCTGGGAGACGCGGTTCCACGCGGTTTTTTCCTGGAGAATCAGCGGGGGCGGGGCAGCTACTTTAGGAGCGGGCGCGGGCTTGGGACGCGGCGGCGGGGTTACGCGGCGAGCGGAGTCCGACTCCGGTGTCACGACTACCTGCGGGCGGGAGGCGGTCGCGGATTTTGTCTGCTTCGTCGTAGAGCTCCGGGACTCCACGGCGCGAGTACGCTTTTTACCGCGCGTTACGGTTTGGAACCCATCCGAAGTTCCAGTTGGTAAAGGGTGGGTTCGCGGTTACAACACTTTAGCGCACAAAAATGGACTCCGAGACGCAGATCGCAAGCAACCAACGGATCGGAACGTCCGCACTACCGAATTGTAAGCACGATGTATTCACGGTCACTACACTGTCGAGCACAGCTGTGAGTTCAGAGACGCAGCTCGCAAGCGGGCCACGGATCGGAACAACGTCCGCGCACAACCGAGACGTGAACGAGAATGATGAGGAAAAAAAAAAAAAAAAACATTGAAACACAAGGCAATAAATATTTTGTCTTAAACCGGTTACCAAATCACAAGTACTGAGTGTGGACCGTAAAAACAAAATAACTCAATAAATCGCGCCGAATTTTGAATAAAACTTCTCTACAAGGCATGCCCCTTTTTACGTCGCCCTCGTAAAACCGTAACACTTCTGTTCTGTAATTCTGAACACGCTGTAACGCAATTACGCATTTGCAATGCAAAGTCATAAACTTCAATGTTGTATTATTGGTTTTTATTAAAAACCTTGAATTATACATCAGGCGTGTGCTCTGCTGTGGTCAGACGGTTTGGTTTAATATTATTTTTGGCTTGGAATACTGAATGAGCTCACCAGGTGAAAAGTTGTTTCGTTTGTCTATGGAAACATGACAACATGATGCAGCTCACCTTCGAGTTCGACGAGCGAATTAACTCATAGACACAGCCCACTGAGTTTCTCGCCGGATCTTCTCAGCGGGTCGCGTTTCCGTTTCGGTGGTAGATTCTGCAAAGCACTGCTCTTGCTAGGGCCAGTGTTAGCAACACTTCCGGTTTGAGCCCCGTGAGCTCACCTACATGTTAGGGTGAAGCTGAAATAGCCTCTCAATGCTATCAGCATAGGTAGGGTAAAAAAAAATTCTCCCTTCGTCTCCCTCATTATATTTAAAGCCGTATTACAAACCGAAATATAATAAAAAGACAAGAGAAATCATATTTTCCGGCTCAGAAAGAATTAATTAGCCCGTGGCTAGTCGCAAAAATCCTTAAAGGGATCACGTTGCGTAAAAAATCGTATCGGTCTCGTCTTGGTATCGTTAATTAAATCGTGTGATGAGAAGGCTTTCTGTTAATTAGTCTGACGTTATCTTTTGACCTAAGCCGTTCTATCTTCACGGCATTGGATGTTGTAATAGGAGATAAAAATATCTATGGTCATTTTCGTATAGAGTAATTATTTAAAAAAAACTTCTAAATCGATTGGGATGTACCTTTCAAAATTAGTTTTATTTTTATTTTTTTTTATTGCTTAAATGGGTGGGTGGACGAGCTCACAGCCCATCTGGTGTTAAGTGGTTACTGGAGCCCATATACATCTACAACGTAAATGGGCCACCCACCTGGCGACATGAGTTGTAAGGTCTCAGTTTTAACAGTACAGCGGCTGCCTCACCCTTCAAACCGAAACGCATCAACCCTTATTTCGGTCACCGAGCCCACTGGACTTAGCCGGCAGCTAGCTAGGCTGTACTACCGACTATTCCCCCATAACCCTTATTTCGGTCACCGAGCCCATTGGACTTAGCCGGCAGCTAGCTAGGCTGTACTAGCGACTATTCCCCCATCCCCCAACCAGGGAACCTCCCCTAAACACCGTGAGGGCTCTGGCCCTCAGGTCTGGTCAACAGGAAAAGAAAAATAAATAACCAAATAATAAAGCAGTAGTAGAAGTAATCAATATGAATGAACTTCCTATAGTAGGTAGTGGCTTAGCTCTGTCTCTGACATTGTTGATGTCCGTGAACGATGATCCCAACCACACAAGAGTCTGTATACTCTAGACAAATAACACACGGCTAATGAATTAACGGTTTTTTTGTTATCTTTGAATAGGAATTGATTTATATTTGGCTTATTTGATAACAACTTAACTCCGTACATTAATCATAATCAAATTTCTAAAATCAAACAAATCGACAATAAATTCAAAATCGATAATCAACATTGAATTTAAACCTGAATGTTTTGCGGTGTCGTGACTATTAACTGCAAAATGACATTACGGTCTTCAGTAACACGTCCCTACGTCTTTATTTGAAAAAAAAAGACTGTAAGTCATGTCCGAAGTTTTAAGCATTCAAGATTAATATTCCCAGTCCGTAGTCCTGTAGATAAAATTGCAAGCATTATTCATTCAGGATCCTATAATAAAGTGCCGAGTATCCTTCAAAAGTTTTCATTAAGAGAGCGACTCGCTCAATAAGGACTGCCGGGTGACAAGTTATTATTAATGCAATGAACGACCTTCACTTGACGACTAAAATTATAAAATTAAGGGCGATGTGGTATTTTAAAAACAAAATCTCTCATTTAACGTTTTTTTTGTTTATTGTAAATCTCATTTTGTTTAATTTTAATCCACTTTTTGTTCAGTTTTTTAATTTTTAATGTTATCGAACTAGGATCCCTTATTTGAAATTATTTTTGCGAAAATCTCATCTTCTTAGGGTTTTGTGAGGCTTTTTAATTATGTTAAATACTAAATATTTTTTAATGAAAAAATCAATTAAATCTCAATTTACTAGGACACTTTCGTAGCTGAAATAAATAAATAAAAACCGGTGAACCATGGCCATAATTTCAAGTTTAATTTTAAATTCTTTGTATGTTATGCTATTGCTCTATTTGTTGCTAACTTTCGATTTAATCGAACGCCTTAGAGTTTGTGACAATACCCACCGATAGAAATGGCTTATAAAAGCATATCCAAAAGAAACCAGAGTATATGCCTTTTAAGGAATGTTCAACGACAATCAGTGTATTATTTTTAGATTCTGTGGGTAGTTTAACGTTCACTTTCTTTTGTTATGGTTGTGGACTGGTTCACAATCCATTTACATATTTCCATTTCTATTGCTTTTAGAGACATATTCATACCGAGGGATGAAAGGCTTAGTTTAAGTGACATTTTTGCAACTTTACAGGAGAGCTATTTAAAGTTTAAAATATGGAAAAAATATCTTTAAATAAAAACCTTCCTCAACTATTTGAATGGAGTAAACTTAATTGAAGTTCAATTAAAATCATCGAGCTGTTGATGCTAATAACAAATAAACCGCACCTTTGATTACAAAGATAAATGTCACGTGTTGAGCGAAATGTCGTTTATACCAAAGAGTCCCTCAATAGTCTTCCTGATTGTGAAAGGATGCTTTGGCCCACAGACGTCAGCAATGCCAAGGACACAGCTAAGCTGTCATTTTCAGCCATATCTACGAGCTTAATTATTATCTGAGTCAACAGACATCACGTGGTTGTCAACACCCATGTTGAAACATGAGGTCGAGTCGCAATTATATTATGCATTGACGTTCTCATGCCAAGATAAGGTATCGTTGACCACTTCCCAATAGAAATAGGCAAAACTCTAGAAAGCTCAGAGTATACTCTGCCATTAGTAAATGTTGAACTTATAAATTTGCCTGCAAATTACACATCAGGAAATAGGGCATTATGAACTTTCTGAAAATTAAACAGACGCATGCCACAATAGGAAATTTCACAACCGGCTCAACCCGAAAAATTCAACAATGATACAAAGCTTTGTACGTATTAGAAAGTTGCAAAACCTTCCCCTAGATCATTGATTATCTGAAGTACGATTTATTTAATTTTTCATTTGGCGTGCAAGACTGATTTGGCGTGGTTTTAAAAATGTTCTTTATTGTAGGTAAGCGACATTTGACACTGCATTAAGACTATTTATTTTGTAAAGATTTTACCATAAATTCGATTGTAGCCCCACCCTTGCCCCTGCTGATATCAAATTTCGAAATCGAAGAAAGTTATAATAATAATAATACTGTTCCATAAAAGTCGTCGTGGATCGTCCGGTGCATTCGTGTTGAAGCGATGCAACGGTGTTCGAATCCCGCAGGCGGGTACCAATTTATCTAATGAAATACGTACTCAACAAATGTTCTAGATTGACTTCCACGGTGAAGGAATAACATCATGTAATAAAAATCAAACCCGCGTAATTTGCGTAATTACTGGTGGTAGGACCACTTGTGAGTCCGCGCGGATAGGTACCGCCGCCCTGCCTATTTCTGCCGTGAAGCAGTATGCGTTTCGGTTAGAAGGGTGGGGCAGCCGTTGTAACTATACTGAGACCTTAGAACTTGTATCTCAAGGTGGACCACTTAACACCAGACCTTAGAACTTGTAACTCAAGACCACTTAACACCAGGTGGTAAATCGTCCCCCCAAGTAAGCAATAAAAAAAAAGACTTATCATCACAATATCCCCTCAACTACCCTCCATGTTCTATGCTGTCTTAAACGAATCCTCATTATCGTTCTTTGTCCGCATAAAAGATTTCTCTTCATTCAATACTTTTTTTAATAGCTGTATTTAGCAGATTATTTCACGACCCAATTGGCGTAGACTATGAGAATCCAGCTGCACATTGAAACTTAAGATCAAGAATTCAATTGCTTTGACACATCTACTGCCTTTTCATTGAATTGTTTTTAAACTGAAACGTCCGCCTGCTTTGTAACAGAAAGAGGCAAGATGAGGTTATTAACTCTTGAATAGAGTGAATAGAATCCAGAGCCTTGAATAACCTTGAATAGAGCTCAATTCAGGCCTCATTGGGCTCTATTTTCAACATACAAATAATTACTAAAAAGTGATAAGATGACAAATGGTACTTCAATTCTTCTTCTTCTTATGTTGCTCTTGACCGAGGAGTCGTATTCATTACATAGCGTTCGGGGGCAGAATTCACGCGTCTTATGGTGTCCTACCGTCTCTTTCTGTTTAAGGCCATTTTGCTGTACTAATGTAAGCGACCTCTCACTATAGTCCTAATTCGGTGCGTCTATCGTATTGTAGTAGTAAAATTAACTAAAATTGTAAGATGTTAGAAAAGTCTTTGAACTTAGCCCGATTCATAGATTAGGGGGACTCTCTCGCCTAAAGATCACTAATCTGACGGGTCACCTCTCGTACTCTGCGCTATCAGAGATCGAAGTCATAACATTCTGTAATGAGCATCCTCCTATAGTTTATCACAGGAGCTGTAACAGGTATTCCTTCAAACGAGGCTTAATAAGTGTAACAAAATTTCAAGCAACACGTCCATACCTCTGGCATTATCGATAGGACAATGTGACCCTTGTAAGGTGAGCTTGAATTCTGGACTGTATTGCACAACGGTGATCCAACCTCTCAAGCCAGTACGCCTAATTGCGAAATAGGTAAACGACTGTCCATATTTTCGCGAACGAGTGACCCTAAAAATCTTTTTTTTTATTGCTTAGATGGGTGGACGAGCTCACAGCCCACCTGGTATTAAGTGGTAACTGGAGCCCATAGAAATCTACAACGTAAATGCGCCACCCACCTTGAGATACAAGTTCTAAGGTCTCAAGTACAGTTACAACGGCTGCCCCACTCTTCAAACCGAAACGCATTACTGCTTCACGGCAGTAATAGGCGGGATGGTGGTACCTACCCGTGCAGACTTACAAGAGGTCCTACCACCAGAAAAACTTGCCTGTGTATGCCTGTTTTTGAATAACATATCACATAGCTTTATAGGATCACACGCGTGTTTTACTTTCTCCGCCACGATGACTTCTTCGTTCGTTCTTATGCGTATTAAATTAATTATTTCATCATGAACGTTCAAGTTACAATTACGGTAATCTACTCATTTTTGCAAACGGCCGAACGTTTTTGGCTTCCCTCCAATTTCAGGAGTGCTGCCGCTTCTCTGAGCCGTCAAGTAATCTTGTTAAATGAGGGTGATTTAATTATATATTTTTTTACATTCCACCCTCAAAATTCATACAGAGTTTATTTTGTTTGAGTGTGAAAGCTTTTAGGCGTGTTACGACAAAAAAATTAAGAGGCCTTTTGGAGTCGGACTTGTGAATGTGTTAATGGTAATTAAAATAATTACAAAACGAGACAAGTATGGTAATAATCTTAATACGGTCGGACTTGTGGCTTGTTGTGAAGTGGTTACTGCAACCTATAGACATCGCAACGTAAATGTCGCCATCCACACAATAAGAGAAGAGTATAAATTTGAAAAATATGTATGTATATCTAACATCTCGTATTTTCGTATTATGAAGATGAAAACCCAAGTTAATCAAACTGCCACACCTCAAGATACAATTGGTTCATGATGTATGAAATGAAACTTTAAAATCTAGAAACATTTATTATTGGAAAATAGAGGCCAATTAGAAAAATATTCTAAAGTCGACGAATTAACACCCTCTTCTTCTTCAACCTGTGTCCACCCAATGCTGAGTGTACGTCTTCTCGAATGCACACCATTCTCTTCGGTCTCTTGCCTCTCCCACCCAGTCTCTACCAACTACTTTGACCAGTACATCGGTCCATCTCGTTGGCTTTCTACCCACGTCACGACGTCCACAGTACGAGTTCTCCAGTCCAATACTTTTGTGCCCCACCGATTAACACCTGACGAAGCATGTTGCGGATAATAACATGTATTTTTAGGTTAGGAATATTGTGTTCTTTTTTTTTTTATTACTTGAATTATGTGATTTATCTATCATTAAATAAACTTGTCCAAATATTAACACCTCAGTCGTCCGTAATCACGAAAACTGTAAAGTGTCTGAAACATCGGAAAAAATATAATTTTTTTTTTAAAACTGACGTTATTTATCGCCATGTTTATAGTTTAGCGGCTGTCACACACTTCAAAGCAAATCGCGGCTGCAAGCAAACTGATTTGCGTCATGGTAGTAGTACAAACTTACAATGTTCCTTACCACTAGTATTTGCGACAGTTCTACGAGTATTTTATGCGGAGTTTTAAATCTATTTTTATACATATTTTTTAATCCTATCAATCAAAATCATTCACCTTTGGTTAAATGGACAAATATTGATATTAACGTTGAAATCCACTACTAACTCAGATTTTTATTTGTCATTATTGACTTTAGTTTCTGGGTGACCACGAAGTTCATTGTTTTTAATCGAAATATCTACGTCGGGAGTGTTCAAACGAGTCATACGTGCGTTTGTATTGCTCACTCTGGACACAATATGAATACCGTGAGCCATTTGAGCGGTATTACTACCGCGACGTAACTCATATACCTTAATTAGTACAATAGTAATTTTATCGTTCTCATATTTATAAGAAAACTAAGAATGTATCGAAAACAAAACACTAATCTATGAACAAATAGATGATTAAATTTGAAAACAGAAATCCATATTTTTGAAACAAAACTCATATGAGTTTAGAATGTATTGCCAACCACATAACGCTTCTAATGGCCAGTGTTCTAAAATGACAACTTCATTGGTAAATACCGATTATTAACCATCTTGTATCTGATATCTAGTTTAGTCGCGAACAACTGCAATTATCTCCAAGAAATAGAGAAACTTTCATAGTTTTAGTCTATGGGAATTCAACTCCCGATATTCGCAACCGCATCAGACCAAACGGACCGTGGACAATTACGATAATAAACTAGTGTTTTATTAACCAACACAAACAAGAAACCAATCAGGTTAAATGCAACCGCTGCCCATCCAATGACCAATAACAATAAATTGGAAACGAGGGCGGAGAGCTTCAGATGATGATTATAATCTATCAGGCTATTTTGGATATGACGCTGGCTTCCACGGACTTACTTAAATGCATCAATAGCTTTGACTTTATTGTTGTACGCAAACACAGCACAACCGTAGATATCACAAGGTGAATGCCACTCCTTTGAGATACCAGATCATTGAAGCAGTTGACCGCTTTGCAGTAGGTGTGGGCTCACAATAAGTCACGATTAGCATCGAGTAACAACGTAACGGTAAGTAAATCGTGACCTCTTCTTGTTACTACTACTACTAATCTAATTAGTCTACTAGCAGAAAAGTCGTCCTGACCTAATGGATAAGACGTCCGGTGGATTCGTATCTAGCGATGCAACGGTGTTCGAATCCCGCACGCGGGTACCAATATTTCTAATGAACCACGTACTTATCTAATGTTCACTACTGACTTCCACGGTGAAGGAATAACATAGTGTAATTTTAATCGTCGGTTTTATTTTAATAAAACACGCAAAGTTATAATTTGCGTAATTACTGGTGGTAGGACGTCTTGTGAGTCCGCAAGGACAGGTACCACCACCCTGCCTATTTCTGCCCTGAAGCAGTATTGCGTTTCAGTTTGATGGGGAGGGGCAGCCGTTTTACGGTAAAAACTGTGACCTTAGAACTCATATCTCAAGGTAGGTGGTGCCATTTACTTTGTAGATGTCTATGGGCTTCGGCAACCCCCTAACACCATGGGCCTTGAGCTCGTCCAACCAACATAGCAAAAACATTTTTTTTTTAAATGGTATTCTCACTAGACTCCCCACCATCAGTAGGTGTTACTACAGCTTAATAATTTCCGGTACTCATCTACTAAGCTGTTTTCGGTCAACATTTAAAAAAAAAAAAAAAAAACATACGTTTAAATATATACTAATATAAATAATAAACATCCAGACAAAGAGCAAATAAACCTGTTCATCACAATAATATTTTATACCTAGTCAGGTCATAAATTCTGTCACATGTTTAATGTAAAATAATTGAAACAAGTTTATTCATTATGTAACCATTCATATACCAAAATGAACTTAACAAAACATAGATTCTTATGACACTAAAGTTTATTCAAAATGACCTCCGTGATTTTGAATACAGGCCTTCAATCTGCGCGGCCAGTCGTCTATCGCAGCACGAACGAGGTCCATGTCAATATCGGCGGCTGCCTTAATCAAGGATATCTTGAGTGACTCCAAATTGGGATGAGTCTTTGAGCACGCCTTTTCCTCCAAGTGTTGCCATATCTTGTAATCTAACGGATTCAAATCTGGACTGGAGGAGGGCCAGTCTTCGTGCCGGATGAAGTCGATTTCACGCGCCGCCAGCCAGTCTTGTGTGCTCTTCGCTCTATGAGCTGGTGCCGAATCTTATTGGAATACCCAGTGCCTGTTATTGAACATGGTATGAGAAACAGGTTCCACAAGGTTCGTCAGGACTGTATTTTGATACACAACTGCATTCGTTTTTACACCTTTCTCACAAAAATGTACCTCTGTTAAGCCCCAATAAGAAACTCCCAACCATACCATGAGCGAGGATGGAAAATGACCTCGTTGGACACGCGGAATACGGTTGCTCGCTTCTTCACTACTGTGTGCGTACACCTTATCATTTTGTTTGTTGTAGCTCTCTTCTACGGTAAAAATTTTATAATCCGAAAAAAGAATTTCCCGATATTTTTTTCCCGCGTACCGCTTCAACAAAGCGCGGCATCTCTTCAGTCTCAGGTCCATTAGACGAGCATTCAAACGATGTCCTGTTTTTCTTCGATATGCCCGAAGCCCTAAGTCTTCATTTAACACCCTTTTCACCGTGGTTCTGCTTAACCCCATCTGAAGCGCCAACAGTTTCTGCTTACGTTTGGGATTTCTTTGAATTCGCGCCTTCACAGCTTTTATCACTGCTGGAGTCCTAACAGACCGAGGGCGACCACTTCTTGACCTGTCATCTACACTAGAGTTTTCATTGTATCGTTTGATGGTACGATAAACGAATCTTTTGGTTATATTCAAATTTTTCAGTATGTTAAAAATTTGAATTGGCGCGTAACCGCAACAATGCAACGCAATAACTGCAACACGGTCTTCTTTAAGCGTCCACTCCATATTTAAAAATGAGTAAAATTCTAAAAGTATACATTTTTATTTTCATGAACAATTCGAAATTCGAATTCAATAAACTTTTTTGTGGTCAGCATTCTAAAAGAAAAGTTTTTACTCTGTGACAATACTTATGACCTGACTAGTTATATTACATAATTTCATATAATTTGACAAATTTCATATCCATCAAGATGGACAATTTAACCGTCACTAAAGGTTACGTATAGTTAATGCAGTCGATAAAATTAGGGCTGGCACGTTAGAGATAATGTAATGAACAGTAAAGAATATAAAATATTGTTCATTCTATTTGTATTTACGAATTGTTTACTTGCTCAACTAAGCTTTGTTTTGTTGTTTCGCTTGAATATTTTACGTGGAAAATTGTAATAAATCCTAAAATTTATCTACGATATAACAAGGCACCATTAAATTTTTTTAAATAAATTAATTCGCGTAGTACGTTTTAAACACAATGACCACACCAGTGAGATTATTGTTAATAATTGTTAATCTTTATATATATATATTATATAATGATAAACATTTTTTTTTTTTCTTTTTTTTTCGTTCTTTGTCTACAGGCTTCTTCTACAGGCTCTTATCCCACTGGGTGGGGTCGGCAAAGCATGTCTTCTTTCTCCATTTGGCACTCACACCCTTTTCTCGTAAGCTCTCTTTCACATAGTCCATCGAAGTTTTTTAAGATGGCCCCACCTCACCCCCTTCAGGTTAAGAACCAACCACCTTGAGAAATAAAATCGACATGACAATTGCATTGAAACTAATTGTTTATATATATATTTCTTCTGTGCGTGTGTTTGTAATTGAACTCCTCCTAAACGGCTGAATCGATTTTAATGAAATTTTCTGTGTGCCTTCAGGTGGATTCGAGAATGGTTTAGATTTACAAATCAGCCCGGCAGATGGCGTTGCAGTCAGAATCTAGGTTATTTATCTTTCCTAAAAATAATTTATATGGCAAAACAACGTTTTCCGGGCCAGCTAGTAATATTGTAAAAAATTGTAAGTCACAGGACAGTAGGCAAGAATGTAACGATAGCCAATAATTAATCTTTTGTTGTAACATTACTTCCATAATTACTACCTGAAAGATTGACGCTGTGTTCACAAAACATAAATATTAATAGATTGAAGACTGTGTACAGAATATTCCACTCCTTTCATTGACCATTGAAGGGAACCGATGCTCTTATCTCGGGATTTCCATAATAATGTATAGAGTCGGGACAATTCAGTGGAGCGTATGCTAACAAACGCGTGCCCGCTTGAGCGTGAAACCGCCCTAAAGGGCTCCGAGTGACAGCCCTAGCATCCGGCGAGCGCTGTCCTTGAATTATTCAATAGACGTAATGTATAGACTCGGAACAGCGTGCCGGGCGGAGCGGGAAGCGGAAAAGTAAATCACGAGTCGTTCTTTTCTTCATTTTATTACGAAAGTTTACTTTTAATGGAACTATTATTGGGAGTGACGTCATTTAAATGTAAAAACAAAAAAGTATTCTTGGCGTAACTAATCAAGGCCCTTTTTTTATTGCTTAGATGGCTGGCCGAGCTCACAGCCCACCTAGTGTTAAGTGGTTACTGGAGCCCATAGACATCTACAACTTAAATGCTGCCAGCCACCTTGAGATATGAGTTCTAAGGTCTCAGTATAGTTACAACGACTGCTCCACCCTTCAAACCGAAACGCATTACTGCTTCACGCCAGAAATAGGCAGGGTGATGGTACTTACCGACCCACCTACCTGATGGTGAGTAGTTACCGTCGCCCACGGACTTCAGCAATTCCAGATGCAGAGCCAAGCCGCTGCCTACCATTACTGCCTATAAAAGAGTGGAATTGTATATTTCAACTTAAAACAAATATTTTAATGGTTTTCTGTTGACAATATCATAACAGAACAAGCTTCAATGCACAAAACTATATTTATCGGGGCTCCGATGATATGGATTGAACAGTGATTGTTACATCCGGATGTAACTCTGTTGGGGCGTGAATCGAAACACAGTGAAACGTGTATTTAAGACTTTTATTGGGTTTAATAACGTATAATTAAAGAAAACAGATTTCTACGTATATAGCACAGGAGTGATACGAGCCGGTGACGGCGTGCGACTAACTTAAGCAGTAATTGTCAATTTCAACCAAACAACACTATGCCAGCACGGCTCATGATCTTCGCCTATCTTAACAAACTCTGTATAAGTAACGTGTAAAAGAGTGGAGAGCGTGAAAGATATCCTTCAACTATGTTTAATGCGATGAAATGTGATGTAAATGATGTAATGTATAGCGTCGTGCCACTGTATTTTCAAAACACTGATGACATAATCGGCCACCGCTTCTCTTATTTCATTTATACTAATTTACTAATACAAATGTGAAATCGTCCTCATTCTCTTCTTCAACCCGTGTCAACCCAATGCTAAGTGTAGGTCTCTTCGTATACACCTCATTCTCTAATCAATCAATCAAATCATCCAGAATTGTATAATGTACAAAAGCAAGGTACTTTGCGGTATTACTGTCCTGCTTCTAGGAAAACACATAAATGCGTAATAAACAAAATTAAAATAAGATTATTTCATCAGTGATAAATATTTCTTTTGCGAGAGAATTGCATCGTTTTTGTCAAAACAGCAGTTATAAATATTTTGACAGAGTAGATACATATAAGTACAACGAGGTATTCTTCTTCTACAGACTCTTATCCCACTAGGTGGGGTCGGCAAAGGATGTCTTCTTTCTCCATTTGGCACTCACACCCTTTTCTCGTAAGCTCTCTTTCACGTAGTCCATCGAAGTTTTTTAAAATGGACCCACCTCACCCCCTTCAGGTTAAGAACCAACCACCTTGAGAAATAAAATCGACATGACAAATGCATTGAAATATCATACCCGATCCTGTAGACCGAATGGTAAACAGTTGACGTCGCCCAAAACACGTCATTGCGGATCCTCCCGATCAATTAACAGTGCTATTAGGTAACACAAGCACCGGTCACCGTCCTCGTCGAACCCGTCGCTGGCGACGAAGGGCTCGATGAGCTAATTAACCCATAGGACACAGCCCACTGAGTTTTTCGCCGGATCTTCTCAGTGGGTCGCGTTTCCGATACGGTGGTAGATTCTGCGAAGCACTGTTCTTACCAGGGCCAGTGTTAGCATCACTCCGGTTTGAGCCCCGTGAGCTCACCTACTAGTTAAGGTTACGCTGAAATAGCCTCTTAGGGCTATCAGCTTAGGTAGGGGAAAAAAATTGAAATATTTGATTGACTTAATTGACAGTATCTTGGCGTATTTAACCTAAAACTCTCTTTAATCGCTTTACGCTCGTCACTTCGCGCTACCTAAACGAGGAGCCCTTGTCAATACGCTCGCAAACTACTTTTCCTTTTTACGCCCGAAGTTAAGAACATCAATAGGACACCGTTACGCTATATTTACCTATTCGAAATCCACCATTCACAGAACGACTCCGGTATCCATGGAGATTCTATTTGTAAATGACCGTTGTAAGTCTGGTGATTTGAGGTGAGAACGTATTCTACGTTACGGGTTTCGAGATGCATTTTTATTTTCTCAATGTAGGTAACTGATGTATATATTCTATTATCTATTGAACGGAAGAATGATAATTTAGTTCAAGTAATAAATACAGAAAACGCAGAAGAGAAACAAACTTAATGACCTCAAGATGCTATTAATTCGTTCTGTGTTAAATAAAACGTAAAATATTTTTTTTAAATCTAGATTAACCTAAGAAACGATCAAACAAGAGATCGAGTAATTTTATATAAAGGTTTACAAATAAGTTTCCGGCGTTTTGAGAAAGATGGTGTGGCACGAGGTTTACGTTCGAATTCACAGATGATAATCGGCTTGAAAATTAAGTGGATCATTTAAGAACAACTAAACCCTATCATATTATTAACTCCGTATTAGCATCATATTTTTTTTTTTTCTAAAAATGTAAAAATTTGAACCAAATAAGCGTCATTTGCGGGAACTTTTAATTTACTTTTTTAATTTAAAAAAATATGCAGCCGAGGCGCATCGATTGCTCGTAAAAGCATATAATGAGGCTGCCTTGAGTGAGAGAAAATGTCGTGAGTGGTTTAAAAAGTTTAAAGACGGTGATTTTGACGTAGAAGACAAAGATCGCAGCGGAAGGCCAAAAATTTATGAGGATGCAGAATTGACGGAATTATTAGAGGAAGATTCGTCTCAAACACAAAAAGAACTTGCACTTACTTTAGAAGTCACTCAGCAAGCAGTCTCACATCGTTATCATAATATATTTAGATATTTTTTTTCTATATTATTTTTTATATATTGCGATTTAAAATAAAATTCTATTACTATTATTATTACTATTATGTAATTAAGCATTTGAAACATTCAGAAGTATACAGAGCCACTTCCTTTCTGATCCCTTAAAGCAACTGATGTTTGCTGCTTTTGAAGTAAGTTTGTCAGTTGATAAAAATATTTTGTTCACTCCTTGTTAGCCTCTAGAGGCATAACAAAATTCTGAAACTTTGTTATGCCTTTTTCTATACTCTTCTGAAAAAACTGTTTCAGAAGAGTATTTTTTTTATTTCTTAGATGGGTGGACGAGCTCACAGCCCACCTGGTGTTAAGTGGTTACTGGAGCCCATAGACATCTACAATGTAAATACGCCACCCACCTTAAGATATAAGTTCTAAGGTCTCAAGTTTAGTTACAAGTATAGTTAGTTGATAAAAATATTTTGTTCACTCCTTGTTAGCCTCTAGAGGCATAACAAAATTCTGAAACTTTGTTATGCCTCTCTCTATACTCTTCTGAAAAAACTGTTTCAGAAGAGTATTTTTTTTTATTTCTTAGATGGGTGGACGATCTCACAGCCCACCTGGTGTTAAGTGGTTACTGGAGCCCATAGACATCTACAATGTAAATACGCCACCCACCTTAAGATATAAGTTCTAAGGTCTCAAGTATAGTTACAAGTATAGTTAGTTGATAAAAATATTTTGTTCACTCTTTGTTAGCCTCTAGAGGCATAACAAAATTCTGAAACATTGTTATGCCTCTCTCTATACTCTTCTGAGAAAACTGTTTCAGAAGAGTATATTAGAAATTCGGCAACTTATATTCGCTCACCTACAAAAAACTGTACTTAAGCAAATAATATATGTAGTACTCTGGAGTAGGTACCTTACAATCAAAATTGAGAAGTTCCCAATCCTAACACACCTATTAATTTTACTGGAGACGATACACATGATATAAAAAGATAATACCTACATTAAAACGTGTTACGTATTTATCGTCATTGATAATCAAAATTCAACATAGTACATAACATATTTATTCAAGATTTTTTTATAAATTGGTGAAGATTCTCAACATAGGCGTGTTTTCAAGATAATGAAATATAATTTAGCACTCAAGACAGTATGGCGCTGCACCCACTAATGGACGCATAAATAATATTCTTCCTTTATAGACGAAAGTCGAGTGCAGGACGGAATTTATGGGACACTTTACGTTAGCAAGATTTAGTAAAACATTAATGTAAAAATAAAAATTAGTAGCCCGATTGTTTGTACTATTCGTAAGTTATGATTTAGATATTATATTTTATAAGTCGTCGTGGCCTAAAGGATAAGACGTCCGGTGCATTCGTATGTAGCGATGCACCGGTGCTCAAATCCAGCAGGCGAGCACCAATTTTTCTAATGAAATACGTACTTAACAAAATGTTCACGATTTACTTCCACGGTGAAGGAATAACATCGTGTAATAAAAATCAAACCCGCAAAATTATAATTTGCGTAATTACTGGTGGTAGGTTCTGTTGAGTCCGCACGGGTAGGTAAAAAAATATATTTTGTGGAACTTTCGCATTAAATGTAAACAATGTTTTTGTAGGTACGTTTTTGTATCCTCCTCCTTGCATCGATAATCCCCTCAATGCTGAGGGTCGTAAATAAAGGTACCCCCTACCCCTACAGAATTCGTGCTCTTAAGACATAAGCTTGAAGTCCTTATTCCACTGAAATAAGTAGTATCCTTGAAAGAAAAAGCATTGCTATGCGAAGAAAATACGTAAGATAACAAAGCTCTCTCCTAAGTTCAGAATTTTGTAAAAAAAATATGGGAATTTGAGATCATAGCTTGTATCTTGTGATTAATATGCATACACAGATCACTCAACTATATTTGAGATCATCTGCCCTCGCTCCCAAACAGAAGCAGGATCTTCTTATTTCTTAAAGTGCACGCGATCACTTTACCGTGGAAATATACAGTTGTGACGCAACTTGACCAGGTCTTATTCGCCCAATGCATTATTCAAATCTATTATATTTATTTACAATTATAATTTATTTGGTCTATTTTTTATTGTATATAGCTTATTTAATTTGTTTATTTAATTAATTGTATTGGATATATTTAATTATCAAAATTGAGAAATAGGGTCCGCAACCTTCTATTTTATCAGATATTTTGGCAACAGTCACAGAAAACCGAGATTGTCTTACCCGCAAACAATTATACTGTCGCCCGAATCTATCATTTTAGCCCTGACCGTATTCCATTAAATTGTCGAAGAAAAATGTTTCTATCCGTTCTTACGAAGCGTACCAAACTAGTTGTAGTTAAGTTCTATATACAAACAATTATATGAAGTGTTTGGCCTAAAGCCAGTTTCAAGACACATTGTCGATCTTTCCAGAACTTAGCGGGTTTTCAAGTTAATTGCAGAAACATTTTCTGCTAATGGATTACCGAAAAAAAGAAGTTTATATCTCTCATCGGTTTTGTCTGTGCCCTTTGTTTGTGTCAATATCTATTGATTTTTAATTGCTTCGAACATTTGATTCGATAAAAATCTACACGGATTTTATGCTGTTCCTCACGCGCTGGTTTAGTTTTATTACTGTCCTACTTGCAAATTTGGCAAGCTTAACCATAATGACAAACATTTACTTGGGTTTTGGCGAATTTTGGCTTTATTTATCATTATAATTCCCTACTGTTGTCTTATATAAAGTGAAAATACAACTATATTGAAGACTGTCAATAACAAAGAGGTCTCTTTAATTATTGGAAACAAATGATTTAAAAAAAAAACGGAATTCATATTGTTTTGCCTGATTAATTGCGAAGGTGCACCAATAGAGGTAAATATTTGAAATCTAACGAACATATTTCTTAAAAATCTCATAACTATTGTTCGGTTCCTAATTTTAAATAAGAAATTCTCCCGCAATTTATTTACATATTTTCAAATAGATAAAGATATATGAAAAAACACATTTATATTTTAAATTGAATATGCTTGCTTTAAAGGACAAAGACCATTATACAAATCTATACTAATATTATAAAGAGGAAAGATTTGTTTGTTTGTTTGTATTGAATAGGCTCCGAAAGTACTCAACCGATTTGAAAAACTCTTTCACTATTTGGAAGGTACACTATTTCCGAGTGACATAGTCTATATTTTTTTAAAAAAGAAATTATAGGTCCTTACTAAAACTCCAATAATGTAACCCAAGGTGTAAAAAAATTACCTAAAATATTCTTTACATCGCGTGCCCTGCGAAAACTATTGATGATAGAATAAAATAATGTACTACGACTTTGTAGAACACATTATTATTTACAGAAAGTGTCGGGACAGCATATGTCTTACTATTAAAGTTATACCGCAATAAGTGTTCTTTTATTTAAAAAAATAAAACAACGTCAAATATCGTTGAAATTTTTGTTAAAGACCTGAGCGGAGACGGAGTGGGCCCCTTGTAATTTATATTTACGAATGTTGTCTTGTATTTACAACTGTTGAAACAATAAACTATTGTGGAATTGAACGTTGATCTTAAAGAAAAACTTCTTCACGTTAAGGTTAACTAAGAATTGAATTTACAGTTCAGTCGGTTAACCCTGGGGAGTTCTGCGGTGTAATTATTACATTGAAAAGCTATTGAGAAATGATTTTTATATATTTCGGTTCAGAAACTTCGATATTTAATAATAAAAAACCTTTATAAAAATGTATATTGATGGACGTGCTATTTTTTTATTCTAGGATATTTTATTTTATTTTGTGGAAGTACATAAATTATAATTGATTCATTAAAATGTATGTCTTTAAAAAAGTATTTTAAGACCAAACTAAGGATTTTAGAAATAATCTGCAGGATTCATAACGTTTGTAAGTTAAGTAACGACCGATAAAAAGTTAAGTCCTCAAATCAATTTTGAAGTCGTCGTGGCCTAACGGATAAGACGTCCGGTGCATTCGTGTTGAACGATGCACCGGTGTTCGAATCTCAGGCGGGTAATATTTTTTTTAAGGAAATACGTACTCAACAAATGTTCACGATTGATTTCCACGGTAAAGGAATAACATCGTGTAATAAAAATGAAACCCGCAAAATTATAAATTGCGTAATTACTGGTGGTAGGACCTCTTGTGAGTCCGCGCTTGTGGGTACCACCACCCTGCCTATTTCTGCCGTGAAACAGTAATGCGTTTCGGTTTGAAGGGTGGGGGCAGCCGTTGTAACTATACTTGAAACCTTAGAGCTTATATCTCAAGGTGGGTGGCGCATTTACGTTGTGGATGTCTACGGGCTCCAGTAACCACTTAACAGCAGGTGGGCTGTGAGCTCGTCCACCCATCACAGCAATAAAAAAAAATCAATTAATGGCGTATTAATAATATTACTGCACTTGTTCTTAGCGATTGTGATTACTATTGCATTACAGAATTAAGCAACAATACAGCACGCCACTGAAAGAGTTTCAAACAGCGCGGAACTCTGTACGTATACTTTTAGTGTTTGTTTTTGTTATTTCCTCTGACCGAAGAAAAGGATTGGCTAAATTTTAGCTTGTTTTATTTCGCTGGCTTTGATTGGAACACTTTATAGTTTATAGGTTTGTTTTTTTTATATCAAATGTGGAGCACGTAGGTAGTACTTAAGTAGGGTGATTTGTATGATAGCTTTAAATAAGAATATAACATAGTGTGAAGCCTTCAGACTAGATGGAGCCATGGCTTAAATGCCATGAAAATATCTCTTTAAGACATGATTGTAGAATTGGTAAGAATGAAACGTATGAAAAGAGTGTGAAACGGAGCATTAAGATGTGAGTGAGAGAAAACGGTAAGAAAGGGAAAAGATAATGACAGACAGAATGACAGAGAATAGGAAAATGGCGAAGTCGATTGAATGAGCAAGGCGTTCAAGGGGTCGGTTGATTTCTAATTTTAATAAATTATACTATAGAAGATTTTAGAAAAGAAAAGTGTAGTTATCAGTGAAATAATTTTATTTTATGTGCCATGTTCCCAATTCTACATGATTGAAGTCTCAATTATATTTGTATTAAAACTGTCTCTTCAAACCACAGCACCAATGTGGTATTTACACATGTAAATTTACAATACTCCTTACTAATAATGGATGCCAATTGCAAATTATTCTGCAGCAAACTCGACGGTGAATCCTTTAATCGTCTTTTACGACATCCACAGGAAGATATGTGTGCTGATACAACTTTTATTTATTTATTTATTATTGCTTAGATGGATGGATGAACTCAGAACCCACCGGGTGTTAAGTGGTTACCGGAGCCAATAGACATCTACAACGTAAATGCTGCCACCCACCTTGAGATATAAGTTCTAAGGTCTCAGTATGGTTACAACGGCTGCCTCACCTTTCACACCGAAACGAATTACAGCTTCACGGCAGCAATAGGCAGGGTGGTTGTACCTACCCGTGCAGACCCACAAGAGGTCCTACCACCAGTAATTACGATGTCTCGTGAACATTTGTTAAGTAGGTACCTATTTCATTAGAAAAATTGGTACTCGCCTGCGGGATTTGAACACTGTTGCATCGCTAGATACAAATGCACCGGACGTCTTATCCTTTAGGCCACTTCAAAACATATTGAGCGTCATATTTGAGATTCGGAGGCGATTGGCTGACTTCTCGAAGGAGCTGGGGTGGTGTTTGTGGAAGGGATGCGGATGCGTATGCATATGAGGATAATTGTTCCTTTATTGTATTGATATAAGTTATAGTAAATAACGTCTTATCCTTTAGGCTACGATGATTTCTACTACAAGTACTGTAGATCGGCATTACATCGCTAAATATGAAAACAATTGAAAATGCAAAGAAAACCCACTGGTACGAATCAAGGTCACCCGAAGGTCCTTAAGAGAACTAGGCTCCATCGAATCCCAAAGAAAATTACAAGGAAAGCAAGAGCCCTAGCTCCCAAAGGGACGGAATATACAAATGGCTCCCCTTCGAAACCTAATCGCATCAGCCTCGGAGCTCTCATGTTTATAAACAAAATATCTCGTGACATTCCCTGTTCCCGATCTCACTTTGTTTTCAGGGCTGTGTCAATATAGACAATAATGATGAATGTAAATTAATAAATATGTATAAAGATTTCTTTAATCTTCAACGAACACGACTCAATTGCCCAATGGATGAATATTTTTTTCGATTCTTACGTTTTTCCCGAATTAAAATTCTGAATTGTGAGAATTTTATTAGGCTTAGGGCATCCCTATTAAGAAACGATCGCTTGCGGCAACGGTGGCGCGATGCGTGCCTTTTTATGTTGAAATTTCGTCCACTCTATTTACGTATAACGAACTTTTATTGGGGAGACCAAGTTTTGTGCTGGGTCCTTGTTAACCTATCAAGGAAGATATCCGTACATTTAAAACATTCAGCTTTAATTGGAACTATTAAAAATAAATATTATTCTTCTTTGTTGTATCACTCTTGTCAAAGCACTGGTGGTAGGATCTCTTGTGAGTCGACACGGGTAGGTAACACCACCCTGCCTAATTCTGTCCTGAAGCAGAAATGCGTTTCGGTTTGAAGGGCAGGGCAGCCGTTATTGGCATACTGAGACCTTAGAACTTATATCTCAAGGTGGGTGGCGCATTTACGTTGTACATGTCTATGGGCTCCAGTAACCACTTAACAACCAGCTGGGCTGTGAGCTCGTCCACCTATCTAAGCAATAAATAAAAAAAATATCGTTGCTATGGTCAGATGATATGCGCCTCACGAGCAAAAGCCAGTTCTCCCGGTTTGTGGTGAACCTGGTAAACAGCCGTCAACTGCCGACTTGACTTGGTGGGTCCATCGCGTGGCCAACCTTCCATGGAAGAAAATAAATATTAGTTACATATAAAATCTGTAATATAAAACAAAGAGCTGTGGAGGATTGCCAAGCAGACACCAATAGAGAAGGAGATCCTTACGCGGAAGTGGCATTGGATTGGCATATTGAGAAAACCCGATACCCACCTATCAAAGAGAGCACTGACCTGGAAAGTGTATGGCAAAAGGAAGAGAGGCGGCCCCAGAACAACTTGGCGTCAGTGGAGCAGAAGCTGGGTGTTTTGGGTATGACGTGGGAGGAGCTAGAACAGACCGATGTAAATGCCCAAGACCGATGTAAATAGAAGGATTTGATTCGAGCCCTACACCACAGCAGAGGGTAATAGAAAAGAATGATGATGACATATAGAAATCTTGGTTCTCGTCTTACTAATTTTTAAAACACCTTTACTAGCTTAACTTGTATCTCTGCATAACAAAATCTTCCAACATAATTTTCACCAAGTTGAAAGCGAGCGATTAACTTGGAAATTTTACCACGTTTCAACGGTCGATAAAAATCAAAGAATTTTATTACTGCGGCCTTAATATTTTGAGCGAGATTACCAGGATAAAAGAAATGCTTTTTGCGCTTTTTTTTTTTAGCTATGTTTACTTATGGACAATGAAAACAGCCACCGTGTTAATGATCTTTTAGAGACACTATTGATAGCACTTACGGCCAATGTGACAAGCGTAGTAGAATTATAAATAAGTAAAAAATCAGAGACAATTCATACACGATCACGTGCCCCCAGGTTATTAGATCCCCTGAACTATCCAGTATAGGATACATACGTTTAAATATATATATATATGTCTGACTTAACAATCAGAGGCGCTAACTTTTGTGCAACCGAATCAATCAACTAACTCAGATCTGAAAATTGTATATCATTATATATAGCATCAGTTTACCTTCTGACACTTACGCATTCTGGCTTGCATAGTCGGAGAGCTCACTATAAAGAAATCCACACGACAACTCGACAATTTGGGGTTTCTCGTCTCTTCAATCATGATATAGTCAATATGGTATTACTATAAATAAAACGGAACCCTTATAGGAGGATCACTTACTATCCACAAACCTGGTTTTGTAATAACATTTAAATTGCTCATATTTTTCTTGCGTTGTGCTTATGTGTATATTTGGGACACACACACAATCATGAACAACATTAGGGTTGCGTGGCTTTGTGTACGAAAAGCCTTAGCTGGAGCCCTTAGATCGCGGCTTTTGGTCACAGTTGTCCGGTATTCTTCTTTGACTTCGTCCTTGCCTGTACTATTGCAAACTATACCGTCCAAAGATCGACGAGTCGAAGTTAAAAAGTCCATCCCGGACCCTTCCTAAAAAGGTTCTCTGAATTATCTTAAACTACCGCATTGAATTCCAGAATTTTATCGCCACAGAAAGGACGGAGCACTTTCGCAGCCATCCAATTTTAAGTCTAAAATATTTGGTCACATTACTTGCAACACTTTATCGGACGTACAATACAGAGTGATTCATGTCGCAGTTTCCCCAGAAATTTTACGAGGGCCGCAAGACTATTCTTATTGCTCCGATAGCGGCGGCTTTACCAGATTCCCTTACAAATTTCGCCTAGTAATGACCCACTGCGCTAACCTAATGGCGGCATTATTTCGGTCTTTTCCGGTAATAACTGGACGAAACCGGCTGCGATCCATCTCCCTGGGTGGCGTTTAGCATGCTGCTTCACACGAAACGACACAATACAGAGGGATTTTCTCGAAATACTTTCAAATGAAAACCCCATTAAATTATTTAATAACAGCATTTATTGCGTTGTTTTACGGTTTCTTTTATTTCGTTTACTGAAGTTTATTAAAAAAATACTGAATAGAATTATACTGGATTTAAGGGAGAGGTCGGTTTATATCTGCTAGGAGGGAACTAGGAGGGAAGACGAGTATACGTTCTGGCGGCTTAAAGACTATAAAAAAATATTTTTGTTTCAATATGTTGTTTTTACTTTAATTTTTTTTCCTACCTAAGCGGAGAGCCTTGAGAGGCTATTTCAGCGTAACCTTAACTAGTAGGTGAGCTCACGGGGCTCAAACCTGACGACGTTGCGCAAACTCTAGCAAGAGCCGTGCTTCGCAGAATCTACCACCGGATCGGAAACGGGACCCACTGAGAAGATCCGGCGAGAAACTCAGTGGGCTGTGTCTGAGGGTTAATTTACTCGTAGAGCCCTTCGTCGCAATTAAGTGCTTGGCTTGTAATACAGATATGCATCAGCTGACGTGCGGAGTCTACTTGGGCGCGGATAGAACGTGTCTCGGCTTTGCTTAAGACTACGGCTTCCCGTCAAATTAATCTTGAATATCTCAATACGATAAACTGCTTATAAGCGAATAATAGTCAATAAAGTTATTTTTTTATGCGGCTAACTGTGTATATACTATTTGAACAATAACATTCGGAACGTCCGTCTTCCGAGTAATTTCATCCACTCGGTGGGAGATCTTCCCCTTGTGTATTTTGAGTGCTGAAATATATTAAACTATAATTCAGTATCTTCAGTCGTATGCACTCTTGGCAGAGTGGTCGTGGTCATCACTTTGGTTGGTGGTGCGCTTCACCAGACGTCGCCATTCCTCGCGTACCGCGGCCCTTCTTGTGCATAATTCAGTATACAAACTAATTAATTACTTGAAATGAATATGTATCGTTCATCGTAGCTTCAAGGCGTAGTTTAATAGAGAACTGAAAAATGGGTTCAAATAAATATGTAATATAATTTTGGTTCTTTTGAATTTTTCTTGTTTTTTTTTTGGAACGAAGTTCCATAGCTCCGTATGGAGGGGTACCCTAACCGGGAAAAAACGTCCGTAACGTAAGATTTTTAGTAGTAATGCACACAGTGTACGACTTAACATTGTAATAACGTACAAAAAATAACATTTTTTGATTGACCACGATCTCAGAGCGTTCGTTTGCACAATACACTACTCGTAACTAACTCTTATGCAAACAACCGTGAATGAAGTGTACCACAATAAGTTCGCACGTTACCGAATGACCGTGGGTTGTTGCGAAACCTCCAGTTTTATTTTCTTTATGCCTCGAACAGAACTTAAAATTAATATTTTTATAATAAGGAACTTCGTTCCTATCCGGTGTCCCACGACACCACACATCTTTTTTTTTGTTTAGATGGCTGGATGAACTCACAGCCCACCTAGTGGTAAGTGGTTAGCGGAGCCCATTCAAAAGCTGCCACTCGTCTTGAGAGTCAAGCTCTAAGGTCTCAGTTATTACAATACATAACGGCTGCCCAACCTTGCAAACCGAAACGCCTTACTGCTGTCGTAAGACAGAAATAGGCAGGGTGGTTTTACCTACCCGTGTGGACTTATGTTTAGATGGGATAGCTCCGGTACGATGTGATTGAGAATGCGACATTATGATATCTCAAGGTGATAGCATTCACGTTGTGATCTCTATGGATGGCATTCGCCTCTTATCGTCGAGTGCCATTTGGAAAAAAAAAACAAAACAACAACAACAAAAATTCCCTAAAAACAAGAGGCATTTGTTCCGTCAATACAATAGAAAACGCGAACACGACAATAACCGTATAATTTCGCGAATATTCCGACAAGAAAATTCTTGACCCTTTGATAACATTTCAACCTTTGTGAAATTCGTTTCCGTCGAGACTTCAAAAATATACGACAGTACTGGTAGAGATATCAAACCGAAATCTTGTATTCAGTTGCGTTTCAAAACAAAATCTTTCACCTAAAGTCGGGCCGATAAATAATTTATGAAGTAAATTGGGCAAATATTTTCGACATTTCTGCCCTCGGTGCTTTTGTGTAGGTCAATTTTCTTTTAGTAGAACAACTAGTAATTTGACCATATTTGTTTTTTAGACCGAATGTGACAATATCTATAATGACTTAAATTTAATTTGGTACATATACAAACCAGCAGATGTTCGCAGCAAGTACGAGTACTTATACTGTTGAATTTTTTTTTTTTTTATTGTTTAGTTAAGTGGACGAGCTCACAGCCCACCGGGTGTTATGTGGTTACTTTTTTTTATGATTGAAGGATTACTGGTAGCCCGGAGGCCTTTCCAGTTTCACCAGGACAGGTGGACGAGCAAAGGCTCAGTCAGAAGGGGTGGGATTTGCTAACAGCTACCTGAGCGCCTCCGAAGGAGACCTAACAGCTCAAGAGCAGCTGCTTCGCGAATGAATCTACTACCGGATCGGAATCGCGACCCGCTGAGAAGATCCGGCGAGAAACTCAGCGAGCTGATTCATGGGTTGGGTTGCACGTCGAACTCTTTGTCGAGTTCGACGAGTACGGTTACCGAGGTCCCTAAGCCTGCTCCTAGTGTTAGAGCTGAAGGCGTCTAATGTAAAGGTTATTGGATCTGATGGATCCGTAAGGACGTGTCTAGGGCGTCGACGGTGACTGGCTCCTGGGTGATCAGTATTCGGGGAGTAGTCGGCGCCGGCAACGATGAGGCGATTATCATGACGCATAGCCTTATCGAAGTACCGTTCCGACGCTGACTTCATGTATTTCTGGATTGATTCGAGGCCCAGGTCGTCGTGTAGGTCAACGCTCCTCACGAACGACGGAGCTCCGACGGCTAACCTGCAAAAGCGGGATTGTAGAGATTGGAGGGAGTCTATGTGTGCGTGGGCCGCGGAAGCGAAAACCACACTCGCGTAAGTCATGAACAGCCTTATGCAAGCTTTGTAAAGTGTCACCTTGTTCCGAAGATGTGGTTACTGGAGCCCATAGACATCTACGACGTTAATTCGCCACCCACCTTGAGATATAAGTTCTATGGTCTCAGTATGGTTACAACGGCTGCCCCAGCTTTCAAACCGAAAAGCATTACTGCTTCACGGCAGCAATAGGCAGGGTGGTGGTACCTACCCGTGCGGACTCACAAGAGGTCCTACCACCAGTTTTTTTTTTTTTTTTTTTTTTTTTTTTTTTCTACCTAAGCTGAGAGCCTTGAGAGGCTATATCAGCGTAACCCTAACTTTTGTAGGTGAGCTCACGGGGCTCAAACCTGATGACGTTGCTAACACGAACCCTAGCAAGAGCCGTGCTTCGCAGAATCTACCACCGGATCGGAAACGCGACCCACTGAGAAGATCCGGCGAGAAACTCAGTGGGCTGTGTCTGAGAGTTAATTTACTCGTCGAGCCCTTCGTCGCAAGCGACGGGTTCGACGAGAACGGTGACCGGTGCTTAAAGTACCTAGAAGCACCGTTAGTGGATCGGGAGGATCCGAGATGACGTGTTTTGGGCGACGTCGACTGCTTTCCATTCTGTCCGCAGGATCGGGAATGTAGTTACCGGCGGCCACGATGAGAGGGTTCTCGTGTCGTGCCGCTTTATCGAAGTGGCTACCACCAGTAATTACGCAAATTATCATTTTGGATCGATGGATAAATATAATTATATGTACTGAGACAATAAACATATAAAGTCAAACAACGCTATTAAACATTACCAAACTATATTTGCTTTAAGTGGACTAATTATTGAAAGTTAGGCTTTTCTTAATGGTTGTTAGAAAAATACAATTGAAACAGATAGAAGATACATAGAATTAGAAATATGGGGCGTCACAAATCGCTCAAGTTTAGTTAGATATTTAGATAATCCATATACTAGTAAACTCTAGAGCGATACCGTAAAACAAAAACTGACCATTTGTCAAGATAATAAAACTGCGTACTTACGAATTTTCTATGTTTGCACTTTGAACTTTCCTGTTGAACGAATAAGACTAATATTTACTTACTGTATTAAATTGCTTGTGCCAAAAAGTAGCCAAAGTATTCTGAAATCTTGTTTTGGTTCGAGTTCGCTCACCGTCTTACTTACTTACTGTGTCACATCGATTTACAAAATCAAAAGTGGGTAATTTTAGCCATGATTAAAGGGAATGTCTCTCTACGACTTGATTTCTTTGATGAGGCGAATAAATCTATTGAGAGCTAAGAAGTAAATATATTTTCATTCATTCAAATATTCATCACCATTCTTTGGTAATTCATTCACCGTCCAGGCAGTTCGATTGTGGAATGCTCTGCCGGATGCAGTGAGAAGTGCTCTAACTTTAAACTGTTTTAAAATAATGCTAAAGGAACACTACATATCTGCTTAGTGCTGTTTATTTGCATCATTATCATTTATAATTTCCATACTATTGATTTATTATGTCTATGTAACTATATTAGTATATATTGTATGTTATTATGTATATTGGTACATACATCAGTTATATATTTCATATTATATGTAAATAGTATATATCTGTTTATTGTATGTATATATTTTCTATAATAATGTATTGTCTATAGTACACTGCAACATACCTGGTGTATTCTTATATTTCGGTTGTCTGGAAGAGATCGCTTCTACCGATAAGACCGCCTATTGTACAAATGTATCTGCTTTTTGACTGTTTTTTGAGTGTAAATTGTGTTTTGGTGTGCAAGAAAGTGTATTCTCTCTTTCTCTCTCTATATATCTTTTGCAGCATAGCGAGAGGCGTCCACGGTTTTATAATTCAGATGCCCCCCTATACCTAAGTATCATGCAGCTTTAGCTAGCTCGCTCTCTCGGAATTTGATTCACTTAATTTTATAGAAGTTGTAATTTATGTTGTTTTATTTTAAAATAAATAAATATTTTGATGTACAGACGATCTAACAGTGTAAGCGAGTACACGCACAGCTGTTGTACAGGAAAATTAAGGCTTAGAACTCTCAAGATGGGTGGCAGCATTTACATTGTTTATGTCTATGGGCTCCGGTGACCACTTAAAAACAGGCGCGAGCCCGTCCGCTCATCTAAGCAATAAAAACAAGCTACCGTCAGATTGTGGTTGGTACAATATTCATATGTCGACCTATAACAAGCATCTTAGTCGTTCGCGACCACAAAAACTGTAAAGTATTGAAAATAATAATATAATGAGAATAAAAAAAGCGAGATTGAGCCATAAATGTGATTTTGATTATCTCTATATATAAAAATGAATTGCTGTTCGTTAGTCCCACGGGGATCCGCTGGATGCAGGCAACGCAGGACCGGTCTTTGTGGCGAGGCTTGGGGGAGGCCTATGTCCAGCAGTGGACGTCCATGGGCTAACAAGAAAGAAGAAGAAGAATGGCTGGACCGATTTGGCTAATTTTGGTCTTGAATTATTTGCGGAAGTCCAGAGAAGGTTTAAAGGTAAAGATAAATATGAAAATGCTCGGAATGAATTAAAAATAACAATTTTGTTTTTCTTTTGTTGTGTTCCCCATCGGACGGATTCCTTTTGTTTGGTTTACGTTTATTTTATACAAAAGTTTAGGTATTTTATTTATCGATTGAGGCACTACGAAGTCTGCCGGGTCAGCTAGTTCACGATAATTTTCACAGATACTCTTAATTTAAAACCTTAAACCTTACCACCTATTGTAGAAAACTTTCGACAATAAAACCATTGCGTTTTTCCTACGAAGACAACTCGCTAGTGACTACTAGCCTGACGCTGCACAAAGGGACGAACAAAGGTAAGGCCTTGTACTTTGGAGATGAGGATTGAAGGGCTAATTTCCGGTCTAACGAACACAGCTCGAACAGTGGACTTCATTCAGTAGTGCAACATTTAAATCGTATATCAGAGTTGCTCTGTACCTATTAGATGAAAAAGAGATTAATAAAATAATGAAAATGAACTGATTATTTTTTTTTTTTTTATTGCTCTTGTAGGCAGACGAGCATACGGCCCACCGTATGGTGAGTGGTTACTGTCGCCCATGGACTTCAGCAATGCCAGGGGCAGAGCCAAGCCGCTGCCTACCGTAATTAGGAAATAATAGATTTTTTTATAGCTTCAATAGGTAGTTAAACTCACAGGCTACCTGGTTTTAAGTGGTTACCGGAGTCCATGGACTTTACAACGTAAATACCGCCACCCACCAAGGTCTTTTTGTCTCTCTCTCTCAAGGTCTCTAAGTCTCAGTTTTTACAGTATAGGGACTGCCCCACCCTTCAGGCCGAAACGCATTACTGCTTCACGACAGAAATAGGCAGAAATATATAATTCGTTTTTTTTTCTACCTTAACGTTGGTAGCCTAAGGGACCGATAGGTGACCTCACGGACTCAACCTGAGAGAATTGCTAACACTAGCAGTAGCAAGAGCAGTGCTTCGCTTAATCTACTACCGGATCAATAAATTAAATACTAAGCATTTTTGTTAAATAAAATTCCATACCCGACTCTACATATTGCTCCACATCACACTATGTCTTAACTATCTCTACGAAATGCGGATGTGCTAGCTGATACATAGAGTAGGCGGGGACATTAGTAGCTCTACAGAACTTTGCGGACGCACTAAATGAGTTCTTTGACATGATTTATGTCACAATGTAACTAACCATTTTTTTTTTTTCAATAGTATTGCTCCAAATCTATTTCAGGATTACGTATTTTTTGTATTCGCTTTTTCTGAATCCTGCTGATGACTTACTTTTTGTTGAAATGAACTTATGATTTATATACAGTGCCGTTATTTAGGTTTCAAGATAAAATACATTTAGTATTTACTGTAATTTCGGCTCCAATCTCGGTTAAAAATTCTTCTAATTTTAAAATAGGATGCAGTGATAAAGATGCTGGATGCTGTTGGAAAATTTAGCGGAATTGTCATGAATTTATTAAGATGAAGTTATTTGTTAAGTGAATTTATTAATATATTCCTTTGAATACTGGATACCATTATATGTATGTGTGTACATGTATGTATATGTGTATATACATTTGTTTATATATATGTTTTTGTGTATATGTTTGCAATTTAATATAAATTTCATTGCACCTACCACTATTACACTCTGCACTACCTTTGGTTGACAGGTAGATAATTCCTTAAGCATTAAGCCCGCCAATGTAAATTTTACATGAAGTGTAATAAATAAATGAAAAACTAAAGAAAATCTTCGTCCTGTGTGTACTAACTATCTCCATACATTTTTGTTATTTGACGTAAGAAAACTAGTAGCATGCAGACTTTTCTACCATTACCAGGACGATCAGGAAGCTTGATGGCTCGACACGGTGAGGAGAGGTTAGCCAATAACAGCCTGAGCGGGTTTGAAGGTGGTTTATCAGCTTAAAAGCTCTTCCATATCTAACAGAAATAATCTGACCGTCTACTTAGTGTTTTTACTTAAAAGGTGATCTATTCTATGAAATGGAAATTTAGGGAAAATTAATATAGTATACTCTGAACTATGACCATGTTTAAAAAAAAAGATTAAATCTTTACAACAACGCGTCATTATTTAATTGATCTTACGCGATGCGCAAGAAAAAATTACAGAGATTAGCTGTCAAGGACTGGCTGAATAATATTTTTGTGAAAGAGTTACCAAAACATCGACTCATGTTTAGTGTTCTAGTTATTAATTATGCTATCTAATTATGATCTCTTCTTGTTCACGCTAACATAGGCTTAGTTTTGTTAGTTTTATGAAAAACAATCGCTTTTAATCAGATACTCACTCTACGCATTTGATGATGGCAGTGGCTTAGCTCTGCTCCTGGCATTGCTGTAGTCCACGGGTGACGGTAACCACTCTCCACCAGGCGGGCCGCCTGCACGTCTGCTTAGAAGTGCAATAAAAAAGGGAGAAGAGGTAAACAAGCCAACAGGTGGAATGATGAGGTCAATGGTGACTTTTTGAGGACGCAAATGTATAACCAAAAACTCAAATCTTAATAATGTGTTAGCCGCATCACAGCACCATAGACAGTTCCATCCAATATCTCAAGCAACTACTCATCACCAAACAGATAGAGCTAAGTCGACCCTCCAATTAAAAAGGCATTTGCTTAAACCGTATTATTATTATTATTATTTTTTCGAGAAACTAAAAATTTTATTAAAAACGACGCTTCTAAAGATTATTAAAAACGAGAAGAAGCGTTATAGTTTCTCTATAACTTAGGCCTGAAAATATAAAGTAGGGAAGCTGGTTCATTGTTTAATCAATAATTAATATTTTATTATCATTACTTGTAATTTCATAACGACTTTCTTGGGAAGATTAGTTGCAGTGGTTTCCCCTTGCCTTCTGCCCCAGTCCTTTTGGAGATTATTTAAATCTCCAAGCTACTGCAGCCTCTTCTGGTAGGTTACCCAGCCAGATGTTAGTGTTTATACCACCACAACTCGGTTGCCAAGTCCTCGTCCGTTATCTAGCAGGGGACACCACGGGCAGGCGAGGTTGACGTTTAGTGCCGACTAGATGGTATTCTCGTTCTCCCCCTTACCCCCATGTCATGGACCAACCAGATCAAGATCGGCAGTTGGCGGGTGTTTGCATGAGTGTACCAGGCTCAGCACAAACCGGGAGGAGTGGCGATTGCTCGTGAGGCGCACAACGTCAGCCCACAGCAACGATGCTGAGTGTCGACCATGACCGCTCTGACAAGAGTGATACGACAAAGGAAAAAGAATATTTTATTACTATTTCAGTCCATACAGAGCATAAAAGGCTGACCGCTAATCATAATAATATATATGCTCACACTATAACTTTGACAGCCCACCCCTATTCTAGGATATCTAAATCTGAATTTAATACAATAAAACATAACAATGAGTATTTTTTACAAAATACCAAACGGTCCCCGGTAAACGAAATGTTTGATAATGGCATTTTCCTTAATACGTCAGTCATAACCGAATTCTCACCATTGTCCCGGCGTCCCTACAAAAAGCCGTTTTGCCTTTGCTCGTTTCGCTAAGTGAATCGCGTCGATGGCCGCCGTATCGCCCGCGACTGAATTGAATTTCAACGTCGCACTTTCAACTCGTTAAAAAAGACACCCCTTTTTGTGTGTACTTCGTTTCTACGTACGTGCTTGTTTGGCGATTTATTTATATTACCATAAAAAACTCTATGGCCCAGACCGCTTTACAGATAACCTGGCGAGGTAGGGGGGATTCCGTAGTCAATGCTACGACCAGAGACGCAGCTCGTCCCAAGGCTCGCCCAGCCGGAGGAGGTGAGGGGGTAATCTACGACTTTACGGTACAAAAGTACATCAGGTGCCCTAAGCGATGGTGCTAGTGTCCCGAATACTACGCTGAACCAGAACCAGCCTGCTAGGTTTACTGGTTTTTCCGCTAGGTCCATAGAACTGCAACTCTGTATAACTCTAGTCACTGGTTTACTGGTGGTAGGACCTGTTGTCTACTCATGGTAGGACCTCTTGTGAGTCCGCACGGGTAGGTACCACCACCCTGCCTATTTCTGCCGTGAAGCAGTAATGCGTTTCGGTTTGAAGGGTGGAGCAGCCGTTGTAACTATACTGAGACCTTAGAACTTATATCTCAAGGTGGGTGGCGCATTTACGTTGTAGATGTCTATGGGCTCCAGTAACCACTTAACACCAGGTGGGCTGTGAGCTCGTCCACCCATCTAAGCAATAAAATAAAAAAAGTAATTCAGCGTGCTAGATAAGTCAAAACCTCTAACACTATAAAATGTACAAGCCGTATGTACGAACACCATTACGATAGCTAATTTCGACCCTCCCCCCGAATACTTTCGCCGATCTGTTTCGAAACTTTAAACAGAACGCATAAATTTTCAAAGTTCATTGTTTTCATAAAAACGTCCGAGGCAATTAAAGCACGTTGAAACGTCAACATTTATTATAAAACATTCTCTACGAATGTTCTTTTGTTTGCAAACAGTGAATCGTGTAAGGCCAACAAGTTTCAAGGTTCTGTATAATAAATATATTGATAAAATAAAAATTGAGGGTAGGTCGCTGTTTTGTTTGGATGAGTCATCGGGCTTCCGCCAGTGTATTGGGCTCGGTAGGTAAGGTATCTCGAATTTGAACAGACGAAACGACTACAGAGCCTTTTGGTTTCGAAGGGTTGAAAAGGAATCCGCACGTGTAAATTCTTTTCTGAGGAAAGGATAACTGATCCCCGAGGCCTTTCTAGGTTCTCCAAGACAAGTTGTCGAACATGAGCTGCCCGAGCGCCTCCAACGGAGACCTAAGAACTCAAGGATAGCTGCTTCGCGAATTAATCTACTACCGGATTGGAATCGCGACCCGCTGAGCAGATCCGGTGAGAAACTCAACGGGCTAGGGTAAGTCCTCTTTACGAAGCACTCATGCGTTCCTGTTTGAAAAGTGAAACTACCATATTACAATTTCCTATAGTAGCCCAATTTCATAAATGGACTATTTTTTACTATTTATACAGCGATATTTACTATTTGATGCCCATGAGTTCCGGTAATTTAATACAAATTATTGAACTAAAACAGAAGCATGACCTGTTTATATTAAGGCCAAATCTACTTAAATATTAGCGGACCCGATAGACGTTGTCCTGCAAAAATTCATTCAAGTCGATCCAATCGCTTAGTTTTACGATAGATAAATAACCTACCCACTGCAATACCATCTGCCGGGCTGATTTGTGAATCTAAACCATCGAAGGTGCAGTCCAAAGCCATACAAAAAAATATATACAAATCGGTCCGTTTAGGAGAAGTTCAGTGACAAACACCCGCACAGAAGAAATATATACAATATATATATATAAAGATAAAGTTGTTAAAACATTTTGAAATCAAACAAGCATTTTGACATTTCAAAAATGAGAAAAGGACACATTAACCATATTTAACCTAATTCAATACAATACAGCGCTCATTTTTGTAGAGCTTATTTTGGGGACGTTCTGCTTATCTACATAATATAATCGCAGCAAGCAATTTGAGGTTCACCCGTAAAAATAGTTTTAATAATCTAACGAAAATTGGTAGCTACTGAAAACAAAACGAGATTGAACGAAGACTTATAAGGGTTTTTGGTGTCGTCTAGTATAGCCCTAAATCCCTTCAGAAACGATAGCGGTACAACTTTGCCGGTGGCTGTCCGCGCACACTAAACTCTACCGCTGAATAAATGTAATATTTAGTTGGGGATAGTTTTCGAGCAAAAACTTTGAATGGTTAATGACTGAATCGGTGGTACAGTAGTGAATGCCCCTGACTGTTGCGCTGAGGGTCGTGGGTTCGATTCCCGCATCAGGCAAAAAACATACGTGCGATGAACGGGTTTCTTTGCTCTTTGTCTGAGTGTTTATTGTCCATATTATTATATGAATATATCTATATGTATAGACGTATATAAGGATGTATGTCTGTCTCTGTTACCTATATATAACACAGGGAATGCTAATTTGTTGTCGGATGTGTCGTGCGTGATTTGTTCCTAGTTATTTATCAGTGTACAACAATTTGTTTGTTTTCGGAAAATGTTGTTAGTAAAAAGGACTACTACTACTACTACTGCATTAGAAGACTGAACTATATGCACGTTTCAAAGCTTTTAAATTTGTTTTTGAAATAAGTTTTTTTCTCCTACGCCGAAAGTTCGGTTTTCCTCCCGCTGTACAGAGAAGAAAGTTTAACTTTTCCTCCCGTTGTTCAGGGAAGAAAGTGTAACTTTTCCTTCCTGGGTACAAGTGCGCATGCGCGTTAGTTTCTACGTCTGCTCTCACGCACCTAAAATTCTCCACCATTGTTGTGCTCGAATAATTTGCAATATTGTGTTTAGTGTAAAAGTGAAATAAACAAACGGCAATAAAATTTAATAGTGAAGTATTAAGCAAATATGAGTTCATCAGACAGTTCTTATTTAATTAATAGTAGTTTATTTAAAAATTAAAAAACACTTAAATTGTTTTTTTTATGAGTATGTATTGTAATGTACTATTGTCCCGTAATATCTGCATATCTAATTCAATATAAACACGTTAAAACTACAAACCGTATTACTTTAGTTCAAGTGCAAAGTCACGTTTCACGGAGTCGAGGGCGAATTTCCTCGCTCTTCGTTGAGAACGGAAATTAAGACGGCGGCAGGGGCTCGCTGACGTTATATCGAGAAGCTGCTGTGTGAGATTCCTTCGAAATATTGAATTTGCTCTTTCGAGCATATGGAACACGCAAATAGGTAAATTCTGACAAACCGAATTTCAACAGAATGAACGGAGTTTTTTCCACGATTCTTCGCTTGGTTAATCACATAACTGTCTAAAATGAACCCTGTTTATTTATGGGATATTTTTGTATTTAACGGATTTTTTTTCCTGCCTAAGCTGATAGCCTTGAGAGGCTCTTTCAGCGTAGCCTTAACTAGTAGGTGAGCTCGCGGGGCTCAAACCGGAGTGATGCTAACACTAACCTTAACAAGAGCAGTGCTTCGCAGAATCTACCACCGGATCGTAAACGCGACCCACTGAAAAGATCCGGCGAAACTCAATGCGTTGTGTCTATGGGTTAATTCGCTCGTCGAGCCCTTCGTCGCATCGACGAGGACGGTGACCGGATTTCACATTGAAGAACAGTAAATGTACGAAGCGAGGTGGACTACTAATACTTTGTTTACTGAAAGCACATATTTAATTTCGATCAAGGATTATAAAGGTGTGATTCCGAACTCGACAACAAGCAGCAGTACTGTCACTAAGGTGCTGTCCAGCAGTGACGCGTCTGTGGCCGCAACAAGAGTACTTAAGTGAATGCGTTGGCCGGGATAGCCGTCAGAGCATCATGGTTCCTAAGGAACATGAATCTCCATGATGACCTGTATCAGTAAGTATCTACAGTCGGCATCATTGCGCCATTGGCACGACATGAGAACCCTCTTGTCGTGGCCGCTGGAAATTACATACCCGATCCTGTAGATCGAATGGTAAATAGTCGATGTCGCCCAAAACACGTCATTACCGATCCTCCCGATCTATTAACGGTGCTTTTAGGTACCACAAGCACCGGTCACCGTCCTCGTCGAACCCGTCGCTTGCGCCTCTCAAGGCTCACTGACGCGTAGCAGTGCTGCCGCTACATTGCTGCCTAGCTCGGAAAGTAATCTCATATAAGCTTATAGAGATTGTATGGGGGGGACCAGTAGTGCCGCGACAACACTGTTGCGGTAGTACTACTATGCGCAGCGTAACCACGCTTACGGAATCATACCTTTATAATAACTAGAGGTCCCGCAGTAGTCGAAATTCGACTATAATTAATTGGAATTGTAAGTTTGTACACTATTATGATTGTATTTTATACCTCTATAATCACAAATTTCGCAAAGGCTACTCTATAAAAAAATATTAATAAAGACAAACAATATTTATAATCTATTCTCAATTTGATTACAGACGTCAAGAACAAAAGTTTGACAATAAATAGTATGCATGCGTGTGTGCGTCAAATACATGGTATGTAGTGTGTGTAATGTTTTGTTTATTGATTTAATGTATCCTTTATGCATTATTTTAGAAAAAATATTAGCATTGTGCCCTTCTTCTCTATATCTATACTAATATTATAAAGAGGAAAGATTTGTTTGTTTGTTTGTTTCGAATAGGCTCCGAAACTACTGGGCCGATTTGAAAAATTCTTTTTCCATTAGAAGCCGACATTGTCCCTGATGAACATAGGCTACTTTTTTAATTTTTTTTATTTATTTATTTTTTTGGTTTCATGTGTGTTTTAATGTTTCCGAAGCGAAGCGAGGGCGGGTCGCTAGTTCTCTATAAGTTTGGAAAATTTCATACTTCTCCGTCCGCGCAATTTTCGTAAAAAGGGATACAAAGTTTTTGCTTCACGTATTAATATATAGATTTCTTGGGATTTTCCTGAGTCATAGACATAATTGGACCTACTTCGTACGGTTTTAATCTCGTTTCATTGTCCTTATACTATTTCCCGCGTTTCAAATACTTTACAGTTTAGGTGAACGCGAAGGACTGATCACAGTATCTTCTTGGGCTTTTCGATTAGCCGTAAAAATAGTTTTAATTGCGAAGATTATTATCCCAGAACGGCCCATCTGCGATGTCGGAACGCGGGAAATTAAAACATCAAGGGCATTAGCGTAGTTCGCGGATCGTAAATTGTTTAACTTTTCCCATTAAACGGCCCAGTTGGAACTCACCATAATATCGCTTATCACATAAAAGATCGCTCTCTGAATTTCCGAAAACATCCATTCTAAACTGACCCCGCAACGGTATAAACAGCCGCTTCGAATGAGAGTCTTCCTAAGTTTGTTATTTGAAGCTGCTATAATTTAATTGGCTATACACTTTTATTTGTCAATGTTTGACCCATATTTTGGTGATTAGCTTAAAATGGGCCAGCCAAAGTTGCTTTTATTAACGAACGGACTGATCTCCTTCTAATTAATCTCAAATGCAATAAATTTAAGTGTATGTTTAACCGCATGTTTAAATTTTCACATTTTATATTTGTTTGCTTTGCAGTCAAACAGCCAAGGCTGCTTTAAAAGTGGTGCTTAGACAACCAATTTAAAACAAGTATATTAATACTAGTAACAAAATCATCTATATATTAATACGTGAAGCAAAAACTTTGTACCCCTTTTTACGAAAAATGCGCGGGCGGAGGAGTATGAAATTTCCCACACTTATAGAGAATATAGAGAAGAAGTGCACAATGCTAATTTTTTTTTTAAATAATGCATAAAAGATACATTAAATCAATAAAGAAAACATTACACACACTACACACCATGTATTTGACGCACACACGCATGCATACTATTTATTGTCAAACTTTTGTTCTTGACGTCTGTTGTCAAATTGAGAATAGATTAAATATTGTTTGTCTTCATTAATATTTTTTTATAGTGTAGCCTTGGCGAATTTTGTGATTATAAAAGTATAAAATAAAATTATACTTATAACTCCAATTAATTATAATCGAATTTCGACTACTGCGGGACCACTAATATATTCAAAAACTTAATTCCGTTTGCGACCGTAGATCAAAGGACAATGTCCAAAAGTGGGCCAACTTTATGTCAAAACTATTTGTACTTGAAAAACTATGACTTATTTTTTCAGGTTGTTTAGTTTATGTATCAACATTTCTTTCACTCTGGCATTGTTTTACAAAAAAATAAATTACTTAATTGTTAACATCCCAAAACTGAGTGCCATCGTTTTTAAATTCGCCAATAGGCAAAGGGCTTAGCCCATACAGCCTTATAGTAAACCTATATGCTGCCAAACGAAAGAGATGCCTGTGACTTAAACAACAAATAAAAAAAAATAGCTAATGGTTATAATTCACAGACTTTTTAGTTTATTTTTGTTCAATTCAATATTTATATATTGTTATAATAATTATTACTTAATACCATGAATTATTGATTATCTTTAGATATAAATGATTCCATTAGTAAAAATCTCAATGGCCTACCATTACTCTATTCTTATTATATATGATCAGAGTTTTGACAGCAACCCGAGTGAAGCGTCACTTGAAGTTTTATTTTAATGTTTTTTTAATAGTTTATTGTGATGTATAATATATAAATTGGGTGTTGTTTTGTGTATTAAACGTCAATAATCGTTGTTCACGATTTCTTCTTCTTCTTCGTCGCTTTCTTCATTGCTGAAGGTCGTGTCCCTGAAACTTGACCGTTGCCTGTCTCGTGAGCTGTTTCCATCTCGTCCGGTCCTCAGCTGCTCGAATGGCGGTTGCGACTGGCAACCCAGTTAGAGCGGTTACTTGATCACACCAACGGCTAGGTAATCGGCCGCGGGGTCTCTTTCCTTCTACTTTGCCCGTCACAATCACTTTGTCCAAGTTATCTGACTGTCGGCGGGCAATATGACCGAAGTAGCTGAGGATCCTCTGGTAACAGATTGTTGAGAGCCTGACTCGGATGCGATTAACGACATAAAAAAATATAACTAAGACAGATTAGGCTGTATAGGCTACTCTCTTTGCCTGCTTATTGGCGAATTTAAAAACAACAACAACAATATCGTTGCCGACTTCCGGATTTCATTTCATTTTATTATTATTATGAGGATATAATAATAATAAAATGTATGTAAGGGCTTATTTCTAGCAACATTAACCACAATTAACTTATTTAATACTGTAAATAATGATGAGAGCGATTATTGATTTCGAAGAAATCAATTAACAACTTAATTTTAGCTGCAGAAAAAAACAGATTTCTCTTAAACCTGGATGAGAATATAAAAATAGTTTTCTGAATATGAAACGATATTTCTTTGTCTATCAAATTAAGTTAAAACCATCATGACACGGCAACTTTTTTTAGGGGCCCAAACGCCCATAGAAAATGGGCATTGTCCTTTGAACAAACTGCTCTATTCAACAACAAATATGTGTATGTAAATTCTACGCTACGTAAAACTAAATGAGAAATTGTTATTACGTGCAGAGCATTGGGAACACGCCAAAAAAAACGGAAAAATTAAATTCAAATCACATCAAAATACGTGAAACAAAATAAACTTATCGTGAAGATTTCTCATAGTTTCCCGCCACTTGGCATCGGCAGCGGGAACTGTGTATGGAATAAAACACGGGCGATTTTTTCAATCCGACAGAGTACACTTTTACAATTTCAATACTCTTATTCTTATCTAGCCATACTCGCCCGCTTCGCTGGACATTTAAAATTAACATTTTTATTTATTATCATTATTAGTAGGAAGTCCAACACTCATATAAATATTAGCCTATCCATTAAGTACATGTATTTTCTACATGGATACCAAGTTTCAAGTCAATCGGATGCATGGTTCAGTAGTTATAACGGAACATCCGTAAAAACCACTGTAGGTTTATGTACCTTATTAGTATAGATATATGAGTATGTATTGAAGACTGTCATTAGTTTGGTAGCAAAACGAAGCGCAGCACGATTCCCGATAGGTGAAACACGATCGTAATGTCGTCGGAGCTTGGCTGACTTCGTGCTACGACAGAGCCTAGCCGCTGGAGGCGCATAGACGCCATTTCACTTACCAACCAGCCTTCTTGAAGAGCGGAGCCTCCATCCTAAGAACTGTCATTCGTTTTCGTTTGCTAACGTCAAGAGAAGATTTCTAAATTGTTCTAAGATAACAAAGGTTTTTTGTGTACTCAATATTTCTCTTAACTCGATCACCCCTATGATGTCTGACGATGGTGTTAATAATGCGGTTTCTGCGACATATATTATGATAATTACGCCCAACCCTATTTCAAATAGTTACTGTGGTTTATAGATATGAAAAATCCTATGGGCATAGCCAAGCTGCTATCTACCGCTGTGTTTAATTTTACAAATGTGCTCGTAGAAAATTATGAAGGTGGTGAGTTCGGTCCAGCCCCATTAAAAGTAACTCTTAAAACGCACAGTGTATCATGAATACTGACGTCAACAGAACTCTGTTCTGGTGGCGAATGCTGTGGCAGTAAAACGAAGATGTCGTAATTATTTCAAGCAGCTTCCAGAGCACTCCTCATGGAACATGCGATACAAAACACAGACAACTATAGCCTCCTTGTATATCCATATCTTATATGATCAGCCATTTCTGCCTGAACTTCTTCTGTTTGAAGGTAGATAGAAGATAATATAATAGAAAAACAGTTACTTGGGAGTCTTGACCGTTAAGTGAGAACAACAAGGGAATGACAACTGGAAAGCGCGAGAAACCAGTTTTGAAGACCTCTGAGTCTGTAACGAGCCGAAAATATTATGATGGTGGAAATAGACTTGTCGGCGAAAATCACCCGGACTCTCGTGCTGTCGAGAAGACTAAACTAGATCTCTGCTATCTTGGACAAGATTCCTACCATCTAGCAAAATAATCGACTAATGAATTAAAATAGCAACACCTTTAAGAGCTCTCAAAGAACCCGATAAATAGCGCATTATTTATTATTTAACAGAAAATTCTAACTATATTCCTGCAGACGCAATGAGCTCACCAGATGAAGAATACATTACAAATTTATCTAAATAATATGTATATACTATTGTTGCACATTCCAAATTTTCAACCCTTTCTTTTTCCACAAATAACTCCGCTAACTCCCACTAAAAGTAAAAGTATATCTTAGATTCTAAAAAAATTCGCTTCCCCTCAACCTTTAAGGCAAGCCCCCCCAGCACTCCAACAGTTGGAGTCGGTCCAACGGTGACCGATTATAGAACGTGTCCAAGTTTGTTTTCAACTGACCGATTTGGACAGCACGTACTATCCCATTCGGTGTTTTTATGTTAGGGAAATGCAAAAATTTTACGTTTAAAACGAACCCCTTTTTCCGTTGGAGTAACCCACTATGTGGTTTTGTCAAACGTGTTAGTTTAGTCAACCTCCTTTCTACTCTAGAATAGATTAGGACCGAATACATGAATCTGGTAAATGTTTGAATGCGTGGCTTAATCTGAATTTTAGTCCCGATCATTGAAATTTCAAATAATCGGTATCTTTATGGCTTTATATGAGTGAACGAACTCATAGATCATCCGGTGCTAATTGATTAATGGTTCCAGTATATATCACAACTTTAGAAGGTCGAAATCTTAATTGTATTGTGTAACTGCTCACCCCCCCTATTAATTAATATGTAAAAGTATTAACTTTAGTATTTTAACATTAGTATTTTAACTTTTTACAAATATAACTATCTGAATAAACATTTGAAATTTACACCATATTTTGTCTCTTTGATAATTTTAGTGTTTCAAACGTAAAAGACAAAATTTAGCATTCAAACATCCAATTCACATTACGTTTCCTGACTACCTTTTACAAAACTCATGATAATAATATCCTTGGTTTCATGGTCATTGGTTCAAAAAATGATTCATGAAGGACTGGATGCGAACGAATAAACCACTGAACTATCTAAAACAAATCAAGCATTACTATAATAAGTAAATTAAGAAATTCTATTATTACGATCAATAAATATTTCAATTCTGACAAGAAAATAAAAATAGTCATCCAAATTCGAATCTCAAAAGTTAAAGTTGTAACATCTGACACGTTTCCCACGAAACGACTTTCCGGCCTAGTCGTCAATAACGTGAAGCCACGATTTCCATTCGTCCAGCCCGACCACCTTTACAGCACTCCGGGGCACAGCCCTATATTGAGAAACGTAAAACTCTGGCGCGTTACATCCAATTTGTCGGACGTGTCTAGTGCGGGTCCCTTTAGACTGAGACTTGATTCCTTGTTTCGGACATGTATTGTATTTTATTGGCCACGATATTTATCTTTTAGCTGGTGTATTCGGTTTTATTATGATTATTTACGGGCACTCTTTATTTATTCACATAACCGGACAAGCTGAATCGGAGATAACCAGATAATGGAGTTCATAAATTTGTTTTTTTAAATGCATCAATTTGCTAAAATGTTCATTTTTATTTCACCTACTCCATTTCGTTATTTGAAGATTTTCTATCTTTATTTTTGGTTACTATCAGAAATCTTCTAATGTATGCAGCTTTTTATCCGACATCCAAGCCTCATTTAGGTTAGGCATTAAATAATTGTCTCTATCTCGTCAATGAAAGCATCTCTGCCAACATAGAAAATATCATAATCTAACACAGAATTTCATAATACAAATTGAACTCGTCTCGATACAGAAATACAAATGACCCCATTACCAAAAGAATATAAGCTGGAAAATATAGACGTAATATAAGGCAGTTGGCTAGACAGCTAATAAATACGAGATTCCTTCGAGATTTTGTCTAGACCGATTGATGGGAGAATCGAAGATTACCGATTGGTGTTCATCCAATAGCAATGACAGCGATGATATCACTGTCAACATTAAGGTGACCTTGACGTTTATCGATAGACCCATTCGGATTAATCACTTGGAACTTCTTCGCGTGGAAGTATCGATTCTCTCGATATTTTGTACGGTATGTTCCGAGGGAAGGCTGAGGAATTGTTTGAGACTACTGCTACGAGGTCTTCCACGCGGGCCTTTAAGAACCCCAGGCTAACCATTCCAGCGGATGGCCTGCTTTGGTGGTATCAACGCCGTGTGCCACTACAGACGGGTCACTGGGTTTTACTTTATTGGTTTATGGCACTGGTAGGTGTGAAGTCGCTTCCTCGCGGCGCGATCATGCTTCTGACATCGCGGAAATTCTTTGAGATGGTCCCGTCATTTCCTTTTTAATGTCATATCGCTCGCCACGGAAGTAGCGCTAGTACGTTCATCGAAGTTTCACTTCTATCCATGTTCTATCCGGCTTAGGAACGAATTTTCATACACGGTGTTTTGTGAACGCTGTTATAAGACATTTCACAGCGGACGAACATGTAAGGAGAGGCTTCAGCATACGCAGTGACTTAATTGTGATCTCACCGTCAATTGGCCATATATTCATCTGTCAACAAAATAAATAAATATTAAGTTATTTAAAAATAATAGTGACAAGATAAGGCAAAATCTACGGTAAATGAAGAATATACATACATCGCAGAAAATTTTAGTCCACTGAGTTTCTCGCCGGATCTTCTCAGTGGGTCGCGTTTCCGATCCGATGGTAAATTCTGCGAAGCACTTCTCTTTCTAGGGTCAGTCTTAGCAACACACCCGGTTTCAGCCACGTGAGTTCACCTCACACGTCAAGGAGAAGCTGAAATAGCCTCTCAAGGCTATCAGCATAGGTAGGGAAAAATGAATATACATTGTAAAACCGGTTGAGATTCAAAAGACAATATCGCATATATTTATCATACCCACATTAATGCCCGAATGAAAGAATGCCCTACCTCTCCACAATTCATTGTACATAAGATCCAAAGAGCTATAAAATAAAAACTATAAAATAAAAAATAAAAACTATAAACTAAAAAGTAGCTTCAATTACAGTCTTCATTTGCACTGACTGTAAACAGAACGATTTTGTAATTTGAGCTTTATTTGAAAAGAAATAAACTCAATTGAGATTTTCACTATAGTTCAGTTCTCCTAATCCTAAGTATGGATCGTTCATAATATTTATTGCAATCATTGTACATATGTACATTACCTAATAGGAAATAGCTGTACTGTGAAACTCACGTCTTAATATACACAGTACACAACGTAAATGTAGCCACTCACCTCGGGATATGAGTTCTAAGGTCTCAGTATAGTTACAACGGCTGCCCCACCCTTCAAACCGAATCGCGTTAATTACTGTAGAAATAGGCAGAGTGGTGTTACCTACCCGCGCGGACTCACAAGAGGTCCTACCACTAATAATAATTAGAAACCAAAATATCGAATAAGATCTTTTGCGATTCTGATTATTGCTCAATACCATAGAAAAATATGTGAAGGTTATTGCAACGGCACTTCACTAAGAATGTATATCGACGCTTGAAAGTCAAACGTGACTAAGCGACAATAACTCTGCTTTATACATAAATGATAGGCAATAATAACCATATTCGATGCGCAAAAAAAATATATTTCTAGGTCTATTAAAATCATTTCAATCCTACAGCTAGATTAGTTAATTTTTTTTTCCTGTATTTTAAATTTAAATTAGTCTACTGTAAAGTTCACGCATTGTTGCTTAGTCACGTTTGCCTTTCAAGCGTCCATATAACGTACATTTCTGCGAATAAAATCCCCAAAAATGTACCGTTCCATAGAGGAACAATTCGACAACGACACATCTGAGGAATTGCCTTTGTGTTCTACGGACGACACCGGGAAACATCACACATTTCATTTGCAACGACCTGATTTGTTACTTTAATTTATTTTTGTCGAACGGTAACATTTCGAGATAAGTCTAATAAAGTTTATTATTAAAGTGTACTGTGCCAATTATATGTTAGTAATTTAAAAATTGTATTTAAGCATTTACAGCGGAGCACAGTCACAGGTATTTTAAAATGAAATGGGAAAATAATATTCGTATTACTATATACATATTTGTATCGTTATAGTTAAGTCTTGAACCTGTTTTGACTTTTGGCATTAAAAACAAAGGATGGCTAAGTTTTTAGTAAAATTTAACTAGTGTGTGGCAATGTGTATTTTATCTTTTTTTTGAATTCACTATTTAATTATTCTGCAATCCAATATTAGCATTAACAAATATAAAAGGTATGTCGACTGTCCCTACGTATAATATCGAAATTGAAAAACGGTACTTTACAGGAGAGCACTTTGAAGTTAATTTTGTGTACCAAATTGTCATTTATTGGCCTATCTGCAAATAATTTCAGATATATGGGAAACTTTTACTGGCAATTAAATGTATATCTCATTTTATCCCAAATTCTTCATAGTTTTTGAGAAATGTTAGTTTCGATACTTTTCTACGTTAATCAATTAGTGCGAACAATCGAAACGGCCCGTTTCGATTGTTTACTTGGGAACTATTTTATAAAAATTATCGAATGTGACTCTTTCGATATTTTACGTTGTACATTTAAATTAAGAAAGTATCGCAAGTGTCACTTTCGATACAGTACGTCAAAGTATTTTATACGTTTCGATACTTGGCCTGTAAAACGATTTTAATTAAAACAAAGACAAATTTAGTTTACTAAAGTTTTAATTGATTTCATTTTAATTTATAAAATGAAATGATAATAACATGTCATTTTAATTTATAAAATGAAATCAATAAAATTCATAACTAATATTGCAATCACAGATTTACGTTTAATATAATGATATCAAATGAAACACACTTTTATTCTTCAGTTAGTTAAAAATAAAATATAGAAATAACAAACTTCTTTGAATAAAATATGAACATACTTAATTCTACAAAGTAAAAACTAAACAAAATAAAAGCTTTAAATTAACTTAAAATCCAATAAGATTCGCATTTCTTAGAGTAATACTAATAATGATTTAGTATTCTTATTAAAATAAACATTTCTTATAATTTATTCTATAAATAATCATAAAAATTTTAAACACTGAACAAAGGGAAGTTTTAAAAAGGGACGTCTTAAAAATTAAACTAAAGCAGGTAACATAACAGATTCAGGTAAGTACAGACTGTAGGATAACTGTACTGTAATATTGTATTTAGTCTGAATCGTCAGTCTTCTTCAAATGTGTTTCTGCTATATTTCAAATTCTTATAATAACTATGGTATTCTTTGGGTATGGCTCCAGTGTTACTTAAATGAATTAAATCCTTATATGTATTTGGCTTCAGGTAATGGTAATGTTTGACTATACAATTTATTTAATTCGATATTAATTACTTGCCTTCTTCCATGACTTCTTGTTTCTATTTTGGTGTTTAAGCATGAAGGATTATTTTTAAGGTTGTATTTAAAATATAAACAATTTGGATCATCTTTACGCACATTAATTTCTTTAATAAAAATAAATTCCACTTCATATTTTCGTTTCTAATATCTTTATCCACTTGCGATCATCCAATATAGCTTTAAAATTAAAAAGGTAATCTTGAGTCATTTCCACTACATTATATGGGGTTTTATTAGTTTTAGACCAACGCACTAACGCAAACCATTGATCTGGGGTGTATGTATATCAGTTCATTTGGACTCTTGTTTTTTATGAGCGTGTACGCTATCTCCTTCGTTCTGCGTGTGCCCTTGCTCTAAAAAGCGATGAGTAATATTGATTTTATATTCTTTTGCCAGATACATATATAAAGAGTATATTATTCGGTTACGGTTTTGGCCCGCGCAATTATCGGACCAAAAGAGAAATTCTTACCTTACTTTACTTTTCTGTTAACAAAATGAAGTAAGCAACTGCTTACTTCAGTTGCTCCCCTTTTGCCTGTGCACTCTGTCTACATATAGCACGTCTCTTCCTTCTTTCCAGTATCAAATAAAGTAAAATTGTACACACAGAGCTTCCGTTTATATTAAAATAATCCCACGTCACCATGAGGACAATTCAAAATTTTCTGGAAATCCAATGTGGCACAACTGTTTCAGACCACTTTTGAGCAATAACTTTATCATTATTTTTAAATTCTCTAGCAACAGTTTTAGTCTCAATAATTATGTTTGTCATAGGCGCTAATTAGCTCTTCAGTTGGAGAGTTTTCGTTAGAAAAACTGTGGCATTGGTCACATATATCCTATTCATATTTTAATTAATTATGTCTGTATACTGGCGTAAAGTTTGCGCTTTGTTATTATAAAGATGAAGATTGTCCCAACCATTATTTAAGTTTTATTTTTTTCATTGATAAGTTCTTATCTAAATAAAGCTTGCTACTATGTTTTCGGGCGTAATGGGATTCAACTGGTTGAAAAGTGGCTACATAATCAGATACACTTTGAATAATATTAGAATCTATCTTAACTATATGGTTGCTATCATCTGTTATCTGGTAAAGTGATATCTTCCTGATTTAGTTTTTGATGAGCAGTACAGACGAATTGATCCGTAATCGACAAGGTGTTCAAAAAAGTTTTAAGACAAACACGTCTATATTCGCAGGGATAGTTTTGATTTTCGACTGGATCTGGTAAGAATAACTGTCTTCTAGATGTCCTTTCAGTGGTAAAACGGTGCTTGTTTAACTTTTTGGTAAATTTGTTAATAAAATTCAATTTTTTAGCATGGTCAGCCAATTGCCAAAAACTTGTATAAATTTTCTGACGAGTTGTTTCATTAAAATGTTCGCAGCAGTTTAATTTACAAGTTGCTTTACAAATCGGTCCCATTCCTTTTTTGTTATGTACCTTTTCATTCCTGTAAATATATTGTTGACCAGTATTCACTACAATTTTTCTTTTAACATCTATCCAGTTGTCTTTGCACCTTTTCCTTTCCTCCTTTTCTTTTTTGCTTGGGTTAAGTTTAAAACTAGATTTTCTTTTTTAACTGTACATGACGAGTTACCTTCCAACAAGGTTATAAGTGGAGACTCACATTCAGTTCAGTTCAATTCAGTTATAAGTAACGCGACACTAGGTATGGCCACATTAGGAGAAACTATAATAGTGTCCATGTATCAAATAAGTTAACAAAACAGAAATTGATTTGTAAAAAATATAGTTCTGTTGATATGTTATAACATAAATTAATAAAACATACAAATTGATTTTAAGAAAAGTAATATTCTATGGTAGATATATCGAATATAAAAATAAATGAAATATAATTCCGAATGAAATCATCGAAAGTGGTATTTTCGATAGGCTCATTGACTAATGTACCCGCGTATAATAATGAATGTACCAGATTCGATTACACAAGGAAATTAAACATCAGCGAATAATATCGAAACTGTCACTTTCGATACTCCAAAAAAAATGTTAATCGACGTACAAAATCGAATTTGGGACTTTCAATAGTATACTTCGGTTGAATGACAATTACTTTAAAATACATTGTTTTTGAGGTAAACTTAATTAATCACAGAATATTGTTAAGGAAATCAGATTAAAAAACAAAGAGAAAATAAACATCATGCACTCGGAATTAATAAATCTGTTAATATACTTATCAGTTTTCCGTTAGAACCACATTAATTCAAAATTGCGTGGGAACGCGCGGGCGCGCGTGGCACCGCGTATAGCAACGAAAGCGGTAGTTTCGTCCTGCACGCACGCTTCTTGTATCCGCGTATAGTACCGAAATTAAACATTCGATTTTTTACGCTGATTGATTTGTTAAGTATCGATATTATACTCATTGAAAACATGGCTTAATATGTATTTTATAGCTTTTTCTCTTTTTTGTGTGAAAACATACATAAAAAGAAATATTTTAGTGACATAAAAAAAAATCGCAAATTTTCAGTTTCGATACTGTACGTAGGGACAGTCGATGTATGCACCGAATGAATCTTTTTCAGCAAATCTTTTATCTGTGTAGACGCGAGATAAGCAAACTATGAAAATATTTTAAATTTGGTCGTTGCAAGTGAAGGACACAGACTGCGGGAAGAAACGATAAGAAGCGGCAGTTCTGCGTTAAAGGAAGGATGCACAATACCTTTATGTAGTCCTTGCTGCAGACTCGTACCACTCCGCGATGAGAAACACCAACGATTTCACTTATTTACGTATTTAACATAACAAAGACACGAAGCGCGCGCGCGGTTGTTCAGCCATATTTTTTCGTCTCGATGTCACCACACGATCTCGCTCGCACGCGTCCGTAGGTAAAGTGCCGGAGAGGGATGGGACAGGATTTGCAAAACCAAATTAAAAATGTTGCTATTTTTCGAAACCTAAAACTAACTAAGTTTTAAACCAGCGCAACCATTCCCCCGGGCTTGAAGGGACGCCTTCAAAGTATTATCTAACTAAAACGTGTATTATCTAACTAAAAAACTAAAAAGTGTATTATCTAACAAACGAATAACAATAAATTCAAATAAGTACGCTACGTTTATCTACTACTACGCTATGTTCCTACAAGAATTAAGAATCTATACTATATCTATATACAACTAACCTAAATAATATGAAAAATCTAAATGAGCTACTGGTTGGGTATTGGGCAGAGTCGCACCACGGGACGCAAATACGATCCGATCGCTGTCTTAACCCGTGCAATGCGTGTAACTCCCGTAGAGTCCGGAAACACTTCTTCCACGACACCCAAAGGCCAGTGTAGAGGAGGCGAATTATCGTTAATCAGAATCACCACCGAGCCGACGACGACTGGATCGACCGGCGTGTTCCATTTGCGGCGTGATTGCAACGTATGAAGGTATTCCCGTCTCCAGCGATTCCAAAACGATTGAACTAATTTGTCTAGCAAATCGTGTCTAGCAAGAGTAGTTAAATTTTCATCGATTTCTTCCGCAGGCAAGCATTTCAAAGGCGTGAGATTCAAAAAATGCGCAGGAGTTAAGGCAAGCGGTTCTGAAGGATCACTAGAGAGTGTTCTACATAAAGGTCGTGTATTCATTACTGATTCGATCTGAGTGAGAACAGTACATAGCTCTTCAAATGAAAGAATTGTATCACCTATAACGCGATATAGATGAGACTTTAAGCTTTTGATATTAGCCTCCCAATTCCCGCCAAAATGGCTAGCTGTCGGTACATTTAGGGACCAATCAATGCGATTTTCAGCTAAGACGTGACCAAACTCTGTATTATGATACTTTGAACAAAGAAATTCATGAAGTTCTGAAAGCTTGCGTTTAGCACCTATATAATTCGTTCCATAGTCCGAATAAATTCTACCCACCGGGCCTCGTCTTGATAGGAACCGCTTGAAGGCTCCCATGAAACTAGCTGTGCTTAAATCACCAGCCAGTTCTATATGTACTGCGCGCGTAGTCATGCAAACAAATAAACACACGTAAGCTTTGGTAGAACGAATACCTCGCCCACGTGTTATGGTAACCTTGAAAGGGCCAGCATAATCTGTACCCGTGTGAATGAAGGGTTTAGCGGATTGAACGACACGACAAGAACGATGATCCGCCATTTCAGGGAATGTTGGCTTAGGACGAAGTCGAAAGCAAGGCATGCATTTGTGTATCCTATTCCTAATTAAATTACGAGCAGAAAGTATCCAATACTTCTGACGTAAGAGCGCCATCAGCAGGTCAGGACCGGCGTGACAATTTAATTTATGATGATATTCGACAAGTAAATTCAAGATCGGATCTTTTCTCGGAAGCAAAATGGGATATTTCTCGTCGTAGCTCAAGTCAGAGTTTCTTAAACGTCCCCCTACTCTAATTACTCCATCTTTAAGAAATGGTTTTAAGTGTCGAAATGCAGGGCTACAAACTTGACCTTCCTCGAGCTTCGCGATCTCAGCGCGAAAATAAAACCGTTGAAGTTCACGAAGAATTAATAACTCAGCGAACTCATAATCCGATGCTGACATGCGATATCTGTGAGGTAACAATTTTACAAATCGACAAACGAAAACTACACTGCGCAATAGTTTAGACCAAGACGAGATACGATCTCCTAGTGATAATATAGGAGATTTTTCATTTAAAGTAGCGGCGATAAAAGTCTGTTTCTTTTCTTCCGGCGCCTCAGGCTCTACGGAAGGATTAAAAGGAACAGCAGGCCACTGCGCGACATCCAAATGTGCCCAAGGGGGGCCACTAAACCAAAGCGGGTGATTAATTATTTGGGAAGGAGTGAGGCCACGCGACAAACAATCAGCGGGATTGTCTTTACCAGACACGTGATATAGATTTTGTGGAGATAAATAGCTTTGTATCTTCGTCACTCTGTTAGCCACAAAGGTGCTCCATCGATGAGGCGATGAATGTGTCCAACAAAGTGCGACTGTTGAGTCTGAAAACGCGAATATATTGCGAAAAACAATGCGATTTTGACAAGCGACTACTACATTTTTTATGAGCTGAGCGAGTATGAGAATCGCGCAAAGCTCAAGTCTGGCGAGCGACACAACCTTTTTAGGAGAAACCTTTGATTTTGCTGTTATCAAACGTATTGTATTATCATTGTTATTTTGAACGTGAAAATATATCACCCCCCCATATGCTTTCTCACTGGCGTCCGCGAAACCTAAGATAGTCGCGATGCTGTCGACGTTCATACCTACGTGACGTGGGATCTTTATATGAGAAAGCAAAGGAAGTTCTTCTTTGAATCGGCTCCACATTTTTACTATATCTTCGGATGGAGTGTCATCCCAGTCACAATTGCTCAGCCACAACTGCTTAATAATAAGTTTAACGAACAGGACGACCGGTGCGACAAATCCCATGACGTCCCATATTTTAGCAACACATGACAGTATTGTACGTTTAGTACAAATTTCAATCGGAGTGTCAATTTTTATACAAAATTTGTCCGACGTAGGAGACCAACACAAGCCGAGTACTTTATGCTGGTTCGACTCATCGAACTCCTTGACACCTGGCAGGCGATGCGACGGCGGGATCGAATCTAACACTACTTGTGAGTTACTCGTCCACTTCACCAGCTCGAACTGACCGGCCTTCATGAGACCTATCATCTCAGAAGCGGTCGATATGCCGATGTCTTCAGTTCGAATTGAATAAACAAAATCGTCCATATACAGGCTAGTATCAATAATTTCTCTGGCCCGCGGGTAAGCGACACCTTCATCAGCTGCCAGCTGTTTAATAGTACGCAACGCATGAAAAGGACTAGACTTAAGCCCGAAAACTACACGATTAAATTCGTAAACTTGTAATGGTTGTTGAGGAGAAAAACGATATAGAATGCGTTGAAAACGCCTGTCAGATTCTCTGACTCCAATACTCAGAAACATCTGACGAATGTCAGCGGAAAGGGCAACCGGAAACAAACGAAAATTAATAATAATATTAAATAAATTTCCTTGGAAATTTTGTCCACGATATAACAGATCATTGAGCGAAACATTAGTAGTAGTCTTACAACTACCATCGAGTACGACTCTTAATTTGGTTGTGACCTTATCTTGTCTGATTACACCATGATGCGGAATAAAATAAGAAATATCTGAACTGTCACAATCTACAGCTGAGAGATAGTTCTTCTCTAAATATTCGAGAATGATGTTGTCGTACGCTAATTTTAGTTGCGGAGAAGCTTGCATCTTTCTTTCTAAGCAGTAAAATCGATTTTCACTCGCTTGACGCGAATTACCGAGAGTGTTAACATCACCTTTAAAGGGCAAAGCCACCACGTATCGTCCGTCACTATCTCGTGTGGTAGTACTGGTATAAAACTCCTCAGACATTTTGTCGTCGGGGCTGAGTACAGACGGCACGTCTACCTCCTCTAATTCCCAAAACTTCCGAATTGTGGAGTCTAACGGGTCTCGGGTACAGCAATATGAAACGCTCTCGTTGCTAGCTACACGAACGGGAGCGTCACCAACAATAACATAACCGAGGATAGTCTCTAACGCGATCGGCGAAGCATGCGAAGGCCGTCCCTGAACCTTGTTCGATAAGAGCAGATGCGGGAAAATCGAAGCTCCAATCAACAGTTGGATCGGGCCTGGGTTAAAGTAAGTATCGTCTGCCAATGCTATGTCTTCGAAATTCGATAAAAGAGAGGCATCAACTGTGGTAGTCGGTAAACGTTCAGTAATTTTATCTACTACTAACGACTCCATAGTATAATTTACGTTACGATCGAAACGAGAATAAAATTTTATTTCTACAGAACCTTGAATTGTTTTGCTAGAACCTCCTATTCCCTTTACTACGGAACAAGCAGGTCTATTATTAATGTTCAAACCCAATCGTCGACAACAATCACGAGTGACAAAATTGCTTTGAGACGCGCCATCCAACAACGCGCGTACACAATGCTCCCTACCACGTGAATCAATAATAACTACACGTGCGGTCGCAATTAGTACCGTAGTAGGACTGCGTAAGATGCGGTTATAACCTTTCGATAAAGTGCACAGCGTTACGTCATCCGTGCTGACGCGAGCTGGAGCAATGCCCATATCATTTAAGCCTACCGAAGAAGGCATGGAGGGCCGTGCGACAGCTGATGCTCGTGTACCTGGTGACTGCGTGCGTCTAGCATTCGAATGCGCTTTACTCGCGACGGGTTCATTTCCGAAACATAATAAAGTGTGATGCTTAGAATTACATTTTTTACATAAAGAGGACGACCTACACGCGGAAACACGATGACCGCTACTTAAACAGTTTATACATAAATTGTTCGATTTGACGAATTGAAACCGCTCATTCGGTTTATAACTATTAAAAACCCTACATTTATAAATGTGATCATGTTTGTCACGACACAGACTACATACCGTTGACTCAGAACTAGATGTATAAGCCTGTGTAGATGACAACTTAGAGTCAAACTGCCCTTTGTTGGCAGCCTTGGGAACTGATGACGTGCGCTCTAATACCTTTATGTGATCACGAACAAAAGACACTAGATCTACAAACAATGGTATTTCGCATCCCTTATTATTTAAGCGCTGATAGGATTCAAACGCACGGGCAGTGTCTGTGTCTAATTTTTTAAGCGCTACATGCAAAAATGTAAAATCCGATAGGTCATTGACCTTCAAGTTTTTTAAAGCGGCTACCGACGATGCGAACTTGTCCAAAAACAATTCTAAATGACTAGGCCTTGCAGAAGAGATAGGTTTGAATTCAAATAATTGATCTAAATACGCAGTAGCAGATAGACGTTTATCTTCGTATTTGCTATTTAATAAATCAAAAATTAACGAATAGTTTTCGGCGCTTGGAGTAATTCCCGCGCATATGGAACGAGCCCTGCCGGTTAATTTGCCTATCAAATAATAAAGTTTCTCAGAGTCCGTTAACGATGTATTATTATGTACGACATTCCGAAAGCTAGAGATAAACAAAGGCCAGTTTTTTATATCGCCATTGAATTCGGGAATTTCTATTGGGGGTAGTTTTGGAATCCTATGTTGACCAGCCAGCGTAACGTGATCCCCCGTTTGCGATTGTAACCTTTTGGCAGCTCGTTTCACGCAGCCTAAGAGATCTTCAAACGCCGTAAGAGGTTGATAATTAACTAAATAATCGGGATTAGCCTTTAACTCCAACAAGATTATTTTATCGAGCACACCTTCAAAATCTTCACGCAATGAATCTACTGTTTCAAAGTCGCACAAAAAAGCGTCAGCGTTGAATGACTTTGAATCCATATCTCTAACTTGGCTAGAAATGCTTTGCATGCGGGAGAATATCCTATCTCTTTTGGCATATAACATCTTTAAATTAGTATCTGCAGGTGCCATTTTAAGATAAACGTAAATAAATATTTCAAATTAACAAACTAACGATATTCGAAGCGGCGGGAAAGGTAAACACCTACCTACGAGTACAAATTTATGCGAATAGTACAAATGTTAATAAATATTTTATAGTAAAACTAAAGATAATATTCGAAGCGGCGGGTGTTATTAGCACACAGGAATACGCTACTACCCGTCGCCTGGCGTTTCCTATCTATCGCCTTTTACGATATCCCAGGAAGAGGCGGGAGTGGTGTTATTCTACTTAAGGTACCCGACACCACACGGGGAACCTACACTGAATACCTAAAACTAATGTATGCGGCCGGCTCGAGGCGTACGCTCGACCGGTGATCTAACAAAGTAATAATATAAGAAACCAGAACGCGGGTTTTCTATCTAACTAATTTGATATTGTAAATAAGTGAATTAATTGTAAGAATGTGAACGAAAACGATATTTAAGACCAAAGCAGGAAAAGCGATATTTTTTCGAAGTACCTACTTGGTACGCGGTTCTAATTATATTAGGTAAATTAGGTAAACCTAGGCAATGGTTGGCGCTGTTTTAATACGAATCCGGCTCGTTTGGACCAAAAAATGTAGACGCGAGATAAGCAAACTATGAAAATATTTTAAATTTGGTCGTTGCAAGTGAAGGACACAGACTGCGGGAAGAAACGATAAGAAGCGGCAGTTCTGCGTTAAAGGAAGGATGCACAATACCTTTATGTAGTCCTTGCTGCAGACTCGTACCACTCCGCGATGAGAAACACCAACGATTTCACTTATTTACGTATTTAACATAACAAAGACACGAAGCGCGCGCGCGGTTGTTCAGCCATATTTTTTCGTCTCGATGTCACCACACGATCTCGCTCGCACGCGTCCGTAGGTAAAGTGCCGGAGAGGGATGGGACAGGATTTGCAAAACCAAATTAAAAATGTTGCTATTTTTCGAAACCTAAAACTAACTAAGTTTTAAACCAGCGCAACCAATCTGTGTAAGCTGTAAATCAATGAATTTTAGTTTATCTGATTTTGAGTACCAGTACTAAGTTCGATATCTGGTCGGATTTAATATTTTCAAAAGGTTCAACGGTTTCAAAGGTTCATTGTCATTAGTATATCAAGCGTCAATATAGGAGACAGAATGCTTATAGAATCCTGCAACCGGGGGCTTATGAGTAGAGTACCAAAGTAGAGTTCATCCATACTATCTGGAACCACTGCGTTCATCCACAGTGCGTCTCCAGAGATCTTTTTTTCCACGTGCCATCCGGCTTTAGAATGAGCTCCCCGCCACTGTGTTTCCCGAGCGCTATAACATATCCTTCTTCAAACGAGGCTTGTGGAGAGTATTAAACTATAGGCAGCGGCTTGGATCTGCCCCGAGCATTGCTGACGTCCACGAACGCCAGTAACCACTCATCATCAGGTGGGCCATATGCTCGTATGCCAATATTATATATATATTTAAAAAAAAAGATAAAAAAGAGCAGTTACTTGAAACTCAGATCCCGTGAATTTCAATATTTATAGGTGCTGGCTAGAGAGATATCAAGATATAAAATCACATACAACACTTATAATACAATAATATTAATAACAAAATGTCCGAAATTTATTTGTCGTAAATTAAAATTCCAAATGGCTGTCACCAAAAACGGGGAGAAGACACGTCCAAACCAATGAATTTAAATTTAATTAGTGTTCCATTCCGAACGCCAAAATCTCGTTACTTTGCATGTTAGGTATCTAAATATATCAAAAGCTGAAAGAGCTGAAAATGAATCCATAGCCATGTGCCCAATCGTGAGGATTCTTCTTATTTTAATAATACTTTTTTTTACATTTAATATAGTCTTATGAAGACGATATCTGTGGTCTAGTAAAAACCTTTTTTTCTGAAGACATTTAAATTGTTTCAAGCTTTCCTTGAATTGTTTTCGAGGGCATCTAAATGCTCTTGACCTAAAAAAATGGATGTTAATTATTTCTCTTTGGGAATTTTGTGGAACAAAAGAAACTCGTTGGCATCCAGGCACAACATCTTATGCTCCAGAAAATTAAACCTATTGCTTACGATCAATTACAGTGAATTGTTCACTTGTTTAGAACCTACGGCTTTAGATAATTTAAATATTACATTATTGGATTTTTTTCTGAAACACGCAAACTCCTAAAATCAAAATTATTATTTACTCTTCTGTCAATCAATTCCAATAATAGTGAATTGGTATTTTAATATCAACATAAATATGTATACTTTTTTTGCTCTTTTTGGCATATTCACATACTTTATTTTCTGTAAAATAAATATTTTTGAAGTGAAACTTCTTTATCGACGTAGGGAGGAAAAAACGTATGTAACGTTTTTCGGTTACGCGCCATATTAATTTCTTCCGTTACGCGCCATGTTTATTTTATTTCTACGACGAGATGTTACACAGTTGGTAGACGTTCTCGTATTTCTCTTGCTAAATCATACCTACCTCGCGTCAGGATACCGTGATCATGCAGGCGGATCCCCCGGGGTGCGGCTGCTCCATTGCACTGCGGAGTGGTTGACACTTGCGATTATTTTTATATTTTATAAGTTTCACTTCTACCGTGTGTGACTTGTTATTCATCACCCGTTAAGCTTTTAATTTATGTTTTTATTTATTGCTTATATTTTTATTAACTTTCACGTATCCTATTATAAATTATTTTATCAAAATTATACAGTCCTTGCCTTTCGTGCTCTACAGTTTCATGTAATATGTAGATTAAATGTACTTTATATCATATGAATTTCTCTGTACCGGAATATAAAGGCAAAGTACTCTGAATTCCATCAAACAGACGTCATTGTTGAAATTCGATGAAGTGAACTGAAGGATAAAACGAACTACGAACAAGACTGCACTTTAAATATCTTCAAACTTCTGCAAAGAAGCATCCATTTCCATTTCAATATACATATAATAAATTTGCATACGGTTGGAGTAATATATCCTAATCGTATCAACTTCTCATAATACTAGTACATACATACTACAACATACAGAGTGAATAAATAAGAGGGAAAAAAAAGCGAAATAGGAAAGACGGTGATAGCTACACATTCGTGCTCATATACGAATACGTATTAAATCATCATCATCATCATCATCATCATCAACAGCCCACAGTCGTCTACTGCTGGACATAGGCCTCTCCCAATCTACACCACTGAGCCCGGTCTGCGGCTCTCCTCATCCACTTCTTGCCGGCCACCGTGCGGAGGTCATCGTATTATATATTAATACGTATTAAATAATAATAAATAATTCCTAGAATAATAATCCATTTAATAGATAACAGAAACACACATTACCGAGCCCAGAACGCACCAAAAACATACCCCTTACTATTTATATATTTATCATTCGTAAACTACAAATTACGTTCGTTAGGACTTCATCGTATTTAAAGTGTCCAACTCGAGATAAGCTTGATCGTAGGGCAAAGATCACGACCCCTAAACTATCCAGCCAATTAGAACCGGCGCGCCCGCAAATCGATAACAAGTTAAAGTTAAACGAAGATGTGGTCACATTAGTGCAGGCTGTTAACTATCAGCTCGGAGACATGGAGTCTGTGGCCAAGATTCAAATTGTTGTAAGAACCCTGTCCGATTTGGTACAAGAACTATTTATACTCAAACGTTTAATATTTGGCTCTTGACTAGCCTAACCTAGCCTAGCCTAAACTAGACCAGACTAGCCTCTCGGTTTTAATAAATTAAAAGAGGCCTTAGATATAACTACGAAAATTCCACCACCCAATGGGCTACTATTATTTATTACTATTGTTATTACTATTACGAGTATAATTACTGTTAAACTCTTCAAACTAGAACAAAGAACCCATTCGCAACTGAAATAGGCAAAACGGAGAGTTGTAACAATACGACCTAGTGTGACTTGTAATTTATAATATTGGTTGGAGTATATTACAACGCTCAAACTGGATGACTCATCTATCTGGGCGCTAATACAATGATACAATACCGCATTGATACCTTCGAGATATGGTTCTGGAGGAATATGCTATGAATTTCGTGGACAGCATATCGGATTAAGACAGCTCAATATCCAAACTAGGCTCTCTACCATCTACCTCAAAAGAATATTTGAGTTCTGCGGTCACATTACCAGAAAGGGCGATGACAATCTTGAAAAATTGATGGTAGCTGTCAAGATTACAAGCAAAAGATCGCGTGGCCGCAATCCAAAGCGCTGGTCCGACCAAATCCGCACTACTCTGGATACCACCGTCTAAGATGGTACACTGCCGAGAACATAGGAAGATGGTGAAACATCATCCAAAGAAGGATAATGGGAGGAGATGGTCACGACCCTTAGACATGAGGAATGCGACTCAAGGAGGAGGAGGTATTCTCAAGTAGGTAAAAATTAAACAAAAAATAACGTGCTTGAACAACAGATAATGTTATTTTTTTCTAAAACACACCTCATGCCTCGTTTATTTGAATGACGAAGGAAAAAACACCTGTTATAAGCCCGGTGTCTGATTACCTAGTTATGTCTATGATTTCATCCCGGGGAATCGAGAATACCGCAACTTTTTCGACAAAGCGACGTATTTGTAAACGTCCCCGGGCGGGTTTAGGTCGCAGAGTAAATATGGACAGTCCAACAGCTTTATAAATCTGTTCAACTGTTTGTGTCATTGTAAAGGATATTTTCTTTAGTGATTCTAGTAGTAATGTTTGTTGAATACACTAGCTAGTACTTAATGTTTATCATCATCATCATCATCATCGGCCTACTATCGTCCACTGCTGGACATAAGCCTCTCCCAACCCACACCACTGAGCCCAGTCTTCGGTTCTCCTCATCCACTTCTTGCCAGCCACCGTTCGAAGGTCATCACACCACCCAGCCAGGGGGCGTCCCACGTTACTTTTTCCGCAGCGCGATCTCCACTCGAGTACCCGTCTGCTCCAGCGATCGTCAATTCTACGGCATATATGGCCATTAATGTCTATGTCCATGTTTACTCGATATGAAGCTAATTCTTCCAGGCTTTCATACAGTCCTACAAATCCTGCTATATGATGTTTTAGGTAATATTTAAACTGTGTTTTAGGTGGGCATAATGTTACCCCGCTTTGGTAGATTATCTAGCCTATTTCTGCATTCCAGTTTGAAGAGCAAAACATGCGATGCTATACAATCAAAACTTAAACCTCATGCGTGAAGGTGGGTGTCAGTATTCATCCTGTGATGCTTATAAGCTCCTGTGGCGGTAGCCGTCATAGAACCCAAGATATTAGACAGATGCCTGAATCTCGCTCACGATATTTTGAAGATAAGCTTACATATATACAAGTTCCGAACAAAAACATTCGGACCGTCGGTCTACCGAGCAATATCACCCGCTCGGTGTAAGATCTTCCCTTTGTCGTTAGCCCCTACCCCTACCTCCTAAATTGAACCATGTTTTAAATTAATCATTTTTCCAAAAAAATTGGCTCCAGATTCCAGCTATTCAAATATTTACATTGAAGATACTCGACCGCTGACTTGAATGCTGCAATGAATATCAACTGCACCACATACCCTAGAAGCTCGGGAGATGAGAAATCGACGCAATACGTCACTTGTCATCTAGAAGCCTCCTTTGTAAAGAAAATATAAATAGTACTATCATATTCTCGAGATAGGTCGCTTTATGCTTTTGCTATGGCGTATAGTGTTTCGGATAAGGCCCTTTTTGTTATTCTTCTATGATTTTTATAGATTATGAAACATCCGAAGACTCCATACGATACTAAAGATAGTAAGATTCAAGATATCATAAAAAAAATACAACAGAAAATATCAATCCATGGAAAATACTGGCAATGTATTTGATAAGGTGTCTGAAATTTGACTTTATGTTTGTTGTTAGTTAGTTTATCATAATTAACCTCAAGCCTCAAGGTGTGTGGAGGTGTTCACGTTGTGTTACCTATAGGGTTTCAGTTCGTACTTATCACCACCTGCTGATCCATTCACACGATTACACTATTAAAAAATCAACTTGAAAAGATAATAATTGTAAATAGACATGCTTTAACAAAAACCGACTTCAAATAGAAAAAAGAGATTCCAAAACAAATTAATATACATTATAAACAATAATCATCGAAATCGGTTGGCGTGATATTGAGTTATTGAGTTATTCATCTATTTGTCGCGAACGTATTTAATGCAAATTTAAGACTTATATGGTTTTCTCATGGATACCATTATCAGGACTGGACCAAATTGAAATGGGACCACACGGGAAACTTTTTTTTTTATTGTCCTTGTAGGCAGAGGAGCATACAACTCACCTGATGGTGAGTGGTTACCGTCGCCCATGGACTTCAGCAATGCCAGGGGCAGAGCCAAGCCGGTGCCTACCGCTTAATACTCTCCACAAGCCTCGTGTGAAGAAGGACATGTCATAGCGCTCGGGAAACACCGTGGAGGGGAGCTCATTCCATAGCCGGAAACTTCAATAAAAAAGCTTCTAATAAAAAAAGAATCATTAAAATCTATTCACTCAGTCAAAAGTTATGAGGTAACAAACATAAAAAAACATAGTCAAATTGAGAATCTCATCCTTTTTTGAAGTCGGTTAAAAAAATATTGAAATGTAAAGAAGGCCAGAATGATCCCCGACAAAGATGTAATGTGGAGCACTACGCGAGAGGATAGGCTATTCCGTGCCCGTTATTGCCTATTCACAAGAAGACGTTCCAATCTCGAACAATATCTCGTAGGCTTTGTGCTTTTGTTGGTTTACAATTTAAGATTGCTGCCTCGGACACTATTCCGAGAATGATTACTGTAAATTCAAAGTATAAAGAATTTCTATTTTTCATTAGGATATGTTTGACGGCGCTAGGGATGGCTGAGAGCAGTTCCGTCATCATACGTATTCGGTGGAACTGGGTTTATTGCAATAAAAGTCGATAACACCTTATCTTTAAACGAGAAATTCTTGTATATATCTATATTCTGAATCTTGGAGTCGACTCCAACGATTTTCATAAAATTTAGTATACAGGGGATTTCGGGGGCGATAAATAGATCTAGCTACGATTTATTTTTAGATAATGTTGTTTTATTCGTGTTTTCAATCTACAACTTTATCGATAATCAACTTAAACATAAACTTTTTTTTTATTCGCAGAAAATAACAAATAATATAATATAATATCAATATGTAATTCGTATTTAAATAATAAATAATTTCTAAAAAACACAATTGATCAAAAAAAAAACCGAGCAAAGCAAAAAATACCGGTCATCCTCTAGTGAATAATAATTATTGAAACTCTCAATAAATAATTTTCACAATGACAGGGTAAACTGACAGTTTCATTGCGACTGGCTGGCCAACTGAGAGGACTCTGTCCACGTACCGCCATTTTATACTCTGGCGTTACGGCGTTTACCCTAGATTTTTCTGATATATATCAAAACAACATTTTATCATCTTCTATCTATCTATATATTTAAAAATTAATTGCTGTTTGTTAGTCTCGTTAAAACTCGAGAACGTCCGGACCGATTTGGCTAATTTTGGTCTTGAATTATTTGTCGAAGTCTAGAGAAGGTTTAAAAGGTAGATAAATATGAAAATGCTCGAAATTAAATAAATTAATTTAATAAATTTGTTTTTCCTTTGATGTATCCCCCGTCGGACGAATTCCTTTTGTTTGTTTTAAGTTTATTTTATACAAAAGTTTAGATCTTTTATTTATCGATTGAGGCACTACGAAGTCTGCCGGGTCCGCTAGTTTAAAATAATAATCAAAACAACGTCTTAATATTACTTAAGTAGTTATCCACGACATGTTTATAGTTCACTTTCAATAAGTAGTTATAATTGTAATACACAGTTGTTCCTCTAAAGCCGTTTCTACTCCACTGGCGTTTTACTAGCACTGTTAATTGTGAGCCCGGGTGGGTAGATACCTCCGTGGGATATCGATCGTAGGCCCGGATTGCCACGTTTCTAACTCTTAAGAGATTCTTGAAGCAAGTGGTTATCAGGTAACAATATGTACTTCTGGGAAAGAACTTTAAAATTAGGGTAAAGGAAAAACGCTCAACCGACAAGCTTAACTCACAATCAATTCCCCTGTGCACTGGGGTTCGTTAATTAGATTAGAAAAACTAAGTGACTAATAGGAGTCTAATAAAGTCTCGCATATTCAATCTAGCATCAAACGATATTTTGGAACTACGTCAAAGTTTACATTTAATTTCGAAGCAATTAGGGTTCATTTATAAATTAAACATATTAATTCACTCGATTACTTTACTATTATAAAGTTAAAATTTTCTTTTGAAGTTATACTTCTTTAGGCGCGTTATGAAAAATTGATGAGAGTGAAATTTTACGATGCGCGCGCACCGTGACGCAAAATTAACAGAAATGAAGTTGCCCACTAAATCGCTCATTACAATACGACCGACGTAACTTGACGAGTCTGAATATAGCCGCAGGTGAACTTTCCGAACCGTACCGAGAATAACGGAATTTATACGATGTCAAGAAAGGGGATGCGTGTTTGAGGATGTTGTTTAATCGATTTTTTTTTTTTTTTTTTTACAAATTGATTAAAATTTAAATAAAAAAAAAAGAAATAAATTTAATAAAAATAAAGTATAACTTTTTACGCGCGTACATAAGTACACGCACCCTTTTTTACATACGGCTTATGGTAAGCGGATACCGTTGACTTTAGAACAACACCTTGAAATATAATGTGGAAATCTCAAAAATACTACACAACAGGTTTCACGGTAAAGATGCAGGTAGTAGTATCTTTGTTTTCTATTGCTTAGATCGGTGGACGAGTTTACCACATACCTGGTGTCTCTTGGTTCCCGGAGCCTATAGACATTAACAACGTAAGTACACCACCTACCTTGTTTCGCCATTCCGATAGAGGCACCCGTCACGTGCGGACGTGCTCATCGTCCACTCGATCGCCCGGTCTTTGTTCGCCCGGCTTTTGTTAGCCCGGCCATTGTTCGCGCGGCCTGTGTTCGTGGTACATCTGCCGACTAAGTGCTCTTTCTGGAAGTTTTTATTTGTTTTGTTTCCTTTTGTTGTTTCTGTGTTCGTGGTACATCTGCCGACAAAGTGGTTTCCTGCAAGTATTTATTTGTTTTTGTTTCTTTTCGTAATTTCTGTTTTGTTGTGCTTTTTCTTTGTCCTGTAGTAATCGCGCCGCATTGCCACCTGTGTTCAATAGAACCGCTCAGGTCCGAGAAGTTGGGGCCTCGCCGCAAGGCGAGTGTTTTCAAGACCCGGGGCCGCCCCACCTGGGTACTCAGCGATCATGGACGCTGTATTCGCGGAATTCCTCCGACTTCGCCACCCACAGCTCGCCTCGGAGTTTTTGGCCTTCAAGGCCAATCACACTGCGAGCCCTCTCGAGGACTCCGCCGCGCTCGCTGCTCCTGCGTCGCCTGTACCTGCGTGCAGAGCTTCTGCATTGAGCACCGCAGCCTCTGTCGTGCCTGCCGCTCCCGTGTCGCCTATACTGGCGAGAAAAGCTGCTGCGTCGTCCGCCGTGACCATCGTTTCAGCTGAGCGATCATCCGCGGCCTCCGTCGCGCCCTCTAAAACACCTACACTTGCTCGTAGGTCGCCTGCACCCGCCTCCTCGTGCTCCGACTCTGACTCGGACATGGAGGTCGACCTCGCCCCCGCCTCATTGACGGATGGATTCACCCTGGTACAGAAGGGTAAGAAGCGTGCCGCGGAGTCTCGAGCTCCCGTGGCCGCTAAAATTAGCAAAGCCGTGAACGCGTCGCGCCCCCGCCCTCAGACTCCCGTTGCGCCCCCAGCCCGTGCCACTCCGTCGCCGCGTCCGGTGGCACAAAATAAAACCCAGACCCCTCCCCCGGTTATCCTTCAGGAGAAGGCAGCTTGGGATCGAGTTTGCCTGGCCCTTAAGGCCAAAAATATAAATTTCACGAATGCCCGTAACCTCGCGAACGGCATTCAAATTAAGGTTCAAACACCCGACGACCATAGGGCCCTCTCTTCTTACCTCCGTAAGGAGCGTATAAGTTTCCATACGTATACGCTCCAGGAGGAGCGCGAACTCCGCGTTGTAATACGCGGAATCCCTAAAGAGTTAGATGTAGAGCTCGTAAAAGCCGACCTGTTAGAACAAGGCCTACCAGTGAATTCTGTGCACCGTATGCACACTGGTCGCGGTAGGGAGCCATATAATATGGTTCTAGTCGCTCTCCAGCCTACCCCCGAGGGTAAGAAAATCTTTAACACACAGACCGTCTGTAGGCTCTCTGGTATCGCTGTCGAAGCCCCCCATAAAAAAGGCACTCCTAGCCAGTGCCATAACTGTCAATTGTACGGGCACTCTTCCCGTAACTGTCACGCGCGCCCCCGATGTGTTAAGTGTTTGGGCGATCACGCCACGGCCCTCTGCGCTCGCGACCAAAAAACCGCGACGGAACCGCCTAGCTGCGTCCTGTGTCGAACACAGGGTCACCCCGCGAATTACCGTGGTTGCCCCCGAGCCCCTAAAATAAATCGCCGCGTCGCCCGCCAAAACCGCCTCCGAGCTTCCGGCCCAGACATCAAAGCCTCGGCACCCTCTGCGTCGCAGGCTAAGCCAGCGTTCGTTCCGGCGGCGGTGCCCAGTGTCTCGGCCTGGGCAAAACCGCTGCCGTACACGAACACGGCTACAACTCCCTCCTCCGCGATTCGTCCCGCCCTCGCGACTCGTCCCTCTCCCGCGACTTGCCCTCCGACCGCGTCCGACAATCTCGCTTTAGCGATCGACTTCTTTCAGTCGATCAACTTTGAGCGCGTTAACGCTTTGGGCGACGCCATTCGCGCTGCCTCCACTGCACAACACTTTATCGCCGTTGTGCAGGAATACGCCGACGTATACGCGTCATTAAATACGTACGTCCTCCCCTCACTCCGCCGGTAATCAATGGCGTATATAAGTAGAATAAAGCCCCTATCCGTAACGATAGGATTTTTTAACGCTTACGGTCTCGCAAATCAACGTGATCAGGTTTCTAACTTTTTGCGTGACCACCAAATTGATATCTTTTTAGTGCAGGAGACCCTACTTAAGCCCGCGCGCCGTGACCCTAAAATCGCGAACTATAACATGGTCAGGAACGACAGGCTCTCTGCCCGTGGTGGTGGTACCGTCATTTACTATAGAAGAGCCCTGCATTGCGTCCCGCTCGATCCTCCCGCGCTCGCTAATATCGAAGCATCAGTGTGCCGAATCTCACTGACGGGACACGCGCCGATCGTTATCGCGTCCGTTTATCTTCCACCGGATAAGATCGTTCTAAGCAGTGATATCGAGGCGCTGCTCGGTATGGGGAGCTCTGTCATTCTGGCGGGCGACCTAAATTGTAAACACATTAGGTGGAACTCACACACCACAACCCCGAATGGCAGGCGGCTTGACGCGTTAGTCGATGATCTCGCCTTCGATATCGTCGCTCCGCTAACCCCGACTCACTACCCGCTAAATATCGCGCATCGCCCGGATGTACTCGACATAGCGTTATTAAAAAACGTAACTCTGCGCTTACACTCGATCGAAGTAGTTTCAGAGTTAGATTCAGACCACCGTCCCGTCGTTATGAAGCTCGGTCGCGCTCCCGATTCCGTTCCCGTCACGAGGACTGTGGTGGATTGGCACACGCTGGGCATCAGCCTGGCTGAATCTGATCCACCATCGCTCCCGTTTAACCCGGACTCTATCCCGTCTCCTCAGGATACCGCTGAAGCCATAGACATCTTAACGTCACACATCACCTCGACATTAGATAGGTCATCGAAACAAGTTGTAGCGGAGGACTTCCTTCACCGCTTCAAATTGTCCGTCGATATTAGGGAACTCCTTAGAGCTAAGAACGCCTCGATACGCGCCTACGACAGGTATCCTACCGCGGAAAATCGTATTCGAATGCGTGCCCTACAACGCGACGTAAAGTCTCGCATCGCCGAAGTCCGAGATGCCAGATGGTCTGATTTCTTAGAAGGACTCGCGCCCTCCCAAAGGTCTTACTACCGCTTAGCTCGTACTATCAAATCGGATACGGTAGTAACTATGCCCCCCCTCGTAGGCCCCTCAGGCCGACTCGCGGCGTTCGATGATGACGAAAAAGCAGAGCTGCTGGCCGATACATTGCAAACCCAGTGCACGCCCAGCACTCAATCCGTGGACCCTGTTCATGTAGAATTAGTAGACAGTGAGGTAGAACGCAGAGCCTCCTTGCCACCATCGGATGCGTTACCACCCGTCACCCCGATAGAAGTTAAAGACTTGATCAAAGACCTACGTCCTCGCAAGGCTCCCGGTTCCGACTGTATATCTAACCGCGTTATTAAACTTCTACCCGTCCAACTCATCGTGATGTTGGCATCTATTTTCAATGCCGCTATGGCGAACTGTATCTTTCCCGCGGTGTGGAAAGAAGCGGACGTTATCGGCATACATAAACCCGGTAAACCAAAAAATCATCCGACGAGCTACCGCCCGATTAGCCTCCTCATGTCTCTAGGCAAACTGTATGAGCGTCTGCTCTACAAACGCCTCAGAGACTTTGTCTCATCCAAGGGCATTCTCATCGATGAACAATTCGGATTCCGTACAAATCACTCATGCGTTCAACAGGTGCACCGCCTCACGGAGCACATTCTTGTGGGGCTTAATCGACCAAAACCGTTATACACGGGAGCTCTCTTCTTCGACGTCGCAAAAGCGTTCGACAAAGTCTGGCACAATGGTTTGATTTTCAAACTATTCAACATGGGCGTGCCGGATAGTCTCGTGCTCATCATACGGGACTTCTTGTCGAACCGCTCTTTTCGATATCGAGTCGAGGGAACCCGCTCCTCCCCACGACCTCTCACAGCTGGAGTCCCGCAAGGCTCTGTCCTCTCACCCCTCCTATTTAGCTTATTCGTCAACGATATTCCCCGGTCGCCGCCGACCCATTTAGCTTTATTCGCCGACGACACGACTGTTTACTATTCTAGTAGAAATAAGTCCCTAATCGCGAAGAAGCTTCAGAGCGCAGCCCTAGCCCTAGGACAGTGGTTCCGAAAATGGCGCATAGACATCAACCCAGCGAAAAGTACTGCGGTGCTATTTCAGAGGGGAAGCTCCACACGGATTTCCTCCCGGATTAGGAGGAGGAATCTCACACCCCCGATTACTCTCTTTAGACAACCCATTGCCTGGGCCAGGAAGGTCAAGTACCTGGGCGTTACCCTGGATGCATCGATGACATTCCGCCCGCATATAAAATCAGTCCGTGACCGTGCCGCGTTTATTCTCGGTAGACTCTACCCCATGATCTGTAAGCGGAGTAAAATGTCCCTTCGGAACAAGGTGACACTTTACAAAACTTGCATAAGGCCCGTCATGACTTACGCGAGTGTGGTGTTCGCTCACGCGGCCCGCACACACATAGACACCCTCCAATCCCTACAATCCCGCTTTTGCAGGTTAGCTGTCGGGGCTCCGTGGTTCGTGAGGAACGTTGACCTACACGACGACCTGGGCCTCGAATCAATTCGGAAATACATGAAGTCAGCGTCGGAACGATACTTCGATAAGGCTATGCGTCATGATAATCGCCTTATCGTTGCCGCCGCTGACTACTCCCCGAATCCTGATCATGCAGGAGCCAGTCACCGTCGACGCCCTAGACACGTCCTTACGGATCCATCAGATCCAATAACCTTTGCATTAGATGCCTTCAGCTCTAATACTAGGGGCAGGCTTAGGGACCCCGGTAACCGTACTCGTCGAACTCGACAAAGAGGTCGACGTGCAACCTAACCCATGCATCAGCCCGCTGAGTTTCTCGCCGGATCTTCTCAGCGGGTCGCGATTCCGATCCGGTAGTAGATTCATTCGCGAAACAATTGCTCTTGAGTTGTTAGGTCTCCTTCGGAGGCGCTCGGGCAGTTGTTAGCAAATCCCACCCCTCTTGGCTGAGCCTTTGCTCGCCCACCTGTCCTGGTGAAACTGGAAAGGCCTTCGGGCCACCAGTAAACTTTCAATCACAAAAAAAAAAAACCTTGTTTCGTGAGTTCTAAGTCTCAGATTTATTTGTAGTACAACGGCTGCTCCACCCTTCAAATTGAAACGCATTACTGCTTTACGACAAAAGTGGCCAGGGTGCTGGTACCTAGTGTGCCATATACACTTTTTTTCGGGCATAGGACCGAACCTCATACGAGACATCCGCGCCAAGGGGCACGCACGGTATGTGGGACTTGACAGTCTGCAGATGTTAGGAGCAGACTGCGGGCCCGATTGCAGCCAAGCTGTTCCAATTACGCGTGGACGGGCGATTGACATTATGGGCTCCAGGTGATGGGCTCAACCTGAGAGAATTCTCTCTAGCACCAGTAAAAGTAGTCGGTGCTTTTCAGGCTATTATCAAAATAACCCTTCTACTCATATCTGTTCATAAAATATTTATAACTACTGACCATACTACTACCCCCCGCTTGCACCCCAGGCTTTTTTACAATAAAATCATTTTTCTTACACTATTTTTAATTCAAATTTATTATATTTATTTTCAATTTTTATTTGCATTTTCTATAAAAGCGTATTTTGTTATTTTTTTCTAAACTATTATTTATTTTTAATTTTTTAGTTGAATTTAAATTTTTTCAATTTTTTTTTTCAATTTTTTTTTTTACTATTAAATTGTCATCGGTCCTTAATTATTATTATTTTACTCTTCATTATGAAATGTGTATGATTTTCTTTTTTATTTTATTTTTTTCTCCAAATTAATTGACTGATTGACATAATGATAGCTAATATTGACATAGAGTGGTTACTACTGTATTGATATAATTATGTGTTTCTAATTCATTTCCTTTGTATATTTAATTAATTGAATTAGTATATTGTTCATTTTCTATTTGTATTGTTGAACTGTTTGTGTGCTGACTATTGTATTATTATTATTTTATGGATTTTTTCTGAAATAAATGTTTTATTATTATTATTATTAATTAATATACCAAATTTCGAGTTAATCCGACATTTTGAAGGAGGTCAAAATCATGTTCAAAGATTCCGTGACATACATACGTCTGACGCTAATAAAAGCGTATTAAAAAGACACAAGAGGTCCTGCAGTAGTCGAAATTCGACTATAATTAATTGGAATTGTATGTTTGTACACTATTATGGTTGTATTTTATCTATACTAATATTATAAAGAGGAAAGATTTGTTTGTTTGTTTGTATTGAATAGGCTCCGAAACTACTGAACCGATTCGAAAAATTCTTTCACTGTTGGAAAGCTACGCTACCCCCAGGTGACATAGGCTATATTTTATATATTTTCAAAAAAATTAGGGATCCTTACTGAAACTCCAATAATGTAACCCAACGTGTAAAAAATTACATATTTTTTTTTACATCGCGTGCGCTACTACCCATGCGAAGCCGGGGCGGGCCGCTAGTACTTCTATAATCACGAATTTCGCCAAGGCTACTCTATAAAAAAATATTAATAAAGACAAACAATATTTAATCTATTCCCAATTTGACCACAGACGTCAAGAATAAAAGTTTGACAATAAATAGTATACATGCGTGTGTGCGTCAACTACATGGTATGTAGTGTGTGTAATATTTTCTTTATTGATTTAATGTATCTTTTACGCATTATTTTAAAAAAATATTAGCATTTTGCACTTCTTCTACGTATTCTCTATAAGTGTGGAAAATTTCATACTCCTCCGTCCGCGCAATTTTCGTAAAAAGGGATACAAAGTTTTTGCTTCACGTATTAATATATAGATTCCATGACCATAACATATAAAAACAAAAGCCATACGGCTCGCCTCTGCACTAATTAGTAATCAGTTGCAAACAGAATGCCGAGTAATTGGCCCGGTTTCATCAACAAATTATGTTCGTAATATGCGGATATCGTATTTATCGTTCCACGTTCGGCCCGATTGTTACGTATCACTTGATTGTGATTGCACTTGATTAATACCGATGATTGTATGCAATCCGTAATTTATCGACCAAATCAAATATGTTAAGGTTTTGGATTCAGGCTCAATAAAGTCAAATAATGTTTATGAACAGTAATGAAGTCCAATTTGATAGAACCAGATGGTTATACCATTGGCAATGCTGATGTCCATTGGCGGTGCACTCCCTATCAAGTGATGTAAGCCACATATAAACAAAAAAGACTTCGTTAAAAGGTATAATCCAAACAGCGTTGTAATAAGAATACAAATACGCGACGATCAAAGAAAGCGCAGTAACAGTTTGCTACAAGTGAATATTGCACTCAAACTTTCTTGGTTGACATCGGAACATTAAATATAAAACTTTTGATGTGACATAAAATATTGGGATTTTTTTTTAATTTTTTATTGCTTAGATGGGTGGACGAGCTCACAGCCCACCTGGTGTTAAGTGGTTACAACGTAAATGCGCCACCCACCTTGACATATAAGTTCTAAGGTCTCAGTATAGCTACAACGGCTACCCCACCCTTCAGACCAAAACGCATTACTGCTTCACGGCAGAAATAGGCAGGGTGGTGGTACCTACCCCTGCGGACTCACAAAAAGTCCTACCATCAGTGATTACGCAAATTATAATTTTGCGGGTTTGATTTTTATTACACGATGTTATTCCTTCACCGTGGAAGTCAATCGTGAACATTTGTTAAGTACGTATTTCATTAGAAAAATTGGTACCCGCCTGCGAGATTCGAACACCGGTGCATCGCTACATACGAATGCACCGGACGTCTTATCCTTTAGGCCACGGCGACTTCTAGAAGACTCTTCTTCTATTTTGGGAGTATATCAATTTCCTTACACAGTCGGGCTCACGTGATCCACGGTGTCAGTGGACAAGCGCTGTATGAGGCACCTAACGGAAATTAATTACCCGATTAGTAATTAATAAGGGCAGCACAATTGAAAACATCGAAACCCCAATGAATTACGCTAATCACTTCAAACCATGAATGTCTTTGAAGGTTTTACTGAGATACGAGTTAAGAGAAGCCATGAAAGTGAGTGTTAACTTCGAATGAATGATACGGAAAAGCAGTAAGTTGTTAAGAGACGTACTGATATTCAAATTTATGACAGAGGAAAAACTTAAAAGCATGAAGTCGTCGTGGCCTAAAGGATAAGATGTCCGGTGCATTCGTATGTAGCAATGCAACGGTGTTGGAATCCTACAGGCGGGTACCGATTGTTCTAATGAAATACGTACTTAACAAATCTCACAATTGACTTCCGCGGTGAAGGATTAACATCGTGTAATAAAAATGAAACTCACAAAATTAGAATTTACGAAATTACTGGTGGCAGGACCTCTTGTGAGTCCGCACGGGTAGGTACCACCACCCTGCCTATTTCTGCCGTGAAGCAGTAATGCGTTTCGGTTTGAAGGGTTTGATAGCCGTTGTAACTATACTGAGACCTTAGAACTTATATCTCAAGGTGGGTGGCGCATTTACATTGTAGATGTCTATGACCTTCAGTAACCACTTAACACCAGGTGGGCTCTGAGCTCGTGCACCCATCAAAGCAATAAAAAAAAACATGATTTCTGGCCTTAAACAGATTAACACCAAATCACGGATTTAACACGGATTAAATAAAGATGAGCGGCCGTATATAAAGAAAAAGCTACTTGCTTTTTACGTCACTTAATGCTATCGCTCAAAAACTTCAGATGCGGCAACGCAAGATTATCTTCTAATTAAAAAACAGTAGCATTCTAACACCTACCTATCATCTGTTAATAAATGCTTCAAATTGACTTTCTTAACGAAATAAGCTATATACCATATCAAATCAAATTTCGTGATTCCTAAATTCGTTCGCTCGAACTTTGAAATTCGCCGATATCTCACAAAAGAACTTACCGCCGAGCACTCTTAATACATATTCGAACTTTTGTACCATTTACTTATACTATTTCTCAGGATTGGAATCGGATTCTGAAATTGGGTATTTTTCGTAAAGGCGATAATGCAAAACTCAACTGTGGTACCTACCCGATGGAAATAGGCAAGATGGTATTGCAGGGCCTTCCGGACTCAGAATACGGATTGTCAGTAATTAGGCTAATATTAATTTTAATTGTTTCAATGATTTCATATAACCAGCGGAAAGGGTAGATGAGATGTCCTGAAAAAAATTGTTGCATCCTCACCTACCCAGCCCAATTGGATATCCAAAGTATCCAAGATCCTAGCAAAACGCATACAAATTTAATTATAATCGATACAAGAGATCTTATCGAATAGAGATCGAATACCTTATCCGAAACAACATAGCGTGACTATTGACATTAGATGGAGAGTTACATCTCAAGATATCTTAACCATGAATGTTTTTATCTGTAACAAACATGCGACGGCAAATCTCTGCGTGCGTTCACGTAATTAACACTAATCTAATAATAAAACGGCTGTAGTTTCATATTTAATAAAACCAAACACTTTTTTAATCAAACCAAAAAGTTCAATAATTATAGTTATTCTTGTCATCCTGATCGGCTTGTTGGCTAAAAACAAAATTGGCCAAAATCGGTCAAATCGGCTAGTTGGCCAAATTGTTGTATTGGTAACAGTCATTCATATTTCTACTAAATTTCAAGATAATCGGATCTCTTGAAGTTTGTGAAAATTACGTTAAAAGATTCCGTAATATGGATGAACACAGGTCAAGCCAATAAAAGTTTGTTAAAGCATCAAATTTGACATTAATAATTTTACCAACGTACAAATCGCCAAACTAACAACACTAAATTGAAACTTTACGCCGTTCTCAATAACCCAACACTAAAAACAAGTTAAAATTAATTATAGTTAAACCTGTGTTGAATTGGCCGAATTTCTCCGTTGAATTGGACTTGGAAACTTGCAGTTTACACCAGCCAACCCGCTGTAATTAACTTGGACGATTTATGAACGTTTACTCTATGAAACGTCATTTTGACATCTTAATTGCTTTTCCAGAAAATTTCATTAAAGTCCTTCTTCCTGACCTTCCTTGAAAAAAATTAGGGAATATTACTGTGGCTTTATTAACATTACTTTTGCAGTAGTAAATTTTAGCACCCGTCATAATTAATTACTTTAAATCCCATAAGCTCCGTGACGTCATCATCATGGCTATCAGAGACCGATATACACACTTGTATACGTTTAAATGTTTACATACATAGTCATCCGAATGTTTACCACTTGTGGGAGACGGATCCATGGGCCTCATCCCAGAAGTCAAAAGTGCCAACTATTGTCTCCGACTCGGTCAAAAAGAAATGAAATCAAATCAAAAAATCAATCAAAAGAATCCTTGCATGTATTTCGGTCACAAAAATAACAGTCCTACTCCAACCAAAAAATCTCTATAAATGAACCTCCCCCACAGATTTTTAAATATAGTATGCGGTTAAACTATTCACCAAAGTTCAGTGAAGTTGTTCTGTGAACTTTAAACTTCAATTGCTAGTACAAAACTTTGATGGTTCTCAATTAAGCAATGTATGCTTAACTGCGAGTTTAAATCGGGCAATACCTAGGTCAAAAAATCGTTAATTATGCCCATACAAGCTTTCTGTGAAATTCAACATACATATTATTCTCGTGCTTATTTACTCATAATAAAATGAAAAGATTTATCGTAAGTATGGTAAAATGTACATAAGTTTCCACAAATAGACTTACTAAAAATATAAATTGGGGACACGTTGTCTTAAAGAAACTGCTGTTGGTTAATTGGGATCCGACATGAAGAAGACGATGACAAAAAAAACCAGGAGACGGAATACAGGTCTTTTCGACCTTCATTTACACGTACCTGCTGACACAGAATACCAAGGTCGTAGCAAGGCCTATGTCCAGCAGTGGGCAGATAAAGGCTGATGATGATGATGATGATGATGTAGCACCAACAACTGCCAGACTCTCAGTTTCATCTTCCCGTGAAATGGGCTGGTGAAATTTTCGTAAATCAGTGAAGCTCGAAAACCTTGCCCTATTTTGATCCAATTTCAGATATCTATCAAAATCAGCTATTATTGGACAATCTGACGATCCAAACCGATACTTAAAAAATGGCTATAAGCTCTCACGGATCAATATCACTATCCTGTTTTGTTCGCGGCAAAACAAATGCGCTTTACAGAACTGGATTTATGATATACAAGAATACTAGTGAAGTAATCATTTCCATTCATAAGCTGAGAACCGACCTGGTTTTAATCCACAACAATAGTAATTGAGCAGCTCATACAATAAAAATGTTTATATGACTCTTCTATCGTTCCCGAGTCACTTAACGACCGTGTTTATCGTTTGTTAAATGACGCTTGAATATCTGGTGCTACATGTACATATATTACCAAATAGTGATTGTAAATTTGTCTACGTATTTACCGGATATTTTGTTAAAATACTGTACCTAGTAAAAATACGTGCACACTCGTAAGGATTCCAAGCTGAAGGAATAGTAGCGTTTTCTTTTAATTTATTGCTTAGATGGGTGGACGAGCTCATAGCCCACTTGGTGTTAAGTGGTTACTGGAGCCCACAGACATTTACAACGTGAATGCGCCACCCACCTTGAGATATAAGTTCTAAGGTCTCAGGTATAGTTACAACGGCTGCCCGCCCTACCCTTCAAACCGAAACGCATTACTGCTTCACGGCAGAAATAGGCAGGGTGGTGGTATTTACCCGCGCTGACTCACAAGAGGTCATACCTACTATAATCACTGGTTTGAAAGTTAGGACAGTGCGTAAATTAGCCCACAGACAATGCCCAGTTAGTTTCTCGCCGGATCTTCTCAGTGGGTCGCGTTTCCGATCCGGCGGTAGATTCTGCGAAGCACTGCTCTTGCTATGGCTAGTGTTAGCAACATCCTCTGGTTAGAGCACCGTGAATTCACATACTCGCTCGGAGAATCTAGTATAACCCCTCGAGACCACTAAAATAGGTAGAAAAAAAGAAAGAAAAAAAGGGCAGCTGTTATGCAATACAGTTATAACTTTAATTACACGTCCCAAAGTTGCTATAGTGGCATTGACAAATATCCATTGATTTCGGTAACTATGGACCAGGCTCACTGTACTCCCAGCTGCAACGAAATACCGCTTCGATTCAATAATTGACAGAATGATGGGTAGGTTTCCTGGCATTATTCCGGTTCTCTGAAATATACGCCTTAAATATTAACCCAAAATATTCCCTTCCATTCTAACTGTCCGCTTGTCAAGTCTATTGTCATCACTCGTTTGAAACATTACTGTATTGACACAACAAAACAAAGAGCATCCTTTGTGCCGGTCAACATTCAATGAAGGGTTATTAATGGCACTTTGGATCCGCTTGTTAAACCGACCCAGGTTTTCAAGTAAGCCAGTTTCCATTAAGTAAATATTCTACAGTTTCAGGAAGTTTGGATACATTTTCTGAAAGCGTATTTATATAAGAATGTATAATGTATTTATGTAGAATGTATAATTGTACAGTCTTTATATGGAGCTCCTGCTAGGTACAGAACCGAAGCACGAGGACTGACAGGAACACCTGGACTCTGTGAACCTCTTATTGGGGGATCATTAAGCCCAGAAATGACAGCATTCAACGAAGTATTAGCTATTTTTATTACATATATTAAATAGCTCTGTTTAGAAAAATATTTCAATTTCTCGATAGTACAGATCTCATTAATCCCTTGGATACTGTTGGTGCTTGATACGGTAGAATGGTTGGAAGAGATGGAAGTCAACCAATGCAGACCGGGAGCTCTTGCTGCCCAAAGCCCACGAGCTAATAAACCAGTTACCGAAAATGACACGAAAATGAAGCTTCCCAGCTGGAGTACTAATAATATCTTGTGCTTTGTATGCAGCTTGCACTTAGAAATTTTATGTGGCTCAGTCCTAAGAACAAATCTCTATAGATTTTATTTTAACTGACAATAATAACCATAATTTAAACTATTTCCGTGAATTCACTTAGTAGTCGTCGTGGCCTAATGGATAAGACGTCTGGTGCATAAGTGTTGAGGCGATACACCGATGTTCGAATCTCAGGCGGGTACCAATTTTTCTAATGAAATACGTACTCAACAATTGTTCACGATTGACTTCCACGGTGAAGGAATAACATCGTGTAATAAAAATCAAACCCGCAAAATTATAATTTACGTAATTACTGGTGGTAGGACCTCTTGTGAGTCCGCACGGGTAGGTACCACCACCCTGCCTATTTCTGCCGTGAAGCAGTAATGCGTTTCGGTTTGAAGGGTGGGGCAGCCGTTGTAAGTATACTTGAGACCTTACAACTTATATCTCAAGGTGGGTGGCGCATTTACGTTGCAGATGTTTATGGGCTCCAGTAACCACTTAACATCAGGTGGGCTGTGAGCTCGTTCACTCATCTAAGCAATAAATAAAAAAATCACGGTTCAATTTTTTTTTGCTTTCGCCTCATACGTAGATTTCCGCTTCTATTACCTAGATTTTTAAAAACGCAGTCAGCGGAAGTTCGTGATATATCCGATATCTGCGAACAAGGTCGGTCGGTCACAGTTGGCTCGTTCTCAGTTTGGCAACCACATGAATTCACATTCCATTTCGCATTAATTCTCTTTTATTTCCACGTTCAGCATTTTTAACCGACTTCGGTGAAGAGCTTCTCAATTGGGGCCGTGTGTTTTTAATATATTTCCCTTTTAATTTATCTCCATTTATCAGTCGTAATTTAACCGATTATGTTGAACGTCATATAACGAGGATTTGGTTTCACAAGTTGCTCGCATTTGAATTTAGTTCAAATTTATTCTTTACTAGCTGACCCGGCAGACTTTGTAGTGCCTCAATCGATAAATAAAAGACCTAAACTTTTGTATAAAATAAACTTAAAACAAACAAAATAAGCCGTCCGACGGGGGACACATAAAAGGGAAAACAAAATTGTTATTTTTATTTAATTCCGAGCATTTTCATATTTATCTACCTTTTAAACCTTTTCTAGACTTCCAAAAATAATTCAAGACCAAAATTAGCCAAATCGGTCCAGCCGTTCTCGAGTTTTAGCGAGACTAACGAACAGCAATTCATTTTTATATATAAGTATATAGATAGATAGATTTCGTCTAGAGTATTTCTGTTCTGAATTCCTAAAAGTACGATCACTGTAAACGAAAAATGGCGCAACCACAGCGGAACTAACTCCAGAATTTGGCGAAGGTTAAAGATATACAAAAAATTTAAAGTATTGATATAAAGATAATACAATATTCCACTTGGGAAACGTTTACTGGATTGCTTGAATCTGGATATTTAAGAGAAAGAAAGTCGGAAATTATGATTTTGATTGAAAAATTTTTGCTTCTATTCTGTTTTCAACATTTTTAATATAAATTTTACACATTGTCTTTTTTTGCTTAAATTGGTGGACGAGCTCACAGCTCGCTTGGTATTAAGGGCCCTTAGACATCTATAACGTAAATGCGCCACCCACCTTGAGATATAAGTTTTAAGGTCTTAAGTATAGTTACAGCGGCTGCCCCACCCTTCAAACCGAAACGCATTACTGCTTCACGGCAGAAATAGGCAGGGTGGTGGTACCTACCCGCACGGACTCACAAAAGGTCCTACCACCAGTAATTACGCAAATTATAATTTTGCGGGTTTGATTTTTATTACACGATGTTATTCCTTCACCGTGGAAGTCAATCGTGAACATTTGTTGAGTACGTATTTCATTAGAAAAATTGGTACCCGCCTAGGATTCGAACACCGGTGCAATGCTTAACACGAATACACCGAACGTCTTATCCTTTAGGCCACGACGACTTCTTTAAGGATTATGGCGTAAACTTCATTTCTTATTTTGTTATATGGCGGTCACATGGTTAATGTATTTTTCTCAAATCCCACAGACATATAAGTGAAAATTTTAAATTATAAAACCTCCAATGTTCCGTCAACTAAATGTCATTTATTATAAATTACATGTTACTTTTGATCCAACTTAAGTAGGATGTAACTCGCGTAAAGACGGAGGGGTAGCCCAACTGACAGCCATCGCCAAGTCCAAAAGACACGATGCCCACCTGAAAACAATTCCTTGCGTCAATTCTGAGCTGATAACGTCAACCTGAAGTTAAGGAACACTTGGCAAACATACTAGTAACGAGATTCTCAAATTATTTTGAAGTACCATTTGCGTTATAACATTATTATGGGCGAGAGAGAGCCCTTATCCATAAGTACCGCTATTGTATATATTTCTACATCTTATCAATGCTCCGCATTGGGTTTTATACATTCGAAAGTTCGACGACATGTCTCAAAGTGGCTTTCAGGGTACAATGTCTATAGATAGGCCCTAGTAATCAGTCGCCACGAGTAGGATAGGACAATCTTTTCCGAGCACCGTCTTGATAAGGATTTTGATGGAGCTTTGGGACTAACCGTTATTGTACCGGTATTGTACTTCGATATCGATTACCCCAACACACAGTATGTTGATCTCATGACTAAGCCTCCCGAAAACCAAGGTCAATTATGATATCTATGAGCTCTGTCATGGTCGTTTCTCTTGTCTAAAACTACGCCAGGGTACGACTGACGCACTATTATCGTAGTGGGCTGCCGTCTTTTCATAAAAGATCATACAAATAAGCATTAAATCTTAATATAAGTACATTCCAATATATTTAATTAGCTTGAGCCCCGTTAAGGCCAATTGAATACACCATATGGATTGCGAAATCATCTGGTTATTGTACAGAAACTATCTGGTATTTATAGAGTACTCACTAATGTTTTTAGGTTATTAGTAAGAACGGTCAAAGGTCCTCCTGAGTCTCCATCACAGGTCCCTTTACCACCTTGGCCGCTGGTGCAGATATGGTTGTTCTGAATCCTTAGACTGAAACTGCTCTGGCAGAGATTGTTTGTGATTATACTTAGTGAAACCGTGTACAGGGAAGTTGTCGAAGGAAAAGATGCTTGAGCTGTGGAAAACCGAGAACATATATTGCTTTAATTAAATTCTTGACGCTACTGATCACGCTATTATATTGCTTACTTACAGTCACTTCTCTTTCCATATCCGGAAGCTGTTGCTGTCATACCAGCAAAGTCTTGCTGAGCATTAGTGGGCAGTGAAACAGCTTGGATGTTGTCTGCAAAAGATAAAATAACTCAAACACTGTTTAACTTAATTGCGTGGTTTCCATAGCACCCAGGCTCTCTGTGTTCTCGACTCGGATGTGACAGAACTCTACCTAGAGGCTTTTTGGTACTACTGCTGGGCATAGGCCTCCTCTTTTTATACTACAACATTCGATCGCCCCCCATGACCATCACCGGTCCATAACGCCATAGGCCATTTCGGAACCTACAGTCGCAGATCTGTAATGGAATTAGGCTGGACACTTATGCTCGATTGCTTTGATAAGACCAGGCAGGGTTTGAGTAAGGAATTTAAATTGTTGCAACGCATAATGGAGAATCTCTTACTATTAACAGTAAGGTCTTTTGAGTAAATGTATCTGAATCTGAATGATGTAACGTAATGTAATGTATTCTAATTCTAAGTAGCGTTCACTGGTTTTGCAGGAATAACTTAATGCAGTATCTATAGATATAAAAATGAATTGCTGTTCGTTAGACGGGTGGACCGATTTGACTAATTTTGGTCTTGAATTATTTGTGGAAGTCCAGAGAAAGTTTGAAAGGTAGATAAATATGAAAATGCTCGGAAATAAATAAAAATAACAATTTTATTTTTCCTTTGATGTGTCTCCCGTCGGACGGATTCCTTCTGTTTGTTTTAAGTTTATTTAATACAAAAGTTTAGGTCTTTTATTTATCGATTGAGGCACTTACTTAATATTATTTCCACATGGCTGCGACATGTACTTCTACATAATATTGCCCATAGCATCACAAAAGCCCGCGGGCGGTAACAGCCATTTCCCGTAAGATAAGCTCTGTACTTTGTTTACGTTCTACTTATTGAGAGAATAAAGAAACTCACTATTAAATACTACAGCAGGGATCTTCACAACCGCAATATCATTGATAATATTCCGCGGGTGCCATGATGAATGAGTCACCACGTCCTTAGTCGCGATCCTTGTTCCTCCTGAGAATATGGTAAGAGATCCAAGGACTGCAGTAAAAGTGGTAGCCTGACTCTCTCCGTCCCACCAACAATGAGCAGCAGTGATTATTCTGGTGTTAGATAGAACTGCTCCACCGCAAATCGATGTATCACTTTTTGGCAAAGTCACAATAATTCCAGCCTAAAAATATATCATTTAGAATGAAAAAACATTGGAAAGCCTTTTTTTATTGCTTAGATGAGTCGACGAGCTTACAGCCCACCTGATTTTAAGTGGTTACTGGAACCTTGGCTGCCCCACCCTTCGAACCGAAACGCATTACTGCTACACGGCAGAAATAGGCAAGGTGGTGGTACCTACCCGCGCGGACTCACAAGAGGTCCTACCACTAGTAAAGCCTTCTCGTTTGACAGTTTTTCAGTGAGCCTAGGCCACTTTTGCCATATGCCCATGTGTTAACACTTGATGGAACTAAGCGTGGAACTTGTGCCACGTTGACGGTACAGTGATAAAAACCTTCTCTGAAACTACATCAACAACTGCTCCAAGTAAATCGGGTTAACGTACAACTTTCTTAGGTCCAGCGTTAAAGGCGTACGAATGAGGGGTTTTACTCGAAAAACTTTTGACTTACAACACCATAAAGCTTGATTGTGCTCAGTAGATGTGACCTAACTAACCCTAATATTGCCTGCATACATTATGAACTATCACCAACAACCAGGTTTTATGGTAGGCAGCGGCTTGGCTCTGCCCCTGGCATTGCTGAAGTCCATGAGCGACGGTGACCACTTACCATCAGGTGGGCCGTATGCTCGTCTGCCTACAAAGGCAATAAAAAAAAAAAAAGACAGGTGTCCTCTATGTTCATCTACCTTAACATAGAACTTGGAACAGAGTGTGTCTTCGATTCAATAACCTTGAAAATACGAATTTCCGGTCATTCTATAAAAACCATTAAAACATGCGCTATTATACTAGACAACCACATACCTGATACGGTATCAAAGTCGCTGCGGTAACCTGACTTCCTCCGACAATCCTCAGAGCTCCAAACCATTCACTTTTCCAGATATGTTTGGCTTTAGAGATACCGAATCTATTATGATAACCATACGGTCCAATCGCAAAAGTAAATGATAAAATATTAATTAATATAAACGACCGTAACATTTTGTTTTTGTTCGACTACTATCTCAGTGTTGATTGTTGATTGGCTTATAAAGAATTCTTATCGATGGTTCGATGTAATTATTTAATATGATGAAATGTTATTCAACTTGTTGAAAAAAAAAGTTTTTTTTTTATTGCTTAGATGGGTGGACGAGCTCACAGCCCACCTGGTGTTAAGGTTACTGGAGCCCATAGACATCTGCAACGTAAATGCGCCACTCACCTTGAGACATAAGTTCTAAGGTCTCAGGTATAGTTACAACGGCTGCCCCATCCTTCAAACCGAAACGCATTACTGCTTCACGGCAGAAATAAGCAGGGTAGTGGTACCTACCCGCGCGGACTCTCAAGAGGTCCTACCATCCGTAATCCGTAATGTCGCTTAAACGAAATAGCCTTTCACCTCTCGATATTATTTCCGATGCAATACATCGGCTGACATGGTCGACGGTCGACGTCGCCCAAAACACGTCATTACGGATCCTCCCGATCCATGAACGGTGCTTTTAGGTACCTCAAGCACCGGTCACCGTCCTCGTCGAACCCGTCGCTTGCGATGAAGGGCTCGACGAGCGAATTAACCCATACACACAGCCCACTAAGTTTCTCGCCGGATCTTCTCAGTGGGTCGCGTTTCCGATCCGGTGGTAGATTCTGCGAAGCTCTTGCTTGGGCGAGCCTCACCTACATATTAGGACTACGCTGACATAGCTTCTCAAGGCTATCAGGTTAGGTAGGAAAAAAAGTACCGAATGTTGTAAAAGCTGACCGTAGACTCCATGCGGGGAGAGGACGAGCATCACCGTTCATGACAACATTTTATTAAAAACTGCCTCTTTGAACTCACCTACACGTTAGGGCGAACCTGAAGTAGCCTCTCAAGGCTATAAGCATAGGTAGGGAAAAAAATGGTCGACGGTGAGCGCGAAAACCTTAAAGAATTTGAAACATCATTGTCATCGAAAATTCGACGAGAACAACCTCGCTCATGACCTAACTATAGTAGAGTTATTTTGCTGCTGCAGTTTGGGTCATAAAAAGTCGGAGCGGTGAAACGAATATTTCGCTCTCTCTTCCACTCACGAGCCTTATGGACGGGCATAGTGATGCGCATTATTGTTGTCGATAAGCGTTATCGATAGTGTAGTTAGTTTTGTCATTTTGTGGGTTAGTGATAAAAATGAAAGAAAAAAATTGATAAAGCAACGTGTAAGTACAAAAGTTTAGAATACAACAAGTCACAGTGGGTTTCATTAATAACGACCTCGGTTATAACGACTTTTTGGTTATAGCGGATACTTCTATAGAGTTGTTACCGGAGCCCATAATTGTGAATACGCTTACCTATGCGAATGACCTTAAAGTGTCTAAACAAAAACGTACAGTGTGCTAATCATTGATCCGAACATTTGATTTGGACGTTAGACACAAAAAGAAATCTCAAATTATTTTTACTAGAGGTCCCGCAGTAGTCGAAATTCGACTATATAATTAATTGGAATTTTTAAGTTTGTACACTATTAAGATTGTATTTTATACTTCTATAATCACAAACTTCGCCAAGACTACACTATAAAAAATATTAACGAAGACAAACAATATTTAATCTCAATTTGACAACAGACGTCAAGAACAAAGTGCGTCAAATACATGGTATGTTGTGTGTGTAATGTTTTCTTTATTGATCTAATGTATCTTCTATGCATTATTAAAAAAAATATTAGCACTGTGCACTTCTTCTCTATATTCTCTATAAGTGTGGAATTCAAATTCAAATTCAAAATCATTTATTTCAACTTAGATGTCAGTATGACACACTTGTTGAATGTCAAAATAAAAATAACAATGTTAACTCTACCACCGGTTCCAAAAAAAGCCACAGTCCTGAGAAGAACCGGCGAAACAAACTCAGCGGGCTTTTTTTTTTGTTTTTTCACAAATATTTTCTTTTTTTTAAATAAATAAAAATATTTACAATAAAAGAAAAAACAAATTACAATTAAAAATAATAATAATAATAATGAAAAATTAAAAGGCTAGGAGCGAGCGCCTCATTCCCACGTAGTGCCATCTAGTAAATAATCCTTAACTTTATAATATGCCTTGTTGCACAAACGTTCCTTAACAGTTTTCTTAAATCTATGAACAGGTAGTAATTGAACGTTTAGTGGGATCTTGTTAAAAAGCTGTACACCCAGCCCCCTAAAAGAGTTGCTTATTTTATTAATTCGAGCCGCCGGCAACGCAAGCCTATGTTTGTTCCTAGTGTTCACATTGTGCAAATCGCAGACTCTGGGGAATTCTTCAATGTTTTTACGCACGTACAATAAATTTTCAAAAATGTATTGGGACGCTAAAGTTAGAATTTTGATTTTCTTAAACTTGTCCCTCAAGGATTCCCTCGGGTGCATATTATAAATAGCACGAATAGCCCTTTTCTGCAGGATGAAAATCGTTTCGACATCGGCAGCATTGCCCCATAGCAAAATGCCATAGGACATAACACTATGAAAATAACTAAAATAAACCAGGCGTGCCGTATCTTCATTAGTATACGTTCGTTTTTTTTTTACCGCAAACGCTGCAGAACTAAGTCTACTCGCTGACTTGCATATGTGAGGACCCCACTGCAGCTTGGAATCAACTGTTATACCAAGAAAAACTGTCGAATCCACAAGCTCCAGTGTCTCTCCACTTACAGTCATATTAGTGTCTACTTGTCTAACATTAGGTGCGGTAAATTTTATACATTTTGTTTTTTTGTTATTTAATAACAGATTATTAACACTAAACCAATGTACCACGCGCGAGATAGCATCATTCACATCGTCATAATCTTCCAAATGTCATTTAATTTTAAACAATAATGATGTATCATCAGCGAATAATACGACCTCGTGACGGGTTTCAATAAACTTAGGTAAATCATTGATATATACAAGAAATAGGAAGGGACCCAATATGGAACCCTGAGGAACACCCATATTAAGTAAGACACCGGAAGATCTCGTTCCTTTAACGTCTACCTTTTGGATTCTTCCGGATAAATAAGATTTAATAAGTTCTAATGAAACGCCCCTAATACCATAAAATTTCATACTCCTCCTTCGGCGCAATTTTCGTAAAAAGGGATACAAAGTTTTTGCTTCACGTATTAATATATAGATATAAAAAAGAATTTAATTCTTTTATTGTCTGTGTAGGCAGACGAGTACGGCCCACTCAATAGTAAATGGTTACCACGTGCGCACGGACATCAGCAATGTCAGGGGCACAGTCAAATCGCTGCCTACAAACATGATTAGAACGAGATACAGAACCAGAAAAATGCAATAGCAATAGATAATTTCATTCTGTGCATTCATTCATTCAGCACATTTTCATTCGGTGAAACAAATCTAATATAGATTTTTTTTAAAACAAGAATGGGCTGTATTTCAAAAAGCTTTATTTCTGTGAATTCATTCTCAAATCACATCGCATTCACTGTCCAAACTAAGGGCAAATATCATTTATTCGCATTATAAGTGTACAATTTCCAAAAATATTCGAAATTGAGTTAATATGCGGAATGATTTTGTATCACCAGTATTTTTCTAATAAATACTGTCAAAAGAGCGTAGTTTAGTTTCAGTTTTTTTTTATTATTATTTATCTATATTTTGACTGCTATTAACAAAATTAAATACATAATTTTATCTTACTTTATAAGACAGATAATGTAACTGGTAAAAACTACAAAATAAATGTTGCAAAGATGATTATTAATATTAAAAATATCATATTATGTTCAAACCTTTAAAACACTCTAGTAAGTTTTGAAATTATACAGTTTTAATGCGAGAAGACGATATATGTAAGCATTATTCTTATTTTTTTAACAAACATCATTAAATCATCTGACAAACAAATTGAACAAATCGTTTACAGCAAAACACTTGTTTCCCGTCCCATTACGAGCATCTTCTTACAAATTCGCATTAATCCAAGTTAAGAACGCAGTGACTCTTGTGTACACAGATGGCTTCCCAGCCTCACACCCTTCGTTAGGACCGAACGAAATAATACCTATCTGAAAAACAAATTATTAGTTTAGAAAGCGCTGAGAATAATTCCACCTTTTGTTCTTCGAGGATTTTTCGCTTTAATATGCTTTTATTAGCTTCAGACGTGTGTATGTTTGTAACGAATCTTTGAAAATGATTTTGACCCCTTCAAAACGTCGGATTAACTCGAAATTTGGTATACTTATTAAGGACCAATGACAATTCAATTTAAAAAAAATATTGAAATTCAGGTAAAAAATGAAAAATAAATAATAGTTTAAAAAAACTAACAAAATACGCTTTTATAGAAAATCCAACTATAAAATATAAAATAAATTTTAATAAATTTGAATTAAAAATAGTGTGAGAAAAAATGATTTTATTGTAAAAAAGCGTGGGGTGCTTTTCAGGATAATATCAAAATAACCCTTCTACTCATATCTGTTCATAAAATATTTATAACTACTGGTACCATGCACCCCACGCTTTTTTACAATAAAATCATTTTTTCTTACACTATTTTTAATTCAAATTATTAAAATTGATTTTCTATGTTTTAGTTGGATTTTCTATAAAAGCGTATTTTGTTAGTTTTTTTAAACTATTATTTAATTTTCATTTTTTTTATTGCCCTTACATTCAGATGAGCATATGGCCCATCGGACGGTGAGTGGTTGCCGTCGCCCATGGACGCCAGCAATGCCAGGAACAGAGCCAACCCGCTGCCTTCCGTAGAATGTCACAAAGACAGAGCAAAGCAGGACAGTCATTTAACGGTAGCTGGCACGGCTGTGTCCCTGGCATTGTTGATGTTATTGTCATCTTTATATATAAAAGTGAATTGCTGTTCGTTAGTCTCGCTAAAACTCGAGAACGGCTGGACCGATTTGGCTAATTTTGGTCTTGAATTATTTGTGGAAGTCCAGAGAAGGTTTAAAAGGTAGATAAATATGAACATGCTCGGAATTAAATAAAAATAACAATTTTGTTTTTCCTTTGATGTGTCCCCAGTCGAACGGATTCCTTTTGTTTGTTTTAAGTTTATTTTATACAAAAGTTTAGGTATTTTATTTATCGATTGAGGTACTACGAAGTCTGCCGGATCAGCTAGTTACCAATAAAACTAAATCCTCAAATTTGACAGTGTCATCCGGTTGTGGTGTCGTTTTTTTTTTAATACCTGGGCAGACGAGCTTATGGTATACCCGGTATTAAGTGCCCACAGACATCACAGCATAACCATCACTCTCCAAGCTGGAACGTATAACTGTTTTACGGCATAAATAGGGAACCATCTGGTTACCACTTAACATTGATTGGGTGGAAAACTTTGACATAAAATAAGCCACCCATCACCCATTCCAACACGCAATACGCAATAAGTAAAGAATCGCTTAGATAGCTCGTGAACTTGTAATCTTACCAGAATTCTTGAATTATTCCAGACAACGGTCAAAGGCCCGCCAGAGTCACCGTCACAGGTGCCACGGTTACCAGCGCCGCTGGTGCAAAGATGACTTCCCTGGATCGTGATGGGGAAACTATTCTGGCAGACTGCGTTGGTTATTACAGGCACACTTGTCTGGTATAGTACTGATGTAAGTGGAATGCTGGTTTGAGCTTAAAAAAAAGGTCACATTTCAAAAGCTATTATTACGCCGGTAAGAATAACGCTATCTGTCATCAAATGCAGAAACGAAAATCAAAAGAACTAGTAATATTGAGAACGCTCGAGAAGTGTAACGCCATCTATTAGCAAATAGGAGAAGCACTTAACGAAATGACTCGCTCTATCCGGAATGTTCTCGATAATGGTAGTCTTGTCCTGTCGACTATAAAAGCCTTGCAGACATGTGTGTGATGTGTGATGACAGACGAAAATTGTACAAAAGAAAAGAAGTGGAGGAGAGAAACGGTCGCCCAGAAGACTGAAGAAGAAGACGAAGAGAATGGTGATGAAGACAGAAGAGAAGAGGGATGAAAGAAGAATGGTCTTCGTCTTCACCTTCATCACATCACATCATGCCATTCTATCATCAAAACCCGCATATTTAGAACCATACCAACAAGCTCATCAGCCCTGCCTTGATAGGCCGGGAGTTTCAAGCCCGGGCAGAGGCGGTTCCCAGAGGCCATTCCGCGTAAGGGGACGCGATGACCCGTCAGCATGAAGGCAGTTAGCAATCTGATCTACTTGAAGCGAAACAGCGAACGAATCATCTGAAGCGAAGCGGAAGAAGCGAATTGCAAATTGTAAAGTGTTCTTTAAAATGTTCTGATTATTAAATAGAGTTTTAATTTGTACTTCGTTGAAAGTTCTATTCATCCCGAGCCCAAGCGCGTAATACTGTTAATTAATATTTATTTTTTGCTTATCTAGAGGATAAGATGCGGACGTCTGCTGCAGTAAGAGCAGAAGCCATTATCTCACAATTTGAGGGCCACCTCAGATTTGCTGCGCATTTAACTGGTACTTATTCACACAGCTACGGCTGCTTTGTAACCAGAACCCAAAGCGGCGATCACACGAAAATACACTGAATAATAAGGTTCGGGTCACTCAAGAGAACGCTAATTTGTCTCAGATCTCGCAACGAACCTAAACAGACGGACAGAAGACGTAATGGATTACATTCCGCCTTAAAATCAGCTTTAATTGAAATCCAAATAAACAAGAAACTCCAACAACGAAATCTAAATGGAAATCTCAAGTTCGAGATCTGAAACACCTTTGATACGAACGCAAAGGAAATTTAGTATTCCTTTAACGTGTTTTCAGATGGAAATAATCTCACCTGTCTAGACTTTAATTTTACGATTGTTGTCACAGACAATTCTAGCCATAAACCTAATCGGTCTGGTCTCTAAAAGCGACACAACTGCGTTATTTTTGGTAGCTATTGAGGCTAAGTTTAAAACAAAAAATTTTACATCGCTTTTTTTTTTTTTTGTAACAGTAACACTATCAATTGTAACTAACTCACAAAGTACTTACTTGCACTTCAATATGTGAACGGAAATTACCATGTCGTTCAAATATTGCATTTTATAGCTTTACTGGGGGTATGAACTTTTGTTGGTCCGCACGGGTAGGTACCACCACCCCGCCTATTTCTGCCGTGAAGCAGTAATGCGTTTCAGTTTGAAGGGTGGGGCAGCCGTTGTAACTATACTGAGACCTTAGAACTTTATCTCAAAGTGGGTGGCGCATTTATGTTGGAGATGTCTATGGGCTCCAATAACTACTTAACACCAGGTGGGCTGTGAGCTCGTCCGCCCATATAAGCATATTTTTTTTAAAAATAGAACAAGAACAATTACTCCATAGAGCGCCTTGTAATTCGGGGCAAAGCAGAAAGCACCAGACCGCGTGGAAGACTGTCCATGCGATGGACTAAGTCAAGTCGGCAGTTGGTGGTTGTTTGCATGAGTGTACCAGGCTCACCACAAACCGGGAGAAATGGCGATTGCTCGTGAGGCACATGCCATCTGTCCAATAATACTGAATGACGATCACGACCGCTCTGACAAGAGACGACAAAGGAACGTACTTGGTTGATATGTTACAAACTCCACGTATTGTCAAAAAGCAATGGATATGTCAAACTGATATGACCCCCAAAAGAATTAAGAACATAAAACTATTTAAGGTTAGGAATCACCAGATCACTTCGAACAAGGATCAAACAATGTATCAAACAGCAACAACATAAATCACCGTAGCTGTTAACGTTACGAATGATAAGGGCCTCGAACCATTCAGCCTTTTGTTCAGCCGCAACGGTACCCTCTGAAAAAAATCCCCTAGAAATTAGTCTGCAGCCCTTTAATTTCCCTTATCTCCGCTGTAGGAACAAACGTGCTGTTATTTACACGAATCTCGGAGGGTTTCCTTGTTGTTTGCCACCCAGATTCTGACGTGATTCATCCCTACAAGCGTTCGCCATTTGTAACCGGCCCTATAGGACCAGGGACAGAGAATGACGAAAACTGAATTAAATGGATGTGGTATTTTGCGCAATCGACACATTATGCCATGCAACGAATAATTATACCTAGTCAGGTCATAAATTCTGTTACGTGTTTAATGTAAAATAATTGAAACAAGTTTATTCATTATCTAACCATTCATATACCAAAATGAACTTAACAAAACATAGATTCTTATGACACTAAAGTTTATTCAAAATAACCTCCGTGATTTTGAATACAGGCCTTCAATCTGCGCGGCCAGTCGTCTATCGCAGCACGAACGAGGTCCATGTCAATATCGGCGGCTGCCTTAATCAAGGATGTCTTGAGTGACTCCAAATTGGGATGAGGCTTTGAGCATGCCTTTTCCTCCAAGTGTTGCCATATTTTGTAATCTAACGGATTCAAATCTGGACTGGAAGAGGGCCAGTCTTCGTGCCGGATGAAGTCGATTTCACGCGCCGCCAGCCAGTCTTGTGTGCTCTTCGCTCTATGAGCTGGCGCCGAATCTTGTTGGAATACCCAGTGCCTGTTATTGAACATGGTATGAGAAACAGGTTCCACAAGGTTCGTCAGGACTGTATTTTGATACACAACTGCATTCGTTTTTACACCTTTCTCACAAAAATGTACCTCTGTTAAGCCCCAATAAGAAACTCCCAACCATACCATGAGCGAGGATGGAAAATGACATCGTTGGACACGCGGAATACGGTTGCTCGCTTCTTCACTACTGTGTGCGTACACCTTATCATTTTGTTTGTTGCAGCTCTCTTCTACGGTAAAAAATGTTTCATCCGAAAAACGAATTTCCCGATATTTTTTTCCCGCGTACCGCTTCAACAAAGCGCGGCATCTCTTCAGTCTCAGGTCCATTAGACGAGCATTCAAACGATGTCCTGTTTTTTTTTCGATATTCCCGAAGCTCTAAGTCTTCATTTAACACCCTTTTCACCGCGGTTCTGCTTAACCCCATCTGAAGGGCCAACAGTTTCTGCTTACGTTTGGGATTTCTTTGAATTCGCGCCTTCACAGCTTTTATCACTGCTGGAGTCCTAACAGACCGAGGGCGACCACTTCTTGACCTGTCATCTACACTAGAGTCTTCATTGTATCGTTTGATGGTACGATAAACGAGTCTTTTGGTTATATTCAAATTTTTCAGTATGTTAAAAATTTGAATTGGCGCGTAACCGCAACGATGCAACGCAATAACTGCAACACGGTCTTCTTTAAGCGTCCACTCCATATTTAAAAATGAGTAAAATTCTAAAAGTATACATTTTTATTTTTATGAACAATTCGAAATTCGAATTCAATAAACTTTTTTGTGGCCAGCATTCTAAAAGAAAAGTTTTTACTGTGTGACAATACTTATGACCTGACTAGGTATGGTAAGTAGAATATATCCGAGAATAAATAGTTAAGTTATGAAACATGAAATGTAGTCTACATAGTGGTAGGCAGCGGCTTGGCTCTGCCCCTGGCATTGCTGAAGTCCATGGGCGACGGTAACCACTCACCATCAGGTGGGCCGTATGCTCGTCTGCCTACAAGGGCAATAAAAAAAAGCTCAATAGACAACACACCACAGAAATGTGAGACTTAAAAACTAAAAAATCATGCTTAAACAGCTACCGGTAACCAATCACCATATGTTAAGCTGTATACCCGTCTGCCTACGCGAGCAATAAAAAATCATAGCTATAGGTCTCTGTTTATTTTTTCTATTATTTTTTTAACAATAGATGGAACATGTAGCAAGTTTTTTTTAAAATAGAAGACAGATGAACGTTCATACTAGATTGGGGGCCATACAAACCCAAACTATACAAGTAAATTGTGAATTACATAGAATAATGGCTATTTTAATACACAAACCAAAACGTCTGAATAGTTCATAAAAGAAATACAGTTCACGGTGATAAATAGCCCAGCAACACTGATCATAGTAATCACGATGAAAGGTAAGCATGGTGGATAATTTATGATGAATTATTTATGCTAATAACAGAACAAATATGTTAAGAAAAATTACCAAATCAAAAAATCTCAATTTGGAACGTATAAATTCAAAATCTCGCATCCAGTTTTGAAATAAAGCCCGTAAATTTAATACTCGTAATTATGTGGGTAGTGATTTTTCTTTCTATTATCATATTTGGCATATGTTCCCAAAAGGATATCGGAATACAGTTAAAATATTAATTTCAAAATCACGACTACCCTACCGAAAATAAAATGAACATAGACAACTTTTAGGAGAATCCTTGGATCCATTGGAATGGAATCCATTAGAATGGAATAAAAAATCCCACATACATAACCGAAAATCTTACGCTCCTTTTAGGTGGGATAGTCGTGTAAAAATTTTAGTAGTAAAAATAAAATGATCGAATTATAAAAATCGTATTTATTTTTAAACCGCAACCAACTTGCGGCCAAGACATGATCACAGAATCAACAAAAAATACATTACTAAGTGTCTGACAATTGTGATCGCTTTGACATTTGAACGATTTCATCAATAGGTATGGAGTATAATAATTGAAACCTAGACCTCAAATCTAAAGTTAAGAGGCGGTATTCACATCGTGAAGGCTCTGGGTTCCAGCAATTACTTGACAAAAGATGGGTCATGAGCCCCTTCAATCGTGTATACACTAATAAAACTAAATTAAGACTTCGTGCTGTGTAATAGATACTCAATAAATACATACAAGTAAGAAACAAAAATAAGCATACCCCGTTTCAGAATGCCAAATATATTTAACTATTTTTGTCTAATTTATTTTCATCTCCCAGGAATCTAATCACTACTCCGTCTGATACATTAAGCCAGAGTTACCAACACTCAACCACCAAATCAATTGGAAAACATAAGAAATACTCTCCAATTTAAGATCACTTAAATAAGAAGCACTTCTGACACAGTTACACTACCGATTCAAATAGCTTTCCAGAGCTTTCCTCGATTCAGCTCTTTGTTGAAACAAAGACAAATGTCATCCAAACTTCAAAATTCATATTGTTTACGTACCATCACTCGTTTTCCCATATCCTGATATGGTGCCAGTCAGCCCTACGAAGTCGCGGTTGACATCGCTGGCCGATGGCAATGGAATCGCTTGAACATTATCTAAGAAGAAAACAAGTAATTTATACGGCTACTCAAATCTACGTACGTTTTATACAAAGAATTTAAATCTTAAATTAATTAATAGCTTTCCAAAAATACCTTCTAATTAAAAAAGGACACCGTGGATTACGTATCATCTAGAGTCTAGATTTCACTTGTTACAGCATCGTATTCACTTCGTCACATCCGATAAAATTAATCATCTTTTTTGTAAGGGCTCTTCTAAATTTGAAGAATCGACAATGATGCCCAAATAAAATTCATTACACTTACTCCGCGTTATAATCGAGTCGAACATTTTGTTATATTTCTTTAACCCCCAAACATGTTAAAAACTACATATATCGCTTCCTAACGAATCCGAACTATAAGTGAGACTGTATAATAACTATGTATAATTAACACGTTCGCGTGAGCAACCTCATTTCTGAATATTGCTGCTGTGGCGCACCTTTTTCCCATACAAAGTTTAGCAACGTCTAAAAACGTACCGCGGTAATACGTACATCATAATATGATGATTTTTTTTAGGGAACGCGGCAGTATAGGCTATGAAAATCGAATGTGTTGCGGCGCTAAGTAGATGCGCCATAGGAATTTCCTCATAAAATAGACGTCCAAAGACGTTCCGACCAAATAAATATGATAATCTAGAAGCCGTCATACGACGTTGCGCCATTTCATAATTTTAAAAACACGACTTTGTAGGACGTTGCTCACGCGAACGTGTTAAGATGGGAGTAAAGACAACTTTAGATCATTATTTTGTCCTCTGGTATTTTGGGCTCAATAAAGCAAAATATTGGAACCGTAAATATACCATTACAATATTTTTAGGTGTGCTTATCACGAGGCCAACCTTACTACTAATGATAATTTAAATCGTCACTGGTGGATATAGGACTCTCTTCAAATTTTCCACTCTCTTCTAACCACTTTACGAGTTGCAAATCCCAATTCGTGGTCCCAATCGCAATTCCAATTCCTCAAGAACACAACTCTTTCAACACAAAATTTATGAGATTCATTAGACTACCGATGACACATCACACTGATTGAAGACTAAATTTTAATTATCTGTCATGTAACAACAGACAGTCAACTCATGGTCCATAAATAATTAAGACAAAACCCATTGAGAATGTAAAACGTAATTAATACTGTAGTATTAGGGATCGCAGCGCATAAAATAAAAGTTACACTGTTCCAAAATCTTGTGTTATAATAATTAAAAATTAATTAACACTTTTATTTACGCCTTGCTCATTTTTTAACCGTGTTCGCCATCTTCCTTTTCTCTGTCATTCTGTCTGTCATTCTCTTCTCCCTTTCTTTCCGTTTTCTCTCACTCACATCTTAACGCTCCATTCCAGACTCTTTTCATACGTTTCGTTCTTACCAATCATACAATACTAGTTCCGAATCTGCGATTTAATTAATTTCAGATCACTCACTACTGTATGCAACACTAGTGATCCTTATCACGGCAATATCATGGGTGTAATCGTTAGTGTTCCAATTAGGGTGGACAGTTACAGCTGAGGTATCAATCCTGATCCCTCCAGTGAAGATAGTCGTAGAGCCGAGTACTGCTGTGAACTGCTTCGCTTGACTCTGGCCGTCCCACCAGCAGTGAGCTGCAGTGATGATCCTCGTGTTGGAGACAAGAGAGCCACCGCAGATTGACATCCAACCGGTCGTTAGGAGCGCCACTAGTCCTACCTGAACGTGAAGGGTAAAATCGCTAAGCTGCTCTAATAATTAAAATGGTATGTAAGATAATATTGTTGTTTTATTCACATTCAACCTTTACAATTTTATATAGCATTACGTTCATATTATATATCACAAACAATGGCTCAAGCAACTTGTTGTAAACGAATATGATGAGCAACCCAAGGCCATAGTCGAATAGGTGCTTACAGCTCATCTTGCGTAACACAGAGCCTACAGCACAATAATGTACAAATTTTAAGCATTCATGTAAGTCTTTCTTGCGAATGTCAACAATGTTAGTACAATTTGTTCTTGACTTGATTACAAAAGGATTATTTCCGCTTTCAAAAAATAGACGGTAAGGAATTATGTAGTACATACAAAGCACGACTTTAATTATTATATTCTTATTGCCTTGGTACGTAACGAAATCTTTAAAGGTTGTTTTACCTACTTCAAAGGGTCCCGTTTAACTTGATAATTTGCAAACGGTCAGAAACGCGACAGGAGCTTAAGATGACAATATACTAAGAACACAGAATCTTACATGATGTGGTATCACAGATGCCGCTGCAACTTGGCTTCCTCCAATAATCCTACTGGACTCCAAACGCTTCAACTCATATGCTTTGGGCACTCCGAACCTCAAATGATAACCGTATGCAGGTCCATTGAAAGCATATCCGTTCGCAAATATAACTGCACATGTCAGTATGAATAAGACAGAATAACGCATTTTGTCCAAATTCACAGAAATCGAACTGAAATTTACTTGATTGCACACAATTTATTTGAATCTATTTTAATTTACACTGATTGCGGAATAATCAATAAATTATCAGTTATCGTTAAGATAATGTAATCTTTATAACGTATTAATTGCTTTTTGTTTTCCGATTTGAGAGATCGGTGCAATTTATAATGCAATATAATACAACATTCTGAATGCAAATAAATTTATGAGGTTTCTATGCGATGTGGAAGTAAATGTTTATTTAAAATCTTAAATAGTTAGATATCTTCGCTATTTTAGATGGATAAACAAGCTCATGGCTCTTCTGTTATTAAAGGCTTAGCGTAACAGCCACTCCCTTATAACTTTAGGTCAAGATCACACTATGTATAGGTACATCTCCTCCCCTTCAAAATGGCACATATAATTGCTTAGCAACATAAATATGGAGCTGAAATGGGCGGTACGAAATACCTACCCAATATCTTACCAGAATGTACGATTGGATGGAAAATGCGATAGTGAGAAAATACTACAGCCCAATCTACGGTGAATATGTTGATGTATTTCTCGACACCCATGCGAAGTAATGAGTTGTTGTTGTTCTATATTATACACCACGCCAAACAAAAAATAAATTTTAATTTAGTCTTACGGTAGGCAGCGGCTTGGCTCTGCCCCTGGCATCACTGAAGTCCATGGGCGACGGTAACCACTCGCCATCAGGTGGGCCGTATGCTCGTCTGCCTACAAGGGCAATAGAACAAAATAAATTAAAAAAATCCGAATCCAAAACACATGATTTTTTATTGGTTTATTATTTAAGATTTTATGTTTCAGAGACTGAATTGTCCAAATGATATTTTCAAAATAGATTCGCTTGTATACAAATTGCGCAAAATCTCCTCTCGTTTCTCGTTCAGAATAAAACCTTACCTTCAAAATTATTGCATCGATATTTATCAGATCTTTCTTCTAAACTCGAGAGCTACGTTCAAATTAGGAACAAAAAACTTTAACCTTTAACATTTATCTTTGAGTTTATTTAATTAATTTAATAGTAATACACAGCCAGTTTTTTATTCTCATTTGAACACCAAAATCTAAATTCAAATATCGTTATCAGAATTTTATCGTTATTTCGAGAACATTAGTTCTTACATTAGTAAAGCAATAATAAATAGCAAAAGCAATAATAATAATAATATTGGATTCCGCGACGCGTTCCTGAAGTCACACGTGAATTCACGTGGCCTTTGGTAAGACGACCGGTGAACTCATATCGAGTGTTGCGACCTCGTCGAGGTCCAAATCCTCTGTGAAGTACGGATAAAATACGCAATATGCAAAAATAAAGGGTATTTTGATTAAATTAAAATTGACGACATTAGGCGGGATAATGTAGAACGTAATATGAATGAGTAAATAAAATTAACAAGCTTAGTGAGTATTTATTTTTAAAAAGTCGGTTGTCTGTAAAGTCGGTTTGCGGACGATAGTTTTACATGATAACATCATAAAGAAAGATTAATGAAAAAATGCATACTTTTTTGAATTGAATTGAATTTTTATCACTGCATTATCATTAATTTGTATAATATAATGTCACTGGTGGTAGGACCTCTTGGGAGTCCGCTCGGGTAGGTACCACCACCCCGCCTATTTCCGCCGTGAAGCAGTAATGCGTTTCGGTTCGAAGGGTGGGGTAGCCGTTGTAACTATATTGAGACCTTAGAACTTATATCTCGAGATGGATGGCGCATTTACGTTGTAGATGTCTATGGGCTCCAGTAACCACTTAACTTCAGGTGGGCTGTGAGCTCGTCCATCCATCTAAGCAATAAAAAATAAAAAATACAAAGAAGGATTTAATTTAAAATGATTTTTTTTTTCATTAAATTAACGCTAGGGCCGATTGTGCCCGGTCGTGGACCTGCTTGCAGCGCTCTGCGTGCTGTGGGTCTCGTCTGCGGGGGAGTTGCTGGACTTCGACCGGGCGCGTCCGTAGGTGGCGGATCACGGGCCTTTGAGCAATATATAATGAATGATAAAAAATATGTTATTTTTTGTACGTTATTACAAAGTTAAGTCGTACACTGTGTGCATTACTAATAAAAATCTTACGTTACGGACGTTTTTTCCTGGTTAGGGTACCCCTCCGCATCGTCCCATAAGGAACTTCATTCCAAAAACATACAGTCCATCGCCTCTTCTTATAAAAAGAAACTAAATCGCATCCATGTTGCAATCCATTAAACCCTATTCATCTTTAAAGCGGGTTTCTATTTATCTATCAACGACGGTTCACGCGCGTAAGAACGCGCCACAAAAATCGCTTCAGCGCTGCATTTTGTTAACTAAATACAGATTTTAATAGTGCACTAGAGGTCCCGCAGTAGTCGAAATTCGACTATAAATAATTGGAATTGTAAGTTTGTATTTGACTATGATTGTATTTTATACTTCATATATCACTATTATGATTGTATTTTATACTTCTATAATCACAAATTTCGCCAAGACAACATTATAAAAAATATTAACAAAGACAAACAATATTTAATCTATTCTCAGTTTGACTCTGTTGTCAAGAACAAAAGTTTGACAATAAATAGTATGCATGCGTGTGTGCGTCAAATACATGGTATGTAGTGTGTGTAATGTTTTCTTTATTGATTTAATGTATCTTTTATGCATTATTTTAAAAAAATATTAGCATTGTGCACTTCTTCTCTATATTCTTTATAAGTGTGGAAAATTTCATACTCCTCCGTCCGCGCAATTTTCGTAAAAAGGGATACAAAGTCTTTGCTTCACGTATTAATATATAGATTCTGTCAAAACATGGACGACGAGTTCGCTCTAGTGAGTCCAAAATAAAAAATAAATTGAAAACTGAATCATAGTCCTTCCCGATCTCGGGTGTACTTTCGTAATGGACTTTTCGTAATTGACCAAATGTTATTTTTAGTTCGTTCGTAGCCGATGGCGATGGCGCGGGTACATTTAATTTGCTTCTTTAGACGACTGACACGGATGGGTAACGCTTTGGAAAAATTCAGGCTGGGAATGGACAGACTGTTTTCGTTTGTTCAAAGCTATTGAATTTAAAGAAACGTAGGCGGATGTTTTCGTAAAAAAAAAACGGTTGTCTGTAAAGTCGGCTTACTGACGATAGTTGAACGTGACGTTCATAAGAAAATACGCCTCAGAGCGAGGTAACGCCGCATGAGTCATGTTTTTTCGTGCGTGCAGCCGGCTCCATCGAATTATAAGACGTTGTCACGTCAAAAAACTAAAATGTTAATAACTTTTTTTCTTATCACTGCATCACTAACATAAAAGGCCAAGGCAATAAAATTATTATAACTAGATCGTCGTTGCTCGATACGTGGAAATGCTTAAAGTAATTTCGATCCATCGAATTTTTTGAAAATGACGTTAAAAGATTCTGTCCCATAGATAAAGTTCAAGGGTGGGTTAGTGGGTCAAAAAGTGGGTTAAAAATGTGTTTTTCGTTGTTCCTTATGTTTCAATTACAGGAGAAACGCACAAGACCGAAACAAGTAAGAAGCCTAGACCACCACTATCGCATTTAGCAATGACATTGCCGCTGTCGGGAATTGAAACCGAAATGTGTGAATGATATAGTCGTGGTCCATTTAACCATGATAACTGCTATAATAACGAGGCAATGAACGGCAAATACGACAGCGTTCCCAGAGGACCAATAGAGAGTTTGAAATAAACAAGCAATGTATATTTCCTTGTCATCCGAACACTCTTTAGACTTGTTTCTTTTGAAATTTCCGAATTGTTGTGGGCGCAATGACCTTTGCAACATTCATTTGTTTCCGTGTGACTCGTATTCAGTTTTATCTCACACTAGAGGTCCCGCAGTAGTCGAAATTCGACTATAATTAATTGGAATTGTAAGTTTGTACACTATTATGATTGTATTTTATACTTCTATAATCACAAATTTCGCCAAGGCTACGCTATAAAAAATATTAACAAAGACAAACAATATTTAATCTATTCTCAATTTGACCACAGACGTCAAGAACAAAAGTTTGACAATCAATAAATAGTATGGATGCGTGTGTGCGTCAAATACATGGTATATAGTGTGTGTAATGTTTTCTTTATTGATTTAATGTATCTTTTATGCATTATTTAAAAAAATATTAGCATTGTGCACTTCTTCTCTATATTCTCTATAAGTGTGGAAAGTTTCATACTCCTCCGTCCGCGCAATTTTCGTAAAAAGGGATACAAAGTTTTTGCTTCACGTATTAATATATAGATAAGCCCCTCGGTTTTAAAGTCTTTATACTATGTAAGGAGTGAGTTAATTTTTTTGAGCATTTCATTACGCAGGATTGGACCCCGCCAAAATGGCTGTAATTCCATTTCGCCAGACGTTGGGATTCAGTAAATCATGGACTTTCACAATATCAGTACTTTCCCTCCAACTTCGTCCAGTCCAACTTTCGCTTTCGAGCTGCATTTACTGGTGTTCTAATAGTGTTGGGTGTGTGATGGGTGGGTGTCGATGAAACTTTTCCGTTTTTTTTTTTGCTTAGAAGGTGAACGTATCCATCAGCCCACCTGGCATTCAATGATTCAACGTAAATATGGCCACCGACCTTACGAAATGAGTTCTAAGTCTCAGTTCTATAATACAACGGCTTTGTCATCCTTCATACCACAAGGGTGGTACCTATCTGTGCGGGCTTACAACTTTTAGTATTAATTTAAAATCTTCATTATGCTAGTCATAATAATTTGATTGGCTTAATAGTTAAAATTCCTGAGAACACAAGCCCTGAGTTCTTTTTGGGTTTTAGAGTTCTTGTTTATTAGGAGTTTACAAGGCAGCATCAATCCGACAGAAAATCTACGATAATTTCAAATGAAGCTCCCATATATGACTCCCAATATTTGGACCGTCGCGTCGGTCTACTGAGCAATAACGCTAGCTTGGTGAAAAGTCTAAGACTTTAGCTATTCTCTGGTAAGTTAGATAGGAATACTGCACCATCCAAAATAGACCATTCTCCTTCTGTTTGTGTCGCGTTCCTCATTACTGAGGGTCGTGACGCTGCATCAGACCAACATTAATATTATCGGTCTGCTGATAGCGCTACACGAATATATACCACAATTGAAAATATAGTTTCAGGCCAATTTAATCTATAACGAATAAAGTACATAAATTGAATGCGATCCCCCAAAAACAAAGTTGTGTGATTGTAGAGACAACACATCATGTGTCCTATAAATTCGCACAAAATCAAAACCCAAATCCCTATAATTTCGGCGCCCGGCTCCAACACAATACATCCGTCCTCGCGTGAAGCATAACTCAAAAAAGTTTTACAGCCGAGCGAATGTGAAGGGACAAACATTTCGTAAATTCGACTGTCATGCGTGCTTCCTTGAATAGCTCATTCGCATATTTTTTTTCAGGGCTCCATTATCATGCAAAATGCGATGGCGCATCAGTTCAGTGGAGTTTCAAGGGAGAATTGTAAATTTTAGGACTTACCACGGAAACGCTGTCAGTGTAAATAAACCGAGGTTTCCTTTGGCCCGTCGTTGTCATATTAAACAATAGTTCAGGGTTTTGATTACGATTGAAATTGTCAATTTGGTCGCCAAACCGTTGGTCAGATAGGATAACTGCGCTCACTGGATTCTCTGTTGCGACCGCTCTGAGAGAAGCTGAAATCCGAGGGAAATGGAAGCTGATGGTACAAAGAGACACGAAGGGCTTTCAGGGACATGAACTTCTGCAAAGAAGTATGCGACTAAGAAGAAGAAGAAGAAGAAATTGTCACAATTGTGTTGGCTCTAAGGCCTTTTTTTCTGGGCCGGGCGCTGAACCTCCTACGAGATCCCTGCGCCTAGGGAGTGCGCGAGGTATGTAAGCGATCTGCAGATATTGGGAGCAGACCGCGGACCCAAAGATATTTTTAGAGCCCTACCGCACTCCGAGTCCCCTGCACTCTTACACCCGACGTCCGATCTCCGCCTGGGGTCAGAACCCGGTCAGAGTAAGGGGGTTCCCGCGGGTGTCATCTTAGGGACTGAACCTAACATCTAAGTTTCAACTCAACGTGTTTATGAAGTCGTGTAACACAAGTCCAGTCGGTCAGCGGTCAGGTTTTTGATAGAATGTTGGCCAACGCTCTTAAGATCGTGACTATTTCCTCCAGACTAATTTCTGCAAAAATTTCTGATGTGTTACTGAAGCAAGGCAGTATCAGTAAAATCAGGAAGGCATTGTTATACCCAAAAGTCCACTCTGCAAGTGCTTAGTTATGCTTGTATAAGGCATCATATCGGTTTTCACCTAACCACGACCATTCTTCAATAATCATTTCAAAATATTTTCGAAGATGTTATCTGTTCAATCCGAATCCAGCCCCCTCGTGCTGCGAACACGCGCTGCGATCCGCGGCGCCGGTGCCGTTATGAATATTCTTTTGTTTTTTTTTATTGCCTAAATGTGTGGACGAGCTCACAGATCACCTGGTGATAAGTGGTTTCTGGAACCCATAGACATTTACAACGTTAATGCGCCACACACCTTGAGATATAAGTTCTAAGGTCTCAGCATAGTTACAACGGCCGCCCCACCCTTCAAACCGAAACGCATTACTGCTTCACGGCAGAAATAGGCGGGGCGGTGGTACCTACCCGTGCGGACTCACAAGAGGTCCTACCACCAGTACCAAATTATTCTTAATAAAATATTAGCTTATCACTCACCACGAACCGATGACCTCGTCTTATCACGTAGGATAGGAAGTTTCAGGGTGAGAATGTGGTAAGGATAGTATGATTAGATACCGTAGCGTGGTCAACCAGCATATCTATCTTTTCGACCGAGAACTGACAGATGTCAAGTCACGAATGCCGCATTAATTCGCATTCAGTGTTGCCGTGGTAAAAAACTCAAAACCCACAAATTGGTTTCGAACATTAACTGATTTGAAAACGGCATCGAAGATTTTTTTTATTGCTTTAATGGGTGGACGAGCTCACAGCCCACCTGATGTTAAGTGGTTACCGGAGCCCAAAGACTACTTTGAGATAATAGTTATAAGGTCTCAGTTTTTACTGTACTACAGCTGGGCCACCCTTCAAACCGAAACACGTTACTGCTTCACGGTAGAAATAGGCAGGGCGGTGGTACCCGTGCGGACTCACAAGGCGTCCTACCACCAGTAAAAAGGAAAAATAAAATTTAAATAAACGTTTTATCGATATCCGATAACTTAATTTATTTCCCATCTCTACGTCGTCCTAGTGGTGTATCTGTACCGCCGCCAGCAGTACTGGCTGTACCGTCGACCTCTTCATTATTCTTCACAAAATGATTCATTACTCCTTCGAAAATATCTTTGTTCTTTTGCTACAAAATTACAAAGTATTTTCCGAGCTGGTCTTCACAAACAGTTAAGACTTTCACAGATGCGATTGAAAGTCAAACATTCTACGTAATTTTATCTTCCATAATAAATATAAAGCCTAATTTTGTATTTTCGAAGTTAATTCGTGTTCACAAAAATCTTTTAAATGTAATAATCTATTAAACATCTTAAATTATAATTTAAATTGAATAAAATGGCAGGGAGTTGATTCGTATGTGCTTTTGGTAAAGTAAATTGTAAGACACTTTTTTTTTCCTACCTAAGCTAGTAGCCTAGAGAGGCTATTCCAGCGTAACCGTAACTAGTAGGTGAGCTCACGGGGCTCAAACCTGACGACGATGCTAACACGAACCCTAGCAAAACTCAGTGGGCTGTGTCTGAGAGTTAATTTACTCGTCGAGCCCTTCGTCGCAAGCGACGGGTTCGACGAGAACGGTGACCGGTGCTTGAAGTACCTAAAAGCACCGTCAGTGGATCGGGAGGATCCGAGATGTCGTGTGTAAGATACTAAATTGTGCGCTTCGCAAAAGAAAAAAACGTATTCTAAATATTTTTTTACATGTCGCGACAGTAGTGAAGGTATTTTAGAATACCTACTTAGAATTTTATTTCTTATCTTTTTTTAAATATAATGTATAAATAATTCCTTTGTTATACAATTTCAGTTACATACACCAGTATTGCATCCTTTAACATTTCTTTTTTTCATACATTTAACATTTCGAAAATATAAGCATTTCCAACATTTAAGCTTTACCAACAAACAAAAATAAAACAGAAAATTTGTTGCCAAATCGACGGTGAATTGTACTCACCCGTACCGCCCTTTTTTAAGAAAAAAATAAAGTACTCAAATGTGTTTTATTGAGAATAACTCTTTATTAGTTACTAAACAAAAAGAATATTTTTTTCTATAACTATACATATAGATAAATTCGTAGGTTAAACAGTAAACATATGCACTGGTTGGGACCAGCACTTGACCGATCTCCACCGGAGCCTATAGACATCCACTTCAATGCTACTTCAACGTCGCCGTGGCCTAAAGGATAAGACGTCCGGTGCGTTCGTATCTAGCGATGTAACGGTGTTCGAATCCCGCCAGAAGGTACCAATTTTTGTAATGAAATACGTACTTAACAAATGTTCACGATTGACTTCCACGGTGAAGGAATAACATCGTGTAATAAAAATCGAACCCGCAACATTATAATTTGCGTAATTACTGTTGGTAGGACTTCTTGTGAGTCCGCACCGATAGTTACCACCACCCCGCCTATTTCTCCCGTGAAGCAGTAATGCATTTCGGTTTGAGGGGTGGAGCAGCCGTTGTAACTATACTTGAGACCTTAGAACTTATATATCAAGGTGGGTGGCGCATTTACGTTATAGATGTCTATGGGCTAGAGTAACCACTTAGCACCAGGTGGGCTGTGAGCACGTCCACCCATCTAAGCAATAAAAAAAATATCAATTATGATAAAAAACGCTTATCTTCACATCAAATATAAGAAAAACCCATGTGTAAGGTCGAAATCTTGTTTTACTGTACATCGACTCTTCCATTCTTCAAGCCGAAAGATCCCTTAAAGTCAACATACATTTTTTGTCCAAATTATTAAAATAGGGCTAAATAATTCATTTTATTAACTAAACTAGCGACCCGCCCTCGCTTCGCTTCGGAAACATTAAAACACACATGAAACCAAAAAATAAAATTTAAAAAAATAAAAAAAAGTAGCCTATGTTCATCAGGGACAATGTCGGCATCTAATGGAAAAAGAATTTTTCAAATCGGTCCAGTAGTTTCGGAGCCTATTCGAAACAAACAAACAAACAAATCTTTCCTCTTTATAATATTAGTATAGATGATTTTCAAAGTTTAATTAAACATTCGAATAATGTTAACTTATTAATAGGCAACTTTACGTGGACGTTTTACACAATTATTTATCTTTGCGACATTCAGATTTCGCTACGAAAATCTTTCGTAATAAACTTACTTAAACTTCCAGCTCGGTCATTAGAGATTTATGCGTTTATAATCAAAAAAACAAAATGTGTGCAATTCACACGTGGTAGAAGTGAAACCTTCCAGAATTAAAATACAATTATCCTAAACGTCTTAAGTATATGTAAAATTTTGTCATTAGTAAATAATTGTAAGGTAGCGCCCTCTGTGAATTGATATTTTAATTTCACGTATAATCCTAAATTAAAATTCACTACAAGAGCTTTCATACACACGTTAGTATTAAAAAATCTCACAGATGGCGCTGTATTAAATAGTATGTATATTTCTGTCTCATTCTTTGCTGGCTTCATCCTACACAATTTTGTATTTGTGTCTCTTACCTGTCGTTTTTTCCGTTGCATCCGGTTTGAAATCACAACGATTCTAAAGAAGTTTTCACTTCAATAGCCTTGTGAAACGTCTCGATGTAATTAATATTACTTTCACGTCCTTAGCAGGGCGAATCTACAAAACAAAACAAAAAAAATAGAACAATGAACCTAAAACTAAAAACCTTAAAAATATAACATAACAACTAAAATATATAATTAAAAAGAGTCCCTTTAGGCAAGGTTCCGAAGATACTGGCATTTTTATTTCATCGTCTCAAATTTTTCGTCTGTGTGTTGCGTGTCGCGTGACGGTCGGCCGCGGAGTAGGGATAAAGTGATAGGCGCTCGTCAGAGCAGCCAAGGCCAATATGGCGGCACCTATAGTTCGCAGCAGCTGACCGTGTAGTGTATAGACTATTACTCATTCGTGCCAGTGCTCCACGCTATTTTGTTTGTTTTTGTCATTGTTTAATGTAAATGTTGTTTGTCAGAGTTAAATGTCTATAATGTGAAAAAAAGTTTCACTTTTACCGTGGTTTCATAAAACCACACAATTCTGTTTTTTGCTTACAAAACCTTTAGCGTTTATTATATTCTTACATCAAAGCTATAACCCTCGAAACTTATTTTTCCTAATCGGATACTCTTGGCAGAGTAGTCGTGGCTGTCGATGTACAGAGTTGCCTCTCGTCGCGTCATACCGCTCAAAACATGATGTGCAAATAGATCACAATATAAAATTTCCTTCAGTTTCGGTGTGTCCTAGACATAATTAGATCTAACTTTACGACTACCGACTACCCTCTTTTTTGCCCAGACTCGTAAAGGACCTCATAGCCCACCTGACCACCAACCAAAGCCCACACAAATCACAATATGAATACCACCACCCACTTTAAGACTTAAAGTCTATATATATCTCGATTGTTTTGTAGTTGCCCATGTTGTATTTCTTCCTGCTAGATTTGAACAACGGCATCACTCTGTTGTAGCCCCTCACAACAAGGGTTAATGCTTCTCTGCAAGACTGTCGAGAGATCTCAGCAATCTTGCCAATTGATATACTTGATTTCAATCTAAGGAACTCAGTCTGTTTTCTATCTTAGCCGTGAGCGGTTGCCTCCACCTAATTAAATTTCGTGTCCAGTATTAATTTAAGGTTTAATAAAATATATTTATATCTAATCTATATCTAATCTAATACGTGAAGCAAAAACTTTGTATCCCTTTTTACGAAAATTGCGCGGACGGAGGAGTATGAATTTTTCCACACTTATAGAGAATATAGAGAAGAAGTGCACAATGCTAATATTTTTTTTAAATAATGCATAAAAGATACATGAAATCAATAAAGAAAACATTACACACACTACATACCGTGTATTTTTATTTTTATTGCTTAGATGAGTGGACGAGCTCACAGCCCACCTGGTGTTAAGTGATTACTGGAGCCCATAGACATCTACAACGTAAATGCGCCACCCACCTTGAGATATAAGTTCTAAGGTCTCAATTATAGTTACAACGGCCGCCCCACCCTTCAAACCGAAACGCATTACTGCTTCACGGCAGAAATAGGCAGGGTGGTGGTACCTACCCGTGCGGACTCACAAGAGGTCCTACCACCAGTAATTACGTAAATTATAATTTTGCGGGTTTCATTTTTATTACACGATGTTATTCCTTCACCGTGGAAATCAATCGTGAACATTTGTTGAGTACGTATTTCATTAGAAAAATTGGTACTTGCCAGCGGGATTCGAACACCGGTGCATCGCTCAACACGAATGCACCGGACGTCTTATCCGTTAGGCCACGACGACTTCGTCGACGTATTTGACGCACACACGCATGCATACTATTGTCAAACTTTTGTTCTTGACGTCTATTGTCAAATTGAGAATAGAATATTATTTATTTTATTATTATTATTTACTAACAATCACGCCACGTTAATTGGTCCCGTGATAAGTTCGAAAAGAACTTGTTACAGGTACCAGATAACGGATATAAATGTAAGATTTTTATTATACACATACATATATTTAATATACATCCATAACGCTGGAAAAGACATTTATATTTATCATACAAATATCTTCCCTTGGCGGGATTCGAACCCGCAACCCCCTTGTGTAGTGACCATGTCACTTACCACTACACCAGACGGCAATATGGTTTGTCTTTGTTAATATTTTTTATAGTGTAGTCTTGGCGAAATTTGTGATTATAGATGTATAAAATACAATCTTAATAGTGTACAAACTTACAATTCCAATTAATTATAGTCGAATTTCGACTACTGCGGGACCTCTAGTATTTTTTAAAACGAGATTTTTGAATTCCTTTATAGCAACTCGATACGAGTGCACCCGGCATTTTATCATTTAGGTCATGACGATTTTTTTTATTGTGAACATAATTTCATGCTTATTTTTTTCATTGTATTATTTAGAACAATAAATTAATTTACATTACAACAACTTCTATCAACACCTAAGTAAGCTAAATAACATCATGTCAAAAGTTCTCCGCTCCAACAACGAGCTCTATGTTGCGGTAACACATGCAGTAATCAGACCTTACAGCTAATTCTGCAACACGTGTAACTTCTGTACTTTGTGCAGTGAAAGCTACACTGAGAAGCACTTAGCTGATTGATTATGTCTATGCTACGAAAGTTGTCATGATTAATTTGCAAGGCGCAACATCTATATATTAATACGTGAAGCAAAAACTTTGTACACCTTTTTATAAAAATTGCGCGGACGAAGGAGAATGAAATTTCTCACAGTTATAGAGAATATAGAGAAGGAGTGCAGAATGTTGATATTTTTTTTTAATTATTCATAAAAAATACGTTAAATAAATTTAAAAAAAACATTGCACACACTCTTTTGGTCAGGAGGAAATCGCCGGACTTCCGCCCTTTTCTGGGGATACTGGGCGGGGTATGTCAGATTCGAACTGACTAAAAACTCCTGTCGCTCAACAACCAACGTCCAAACCTCGCATGAGACAGAACTCATGACAAGGCAAAGAGGGGAAAGTGAAGCGTTTAGTGCGGAGCACATCTCTCCCATCACCCTCCCCCTGGGGACGCCGGACTGGCGGTCGTCGGTGTATTTGACACACACACGCATGCATACTATTTGTTTATTGCGAAACTTTTCTTATTGCTTATAGTCTGTGGTCAAATAGAGCATAGATTCAATAATGAAACACTAGTAATCTTTAAGAAGCAAAGAAAGACACATCTGGGTGTGTATCGATATTTCTGAAAAGCTTCGAGATCGGTGAATAGAATTTCAAAACGATAAATTAAAGGAAACTTTTCGCAATTATCGAGCTTAGTGTGGTCGCGACGTTGAAACTTGTTCTAGAAGTTTCATGAACAAGACGAAAGGAAGTGTAAGGTTTTAATTGTGTTCCAAGAATTGTTTCCTGGAAGCTACAATGGAAATATAAACGTGACGATAAAAGATAAAACAATTGAAATTGAATAGAAGCCCTTACATTTTTGGTTTTTGGTTCACCAAATGCAATTGTTATAACTTCGACAAACTTTTTACTGGTGGTAGGACCTCTTGTGAGTCCGCACGGGTAGGTGCCACCGCCCTGCCTATTTCTGCCGTGAAGCAGTAATGCGTTTCGGTTTGAAGGGCGGGGCAGCCGTTGTGACTATACTGAGACCATAGAACTTATATCTCAAGGTGTGTGGCGCATTTACGTTGTAGATGTCTATGGGTTCCAGTTACCACTTAACACCAGGTGGGCTGTGAGCTCGTCCACACATCTAGGCAATAAAAAAAAAGCCCATGCGTCTATACGTGACATATTTTACTTCGTTAATTAGAACTACGGTCATGGAATTGGGGAGGTCATATTATTATTTAAACCACTGCATAATTATTGTAAGGTAGCGGCCCGCTTCGGCTCCGTTCGGCTCTTTAACAAAAATTTCAACGATATTTGACGTTGTTTTATTTTTTAAAATAAAAGAACACTTTTTGCGACATAACTATAATAATTAGACATATGCTGTGGCGACACTTTTTGTAAATAATAATGTGTTCTACAAAGCCGCAGTACATTATTTTATTATATTATCAATAGTTTTCGCAGGGCACGCGATGAAAAGAATATTTTAGGTATTTTTTTACACCTTGGTTACATTATTGGAGTTTTAGTAAGGATCTCTAATTTAAAAAAAAATATATAGCCTATGTCACTCACGAATAGTGTAGCTTCCAAGCAGTGAAAGAATTTTTCAAATCGGTTCAGTAGTTTCGGAGCCTATTCAATACAAACAAATTAACAAATCTTTCCTCTTTATAATATTAGTATAGAAGTATAGATATTCTATTCGCGCAAACGAGTTATCTCTTGGAGTATTATTGGATTTGTCCCAAATGTTCTAAGCACGAATAAGACTTTGGGATACGGAAATAAAAAATCTATGCCATCTCTAACTTTTAAAGTAACAGACATAATGCATGGCTAAACAAATTGAGATTAGGTAACTTAAGCTAAACATAGTGTCTGTTTAATATTGTCTTTATGTACATTTGAACAGAAACTATCGAAGCGACCCACTAAACAAGCCCCAAAAAATAATAACAAGAAATTCACCATCATCATTCTCCCAGTCACCTGGGGTCGGCGCAACTTGTTTTCTCCTTCCATACTCCTCTATCATATACCCACCATTTCTTCGTTCGCTCCCTCTTACACATATCGTCTTTCACTCAATTCATTACGCTATTCACATATTAATAATTTACTTGTCTAAATCATCAATCAATCTCAATCACCCAGGCTGATCCAGTCGCCAATAATACTTCGCTAAACTCGAACTCAGTCTATTTATTTTTATTGCCCTTGTAGGCAAACGAGCATACGGCCCACCTGATGGTGAGTGGTTACCGTCGCCCATGGACTTCAGCAATGCCAGGGGCAGAGCCAAGCCGTTGCCTACTGCTTAATACTCTCCACAAGCCTCGTTTGAAGAAGGACATGTCATAGCGCTCGGGAAACACCGTGGTCATACATAAAAGCTGAAAACCTTGACATATTTGGCGATTCCCTTCCAATATTCAGGAACAAAATTATAAAAAGTTGTTGTTGATCTTCAGCCTCAGCCTTGGTCTGAGTACTCTGGTATTACTGTCCTTGTTGTTATTCTTTTGTTTTTAATTTTTTATTATTATTAATAGTATTGTTAAATCTCTATTGATATATTAATGTAATGCATGCTGTGATTGCCTCTAATTAGAGTTGCAGTTATCAATTGCTCTATACATGTCAATGTCATTTTATGTCTTACTGTAAACCCTGTCGGTAATCCTTAAATAAATAAACCAAACATAGCATGATAAAGTTAGTTTTGCGCGGCGCTGTGTACTTGATACTACACAAAGAACTCGGTCAGTCCCACATCACGCTATCATGAGTGCATCCTTCGCGAGCAGACCGCGTATAATAGTCATGGATATTAATCTCCACTTTGGCTTTGTATTTGCTGATTACACTGTGAAGTTTATTTCAATAGCCTGGCCGCGTTTTGTTGTATCCTCGCTAAATATACGACAGTTGTAACAAGACACGTAGTAAAAAAAATATATGTGGTGTCGTGGGACACCGGATAGGAACGAAGTTCCTTATTATAAAAATATTAATTTTAAGTTCTATTCGAGGTATAAAGAAAATAAAACTGGAGGTTTCGCAACAACCCACGGTCATTCGGTAACGTGCGAACTTATTGTGGTACACTTCATTCATGCTTGTTTGCATAAGAATTAGTTTATTGCGCAAACGAACCCTCTGAGATCGTTATTTTTTGTACGTTATTACAAAGTTAAGTCGTACACTGTGTGCATCAGTAATAAAAATCTTACGTTACGGACGTTTTTTCCCGGTTAAGGACCCCTCCACGTCGTCCTATAAGGAACTTCGTTCCAAAAAGAAGAGTCGTTGGTGCCGTTGCGATGAGACGTTGGGTGCAAGGCTTATTCGAATAAAAGTGGACTGTATTTAAAGCTGTTTTATTAAATCGGATTACAGTTTGTACAGTTTTACGGGACCGACAACTATCGTGGGTATTTCGTTGCTGCACGTCCATCACCAGCTCCTCTAAGCCGAGCACATTTCCCCCAGCCTCCGTTGCTCTCACGGTCAGCTGGGCGACCGTTTCCCGCAGAGAAACGAAGCCGAGGGGCGGAAGGTGGCAGCAGAGTCCAATATAACCTGACCTGTTACCCCCGTGACCGGGAATCCGTAAACTGCCCCCCAGCGTGAAAAAAGAAAAAAAGAAGTTATTTCCCTAAAACGTTCCACAAAAAGGGAAACTACAAATTTACGATCTAAGCATAAAATATTTCGAAAATGAAACAACTTAAAAGGACTTAAAGTAATAAAAGCTTGAAGTTAAATTTCAAGTTATATTGTAACTTTTAAAATCCCCGTTAAACAAAGAGCTTTTACTGAATGCCTTGAAAAATGGGTTTAAACAGGAATTACGTGGAAGTACGTAAGTAAACTGGATGTGGTACTTTCGAACAATTACCATTAAGTTGTAAAAAGGTAATGTTGATGAACTTTAACAGCACTGTGTTTTGTTCCTCATGTATGCTCCTCGTGAGTAAAATCATATTTCATCTTATTATAATCTCCAGTTTTTTTTATTTATTTTTTATTGCTTAGATGGGTGGACGAGCTCACAGCCCACCTGGTGTTAAGTGGTTACTGGAGCCCATAGACATTTACAACGTAAATGCGCCACTCACCTTGAGATAAGTTCTAAGGTCTCAGTATAGTTACAACGGCTACCCCACCTTTCAAACCGAAACGCATTACTGCTTCACGGCTGAAATAGGCAGGGTGGTAGTACCTACCCGCGCGGACTCACAAGAGGTCCTACCACCAGTACAATATTATTATAACATCATTATTTTTCCGTAACCAAGAATACTTTAAGTTTTCGAAAATAATTCGCTAATAATATCAAAGTAACAAAAATACGCAATTAAACCGATAAAAGTATTTTTTATTAAGTTTACGACTCCTAAGAACCGAAAAAAATAGCTAATACTTTTAAACATCTATATGCCGCCCTAGTTCTTTCTATCGTCCATGTTGTTGGCAGTTTTTAATAAAATGTTGTCACGACCGATGATACTCGTCCTCTCCCCGCATGGAGTCTACGGTCAGCTTTTACAACATTCGGTACTTTTTTTCCTACCTAACCTGACAGCCTTTAGAAGCTATGTCAGCGTAACCCTAACGTGTGAGTGAGTTCTCGCGACTCAAACCAGGACATGTTGCTAACACTGGTTCTAGCAAGAGTAGTGCTTGCAGAATCTACCACCGAAATCGGAAACGCGACCCACTGAGAAGATCCGGCGAGAAACTCAGTGGGCTGTGTCTATGGGTTAGTTTACTTTTTTTTTGCTTAGATGGGTGGACGAGCTCACAGCCCACCTGGTGTTAAGTGATTACTGGAGCCCATAAACGTCTACAACGTAAATGCGCCACCCACTTTGAGATATAAGTTCTAAGGTCTCAAGTATAGTTACAACGGCTGCCCCGCCCTTCAAACCGAAACGCATTATTGCTTTACGGCAGAAATAGGCAGGGTGGTGGTACCTACCCGCGCGGACTCACAAGAGGTTCTACCACCAGTAAACTCAATTTCAAATTCAATTTCGAAACAATTGTTTGCCACAACCACGCTAAGGTCATTGTCCTGTTTGTTTGAAGTATCAAACAATTTTAAGAACAGCACACACGGTAGCACACACAATAGTTTCGAACAAAGCCAGCCTTTTATCTTTGACAGAGACTGCAGCTCGCCTCATTCGCCGTCGCAAATTCCTTTATTCGGACTACACTCAGATTGACTTACGACGAACATTCTTAAATACTTATTAATATTATTTTTGAAGTTATACTTCTTTAGGCGCGTTATGAAAAATTGATGAGAGTGCAATTTTACGATGCGCGCGCACCGTGACACAAAATTAACAGAAATGAGCCCACTAAATCGCTCATTACAATACGACCGACGTAACTTGGCGAGTCTGAATATAGCCGCAGGTGAACTTTCCGAACCGTACCGAGAATTACCGAATTTATACGATGTCAAGAAAAGGGATGTCCAATATGCGTGTTTGAGGATGTTGTTTAATCGATTTTTTTTCAAATTGATTAAAATTTAAATAAAAAAAAAAAAAAATTAATAAAAATAAAGTATAACTTCTTACGCGCGTACATAAGTACACGCACCCTTTTTTTATTGCTTAGATGGATGGACGAGCTCCCAGCCCACCTGGTGTTAAGTGGTTACTGGAGCCCATAGACATCTACAACGTAAATGTGCCACCTAAGTTCTAAGGTCGCAAGTATACTTACATTTAGAAAGTAAAGGTATCACTATGCTCCTAGCATTTCTGAAATTCGTGAGTGATAGTGTCTTCTTACCATAAGCAGTTTGCTCGTCCGCATAGATTACAACATTTTTCCTCGTGAATTCTAAAGGTAGTGACATACAAAGAGGAAACTAATAAAATAACTCATGTATTAAAAAGTTTCCGGAGACTATAGTCACCACGGTCAGAACGGACTTACCGTCAGCAATGAGGTGCTCACATACTAAAACTGTAGACGACAAAAACCCCATTTTTATATTCATTGCATAGACATGTGAACGAGCTTACTGCCCGGTTATTGTTAGGTGGTCACGGAAGCCCATCTAAATCACACATGAGGTCTGAGTCTGAGTTGTAGAACGTGTGTACAAAGTCATTAGTGAACATGTGTTAAGTATAAGTGAATTTAATTAACAAAGCTTGTAACTGTGGGATTAAATTACCGGCATTATGTTATCGCTCGATACGAACACACGACATTGTCGTAGTAGCCTACGATGACTTCAAAGCGATGACTGACTATATAGGTACTAAAAATAAAAAGTTGCTCTTATCTAATCAACGAATCATCATCATCATAATCGGTTGCTCTTGGCAGAGCAGTCGTGGTCATGTGGAATTCTTGCTTATTAAAGCCTTGACAGATGTTTTCCATAGTTTGCGAACCGAGGCCCGGCGCACACACTCGTTAAGTGGGGTTTCAATCAACTAATATATAGCAGCAAATATGAAGTAGAAAACATATAGAACGAATTTATCGAAACCAGTGGTCGCCTGGTAGTCGAAATTCGACTATAATTAATTTAAATTAAAAGTTTGAACAATAATAAGGGTCTATTGTCAAAGACTATCATAGACCTCTATAATAACAAATTTCGCCAAGGCTACAGAGCCCACTGAGTTTCTCGCCGGATCTTCTCAGTGAATCGCGTTTCCAATCCGGTGGTACATTCTGCGAAGCACTGCCCTTGCTAGGGCCAGTGTTAGCAACACTCCCGTGTTAGAGTGAAGATGAAATAGCCTCTCAAGGCTATCAGAATAGGTAAAAAAAAATGGCTACTCTAATAGATAGATAATATTGAAGACAAGCAATATTAATATATTCTGAATTTGACCACAGACTTTAGCTATAAACAAAACAGTATGTATCAAATACTCAAATATATACAAATACAATGTAACAATACAAATCAATTGACACATGTATGTATCAAATACATAGTAGTGTATGTAATGTTTTTTATCGATTTAATATATTTTAATGCATAAATTTAAAAAGAAAAACATTCTGCACTCCTTCTCTATATTTTCTACAAAAGTGGGAAAATTCATATCCCTCCGTCAGCGCAATTTTCGTAAAAAGAGGTAGAAAGTTTTTGCTTCACATCTTAATATATAGATATCGCAAACGAATTCACGAATCATCTCAACAAACATCAGTGCTCGTCACCAGTCAAGCGACACGTTTAAAGCGGAGACAGTTTGTGAAAAATGGACGCATTATGACACGAGGCTTATGAGAAAATGGGTGTCGTTAGTGACGTCAGCGCGACACAAACACACACACACACACACACGATATCCGGGTAATATGTTGCTACAGGACTTTAATTTTTTTTCCTTCGTGCTATTAGGGAAATCGTTTTTTCGACAAAAAACACTTAAGGCGACAGTAATCCCGCGGACTATTCCCGATATACGAACTACGAAGTAGCCAAAACGTGGACGTAAGTATAACTTTTTTTAAATAAATAAGAAATGTTTTATAAGTATTATGTAATGAGCAAACCTGTTCACGAGTGAAATATTTTTTTTGTTCCGCGGCTAATCGTATAATTGGTAATTCAGCTACGAACTTAACTACAATGAAGGCCTAAATAAACATTGCGTAATATAGTAGAAATGGCGTAATTTCAAAAGAACTTTTTTTCCCTGCCTATTCTTACTAGAAGGTTACTCGAGGTTACCTCGAGGGGCTATTCACAGAGCGAGTAGGTGAGCTCACGAGGCTCTATCCTGACGAATTTATATTATACTAGCGACCCGCCTCGGAAACATTAAATTTTATTGTTGGGTAAACCGCGGTTATTGTCGTACCGCGGGTGACGCCGCGGGGTGAAGCTAGTCTAAAAAAAGTAGCCTAAGTTACTCCTTATTCATCAGTTACCTATCAGTGAAAGTCCCGTCAAAATCGGTCCATCCGTCCCGGAACAAACAGACAGACAGACAGACAAAAATTGTAAAAAAAATTATTTTGGTGTATGTACCGTATACATATTCATATGCATGTAGTAAAAAGCGGCTTTTTCAATATTACAAACAGACACACCAGTTTTATTTATATGTATAGAGGTATAGATTATTGACAAAAGGGCTTACATCGTTCGTATTAATGTATTTAATTTTTATTGTCTATATTTAGGTCTGAGTATAGCGATGGCTTGCGCATTCGGCGTATCTTTGGACGACTTAGAGATCCATTTCGACAGTTTTACTGGTGGTAGGGCGTCTTGTGAGTCTGCGGGTAGGTACTACCACCCTACCTATTTCTGCCGTGAAGCAGTAATACGCTTCGGTTTGAAGGGCGGGGCAGCCGTTGTAACTATACTTGAGACCTTACAACTGATATGTCAAGGTGGGTGGCGCATTTACGTCGTAGATGTCTATAGTCTCCAGTAACCGCTTAACACCAGGTGGGCTGTGAGCTCGTCCACCAAATTAAGCAATAAAAAAATAAAAAAATTAAAATCGAAATTATGAAAATAAAATCTTAATTCATTTAAAAAAACGGTTGCGTCACATTATGAATTCCATCATACAAATATAAGCTACACATACCGTAGTAAGTTAGAATAAAGCGATAGTCGTACAGAAGTTGAACGACATCTCGCATCCGCGACAGACAGTCAACGGTCGTGATACTGCGAGCTTTCATGTCACAGTGCGGAGCCACGAGAACGGCGATTTTAAATCGTATCTTTTGGATGGACGACCGATGAATGCTTTCTGACAAAAACCAAAATTTCAATTGTAAATTATAATCGGTAGCAAACTCAATATCGTCTATGCATGTCGTCTATTATTTAAAACTAGCTGACCCGGCAGACTTCGTAGTGCCTCAATCGATAAAGAAAAAACCAACGGGGGGACACATCAAAGGAAAAACAAAATTGTAATTTTTATTTAATTCCCAACATTTTCATATTTATCTACCTTTTAAACCTTCTCTGGACTTCCACAAATAATTCAAGACCAAAATTAGCCAAATCGGTTCAGCCGTTCTCGAGTTTTAGCGAGACTAACGAACAGCGATTCATTTTTATATATAGAGATAGATTGTTTAAAAAGTTAATGGCTAACCGACAATTACACTAATTATTTTTCGCCTGGATGATCTTTGTCAAAATGTGTCCTTTTTTTCGAATCTTCTCTACAATCGTTCGCCAATAGATCAGGGAGGATCCGCTAGTAGCGATACTACGCCTCGAGCACGACCCGCCGAAATTGGAGACTCCGCCGTGCCGGAATGCAGCACACCCTGGAACGGAGATCGCATCGCCACGTAAATTATACTAATTATTTTTAGCCTTGATGATCTTTTTCAGAATGTATACTTTTTTCCTAGGCGAATATTGTGTACGATCGGTCGCCTGTAGGTCAGGGAGGATCCGCTAGCAAGGATACCACGCCTTGAGCACGGCCCGCCGAAATTGAAGCCTCCACCGTGCCGGAATGCAGCGCCCCCCTGAAACGGAAGTTGCATCGCCACGTAATCCGCAGCGAGCGCCTCCGCCTCAAAGTCCCAGGCAGGCATCCCAAAGAGCACGCACGCCGCCTCAACGAGACGGTGCGGTACCCGCAAACCACCCTGCCCGCGGTCATAGGCTTTAGACGTCAGAACGTCGCGAAGTTGTCGCGGGTTCAGCCGTGGCGACACACGGGGGCCCCATACTCCATCCTCAACCCTATTTTAACGTACCAGAATAGCAATTAGAACGAATTGTGACTAAAAAGATGTGTGGTGTAGTGGGACACCGGATAGGAACGAAGTTCCTTATTATAAAAATATTAATTTTTATTTTTATTCGAGGTATAAAGAAAATAAAACTGGAGGTTTCGCAACAACCCACGGTCATTCGGTAGCGTGCGAACTTATTGTGGTACACTTCATTTACGGTTGTTTGCATAAGAGTTAGTGTATTGCGCAAAACGAACGCTCTGAGATCGTGTGGCCAATGAATGATAAAAAATATGTTATTTTTTGTACGTAATTACAAAGTTAAGTCGTGTGCATTACTAATAAAAATCTTACGTTATGGACGTTTTTTCCCGGTCAGGGTACCCCTCCGCATCGTCCCACAAGGAATTTCGTTCCAAAACCGGAACAATTTTAATACGCCCTTTTAATGGTCCAACACTGAACATCGCGTCGTGCTTTTTGCATAACGTAAGTGGACGTAGTAAACAACAACTGAACAACTTTACTGCTTTTATCTATTTCATTGCTGATGCAAATACTTTTTTAGATTTTATTTCGCATTGATATCTGTAATAATAATATTTGTTATAAAAATTATTTTTCATTGCCTTATATGTGAAAATCAGTTCACTAGTAGCTCCTGGCAATACCTTTCTAGTTGCATTGTATTGCATTCAAAACAATAGTGACATTATTCGATCGTGTTTCAAATGTTCTGTTCGATTCATCTCCACTTTGAACAACATTAGCTGAGCCACCTCGTTTTTCTTTTTTTTCTTATATATCTAAATATATTTATTAATCTGGATCTTTTTGAAAGGCAACAAAAAGAGTTTTATTATTATTCTTTACTTTTTTTTCTCAGCAGATGCTGGTACGTATTTATTGTTCACGGGCCTTGGCCAAGTATAATCAGGAATAAATATTCTTAATGTACATTAATTGAGTTTTCTTCTATTTCTAAATACTTACGAACAGTTCTACATGTTATTATTATTATTAAAAAAGGTTCAAATACGCCCTATGCACAGCGTCGTAATAGTCGATTTTGGCGCCAGTCCCGAGCACACGAGTAGATGAAACGTCTACAGCAGCGGAGTGACAAACGCATCCGGTTTGTATGCACGTTCATACTCTCAGACCAGCACCCCTTGAGTACGCTCACTCACACAAGTGCTATCGCTAAGCAAATTTTCCATATCAAGAGTGTTTAATATAATAAAAATGACGTCATTAATTTGAATGACGCCACTTGGTTTCTTGCCGGATCTTCTCAATGCATCGCGAATCCGATCAGCGGTAGATTCTGCGAAGCATTACTGTAGCTAGTGTTAGCAAATTCTCTCAGTTTGAGCCAGTGATCTAACCTAATGCGTAATGCATTCCAATTTGAAGGATCGTCCGGAAGAAAAATAAATAAAACCAACAGAATACACAATTAGCATATTTCATCAATGCAATACACGATACGTGTGTTATCTTATAAATGAGGGTAGATGTTTGGTTATTTGGTAGCATTTATAACGTACACATCTTTTGTGGAAACCCAAAATAAATTTACAAAATGTTCCTATAGAACTATAGAATTTTTATAGATAAATTATATTTATAGAATTTTATTGCCGACTGTATCAACATCTCACGCGTTCTCCTGCTCGTATTTACTTGAAATTGTGTGAGACGCACAAGAGTTCCCGGAACCAATCCCAAATTTAAATTTAAACGTCCAAAACCAGGTCTTGCCTGAAACGTACTTACTAACATTTCACAATTTTTCAAACCTAAAGAATACGGGCTAAGTATTTTGAAGAGCACACGCTATACTTTTCAATCTAATACTATATCACTTTAATACATGCATAGTTGGCACATTATACAAATTAAACATAACAGCATTCCAAAATTCCAACTAAAATACATACCATTACAAAACTGCTTGAAATATACTGAAATACACTATATTGAAAAATGAAATCCATATCGCTTGAAAATATTAATGAAACATTAATATCAGAACGGTTTTCGCTGTTTTTAATTGCACTTCAAAGGCTTTGAGACCGAAGCCAAAACGTAAAGTATCAAGTTCACTTTAATTACTCATCGTAACGAAATCTCGAACATTTTACATGTAAATTAATTACAACTAGAGGTCCCGCAGTAGTCGAATTTCGACTATAATTAATTGGAATTGTAAGTTTGTACACTATTATGATTGTATTTTATACTTCTTTAATCACAAATTGCGCCAAGACTGCACTATAAAAAATATTAACAAAGACATACATTAATTAATCTCTTCTCAATTTGACAACAGACGTTAGGAACAAAAGTTTGACAATAAATAGTATGCATGCCTGTGTGCGTCAAATATATGGTATGTAGTGTGTGTAATGCTTTCTTTATTGATTTAATGTATTACTATCTTTTATGCATTATTTAAAAAAAATATCAGCATTGTGCACTTCTTCTCCATATTCTCTATAAGTGTGGAAAATTTCATACTCCTCCGTCCGCGCAATTTTCATATTCAAATTCAAATTCAAAATCATTTATTTCAACTTGGATGTCATCAAAAACACACTTGTTGAATGTCAAAATGTAAAAGAAAATGTTAACTCTACCACCGGTTCCAAAAAAAGCCACAGTCCTGAGAAGAACCGGCGAAACAAACTCAGCGGGCTTTTTTTTTTTGTATTTTCTCAACTATTTTCTTTTTTTTTTAAACAAGAAAACATATTTACAGTATACAAAAAAAAAGACAAAAAAATACAATTCAAATAAATAATAATAGTAATGAAAAATGAAAAGGCCAGGAGCGAACGCCTCATTCCCACGTAGTGCCATCTAGTAAAAAATCCTTAACTTTATAATATGCCTTGTTGCACAAACGTTCCTTGACAGTTTTCTTAAATCTATGAACAGGTAGTAGTTGAACGTTTTGTGGGATCTTGTTGAAAAGCTGTACACCCAGCCCCCTGAAAGAGTTGCTTATTTTCTTAATTCGAGCCGCCGGCAACGCAAGCCTATGTTTGTTCCTAGTGTTCACATTATGCAAATCGCAGACTCTGGGGAATTCTACAATGTTTTTACGCACGTACAATAAATTTTCAAAAATGTATTGGGACGCTAAAGTTAGAATTTTGATATCCTTAAACTTGTCCCTCAAGGATTCCCTCGGGTGCATATTATAAATAGCACGAATAGCCCTCTTCTGCAGGATGAAAATCGTTTCGACATCGGCAGCATTGCCCCATAGCAAAATGCCATAGGACATAACACTATGAAAATAACTGAAATAAACTAGACGTGCCGTATCTTCATCAGTATACGTTCGTATTTTTTTTACCGCAAACGCTGCAGAACTAAGTCTATTCGCTAACTTGCATATGTGAGGACCCCACTGCAGCCTGGAATCAACTGTTATACCAAGAAAAACTGTCGAATCAACAAGCTCCAGTGTCTCTCCACTTACAATGATATTAGTGTCTACTTGTCTAACATTAGGTGTGGTAAATTTTATACATTTTGTTTTTTTGTTATTTAATAACAGATTATTAACACTAAACCAATGTACCACGCGCGAGATAGCATCATTCACATCGTCATAATCTTCCAATTGTCGTTTAATTTTAAACAATAAGGATGTATCATCAGCGAATAATACGACCTCGTGACGGGTTTCAATAAACTTTGGTAAATCATTGATATACACAAGAAATAAGAAGGGACCCAATATGGAACCCTGAGGAACACCCATATTAAATAAGACACCGGAAGATCTCTTTCCTTTAACGTCTACCTTTTGGATTCTTCCGGGATAAAAAGGGATACAAAGTTTTTGCTTCACGTATTAAATTAATATATAGATTTTGTTGAACGATACTATACCTACAATAGTGTTGCCTACCTACAATATTGCGAAACTGTACTATGTTTAAAAGATTTATTTATTAATACGCTTTTATTAGCTTCAGACGTATGTATGTTGGTAACGGAATCTTTGAAAATGATTTTGACCCCTTTCAAAGCGTCGGATTAACTCGAAATTTGGTATACCTACTTATTTAGGACCGATGACAATTCAATATTTAAAAAAAAATTGAAAAAATTGAAATTCAACTAAAAATGATAAATAAATAACAGTTTAAAAAAACTTAAAAAAATACGCCTTTATAGTAAATCCAACAAAAAAATACCATCAATAAATACCAATAAAATATAAACTAAAATGACAACTTATCCATTAGTTAGACCGTAGCATGTTTTAAATTATTATTTGAAATTGTGTAATATTAATTAAAAAAAAGATGTGGTGTCGTGGGACACCAGGTAGGAACGAAGTTCCTTCGGCTAATGTAGAATCGACACAATTTGCAAAAAAAGAAATGGTGCTCAATTTTATGTAGGTTTTCTTGGTTTTTCTCTTAAATTTTGCTGATTAGTTTTTATTTAAGTACGGGAAAGTATTTAGGAAATTCAGTATTTTAGGAAATAATAAATTACGTAAAATAAAAAAAAATGCAATTCAAATTAACAATTAAAATAACAAAATATATCTCTTTATTTTTGGTTGACAACATAAAATTACATAGAAATAGAAATAATATATATATAAAAAATAAACTAAATAGAGAGAGAAGGGATTAGAGAACGAAAAGAAAGAAGGAGAAAGAGAAAGATATTATACACTACTCGCTTGTGTATGCGACTGTCGCGCCTGCGCACGTCTCATTTAACGGTTTTATTCCACGCACTTTTTTCCACGGATTTTTTCTTACGGTTTTACTATCACATTTTTTTCAGTTCGGTCGCGCAGCAAAATCCCTATCCCCTCCAAGCCTGCCGTAAGGAACTTCGTTCCAAAAAATTATTAACCCCACCAATTTTATAGAAAATTTACGGCCTCATTAAATCAAATACTAACGAAATCAAAGGTGAAGGAGAAACTCCAAATCGGCATTCAGGCAACATTTTACAACCACTGCAACCCTCGAATGTTATACGAGCTATATATTATTTTTACATCATGAGTTTCGACCAATTTTACGACACACGCCTTTTAGATATCTATACTAATATAAAGAGGAAAGATTTGTCTGTTTGTTTCTATTGAATAGGCTCCGAAACTACTGAACCGATTTGAAAAATTATTTCACTATTTGGAAGCTACACTATTCCAGAGTGACATAGGCATAATCTTTTTTTGGAAAAAAATACGGATCCTTATACATTATAATGTGTAAAAAAATTACCTAAAATATTCTTTACATCGCGTGCCCTGCGAAAACTATTGATGATAGAATAAAATAATGTACTACGACTTTGTAGAACACATTATTATTTACAAAAAGTGTCGCGACAGCATATGTCTAACTATTATAGTTATGCCGCAATAAGTGTCCGTTTATTTAAAAAAGTAAAACAACATCAAATATCGTTGAAATTTTTGTTAAAGACCCGAGCGGAGCCGGAGCGTGCCGCTTGCTTGTATATAAAAACGAAAGCTAAATTTCAACGTTCGAAGGTTTTTATTGCGTCCATATAAATTTGGGCGTTTGTGGATGTTTAGATCCAGGGCTAAGCTTTGAAATTCTTCCGATGGTCCACTGAAATGGACTGGTTGCTGATAAATCAATCTGACCGAATGAAGGAAAACGGTCAGGGTTCATTGTCCTAGATGTAGAATAGGGATCGCAGCGCATAAAATAAAACTTCCACTATTCCAAAATCTTTTTTTATAATAATAATAATTAATAATTAACTCTATTATTACGTCTTGCTCATTTGTTAACCGTCTTCGCCATCTTCCAATCCTTTGTCATTCTGTCTGTCATTCTCTTCTCCCTTACTTTCTGTTTTCTCTCACTCACATCTTAATGCTCCGTTTCACACTATTTCATACGTTCCATTCTTACCAATCCTACATAGATGATAGAGAGAGAGAGAGAGAGAGAGAGAGAATACACTTTATTGCACACCAACACAATTTACATTCAAAAAAACAGTCAAAAAGCACGTATGTACAATAGGCGGTCTTATCGCTAAAAGCGATCTCTTCCAGACAACCGTTTCATTTACAGAAATTCTGTAAAATATAAAAATATAGCAGGTATGTTGCGGTGTACCATAGACAATACATTATTATAATAATATATACATATAATAAACAGATATATACCGTTTACATAATATAATATATACCAATATACATACTTACATACAATACATACTAATATACTTACACACACATAATAAATCAACAGTATGGAAATGATAAATAATAATGATGAAACAAACAGCACTAAACAGATAAGTAGTGTTCCTTCACCATTCTTTTAAAACAGTTTAAAGTTGGAGCACTTCTCACTGCATCCAGCAGAGCATTCCACAATCGAACCGCCTGGACGGTGAATGAATTGTCAAAGAATGATGATGAATGCACCGGCATTTTCAGTCTCAGGTTATCCGATGATCTCAGAGAAAAATGATGCGTATCACCTAGGAACTCGAATCGTTCTTTGATATATGTAGGGGTATGGGGGTTAAAGAGAGTACAGTATAGTAAGCTGATAGCTGCGACAAAAAAAAATAACGCCTTTTGTGAACACTTAACTTAATAGGTTTTAATCAACCCGCACTCGTCATGCATTTTTCGTTAGCTTTAATCGTCAGACAGGCCCATAAGCGCGATAGCTCACTGTGTTTCTCGCCGGATCTTCTCAGTGGGTCGCGTTTCCGAACCGGTGGTAGATTCTGCGAAGCACGGCTCTTGCTAGGGTTCGTGTTAGCAACGTCATCAGGCTTGAGCCTCGTGAGCTCACCTACTAGTTCAGGTTACGCTGAAATAGCCTCTCAAGGCTATCAGATTAGGTAGGGAAAAAAAAAGCACGTCAGCGCGAAAACCGTTGCTTACCTTTAAACGAAGATTGTAATATCAGTTGCATTAGCCCAAGTGCTGTTGTAAGCTTCATATCGTAACATATCGGCAACAACTATAGGCAGATCGGCGATGTGCAGATGTGCAAGATTGCAACATAGGGCATGTCAATAGGGCGATTAAAGAATAGGCAAGGACATAGCAGTATCGACGATAAGCCGGTACTGCCGTAAGGAAAACAGGGTGTATTATGGGGCAGCCATTGTTCTATAAAAATGAGACTTAGAACGCATGTCTCAAGGTGATTGGCGGCATTTACGTTGTTGATATCTATGGGCACCGGTTACCACATAACATTAGGTGAGCTCATCCATCCACCTGGAGATATAAAAAAAAATGATGGAACTTTTTTTTTTTTAAAGAAGAGTCCTTGCGAATCATCATAAGGTCTAGTTGATAAAGCAATTTATTCTGACGGAGCAGTAAAGTCTTCATTTACACAAAAGATCTCGGAGACTCGTCCATCAGTCTTCGGCGAGGAGTTGCGGTGGAATCAGGATAACACTGAGATTAATAGTGGAGCATTTGTTACCTTTAAGCCTCGTTCTTGGGTCGAGTTAAGGCAAAGCTTAAGAGCTTCCTCATGGTATTGATGAAAATATGATGTTTCTTAGAATTCAATTTAATGTGTTGCCGACATTTTTATTTTGATAAATGATATCACGCGTGACCCATATTTTATATGAGCTTAGAGAGCTTTTAAAGACAAAAGAACAGAACGCCGATAATTAAACAATATTCGTACTTACAGTAGTAATTAGTACAGTAGTAGGAGTAGTGTTTACTAGTACCTCTTACTATTAGGATAAAATGGATCTTAACATAATTAAAACATTCATTCAATCATTATTACGAAATATTGTAACTAATTTATACTTTGAACCATCAAATAGAAATTTTATAATTAAATTATAACGTGCTGTTGATGTACATTATGTTTAAGATTTATTCCCTGGTCACGTTTTTATGAAGCTTAGTGTACCCTCATAAACTGCGGTTCTGATACATAAGAATCCACCGGCTCTTTACCACGTACGCTCTTTATTAATGGTGGTAGGACCTCTTGTGTGTCCGCACGGGTAGGTACCACCAAACAGCCTATTTTTGCCGTGAACCAGTAATGCGTTTCGGTTTGAAGAGTGGGGCAGCCATTGTAACTATACTGAGACCTTAGAACTTATATTTCAAGGTGGGTGGCGCATTTACGTTGTATCAAATCAAATCAAATCAAAAAAAAATATTCAACATAAAAAAGTATGTATGTTGAACGTCAAAAGAACCACCGCCAATTCACAAGAACTAGCCTCCGTCCTGAGAAGAACTGGCAAGAAACTCAGCGGGCAGGTCTTTCTTTTATAATATTAGATATATTTTTTCTAAATATTAGATATTTTTTAAATATTCATATTTACAATGAGTCTTAATGTTGAAATGTCCGGAGCGAGCAACTCATTCCCACTTTGTGCAATCTTCTAGATAATCATTGACTTTATAGTAAGCTTTTGCACAGATGTTCTTTAATAGTTTTCTTAAACCTATATAGATATAGATGTCTATGGGCTCCAGTAACCACTTAACACCAAGTGGGCTGTCAACTCTTCCACTCATCTAAGCAATAAAAAACAATCTTTGATAAAGCCTTTGATAAAGCGCATCAAATTTAAAACTCTCTAAGATCCCTAACCTGTTGACCTCTCGCTAAAAGAACAATTAAAAAAAAGAACCTTTCATTTTTGTAATCGGTTTAAAAGTGTTTTTCAGGTTTCGCTCAAACGTGATTTTTTGTCGATAAACATATAATATAGACCCAGGACTGTTTTCACAAGTCGTTCATACGAATGACACGTGCCTATAAACACAAAACGGTGATATAAAGTAAATATTAGTGTTTGTTCATACCCCGGTTTGTTGTCACAACGCTAGAGGCTCGCACTATTTATATAATCAAAACAAACTCAATTTGACGGCACGGCATACCATTGATTTAAAAATTTCAATACATATTTATTTATGAGCTGCACTGATATATATATCGACGCTTGAAAGGCAAACGTGACTAAGCGACAATAATTGCTCTACACATAAATGATAGGCAACAAAAATGTGAGCCGTCACGGGACGCCTGGCAGATGTGAAACATCAACATTATTTTGTAAAAGTAATATTATTATGCAGAAAAGAACATAATTGTGATAGGAACTTATTATGTCATAATGATAAAATAAAATATTTCGAAAAAATAATTTGTTTTCAAGTAAAACACAGGTTATGTGTACTGTAGGTATCCGAGCTCAGTGTAATAGAGAGAGATGGCTTAACGCCGGATCGAGTGGGAGAGAATCGCACAGTCGATTGCGCATGGCGACGCGTCGCCACGACATGCGTCGCCACGGCATGCGTCGCCTCGCCAGAAATCGGTTTTACGTGCAGCTATAGATGTTTCACATCAATAATCATATTCGATGCGCAAAAAAAATATATTTCTAGGTCTATTAAAATCATTTCAATCCTACAGCTAGATTCGTTAAAATATATTTTTTTTCAGGTATTTCAACTTTAAATTAGTCTACTATAAAGTTCACGCATTGTCGCTTAGTCATGTTTGCTTTTCAAGCGTCGATATATATATTTTTATTGCTTAGTTGGTTGGACGAGCTCACAGCCCACCTGGTGTTAAATGGTTACTGGAGCCCATAGACATCTACAACGTAAATGCGCCACCCACCTTGAGCTATAAGTTCTAAGGTCTCAGTATAGTTACAACGGGTGCCCCACCCTTCAAACCGAAACGCATTACTGCTTCACGGCAGAAATAGGCAGGGTGGTGGTACCCACCAGTGCGGACTCATAAGATATCCTACCACCAGTATCTGGGGGTCGATAGTATAAATTAACTGTAGCGATAGATCTAAATCGTATTTTTTTCTATTAAATTTGTGGTGACGGCATTCTGAATGCCCTTCAGTCATATGGTGGAAGTCTCAATTGTTTAATTATCAAACCCTTTACACCATAAGGCATAAGGTATTACGGCATATGTAAGCATAATGAGAGAAGCCGAGGATCGTGCTCAATGGTGTGCAATTGGAGAGGCCTATTCACGTCATTACTCCCCCTCCCGATCCATTAACGGTGCTTATAGGTACCTCAAGCACCGGTCACCGTTCTCATCGAACCCGTAGTTTACGACGAAGGGTTCGGCGAGTAAACTAACCACAGACACAGCTCACTGAGTTTCTCGCCGGATCTTCTCAGTGAGTCGCGTTTCCGATCCGGTTGTAGATCCTGCGAAGCACTGCTCTTGCTAGGGCCCGTGTTAGCAACACCTCCGGTTTGAGCCCCTAGAGCTCACCTACACGCTAGGGCAACTCTGATATAGCCTCTCAAGGCTATCAGTATAAGTAAGGAAAAAAGGAGCCTTTGTCCAGCTGTAGCCTATAGGCTGATGATGATGATGCTGATGATGATGATATGTAAGCATAAAAACTTGAATCCAGTTTACGATGATTTCATGAAATTAATATGTATAAGGTATTATATCAGAATTCGAATTGAGGCACATCTTTTGGCTTTACAACACGAAGCGCGAAGGTCAGTGCCCCGTACACCGGGTACACAAAAGCTACATATCAAACTTTGCTCTCAAATTGTTCTTACTTCTAACCAACACCAAACCCAACCGAGTTTGGAGTGAGACTTTTAAATTAAATAAAACGCCGCTTGCATGATTTAGGGCAGATGTTTTTTTGCTTTAATGTAACAAAAGTTTCACTCGTGTTATGTAATTTGTTTTGCGCTGTTTGAACCAGACCGCTGACACACTGACGTCATTTGTGACGTTAACTGAGAGATATTTGGCGTACGAGTTCATTTGACCAGCCTAGTTAGTATTCTTCTAATCGAAAGAAACTGCATTCTATCTAATGTAATGTCGACCGCCAGTCCGGCGTCCCGAGGGGGAGGGTGATGGGAGAGATGTGCTCCGCACTAAACACTTCACTTTCCCCCCTTTGCCTTTTCATGAGTTCTGTCTCATGTGAGATTTGGACGTTGGTTGTTGAGCGACAGGAGGTTTTAGTCGGTTCGACTCCGACATACTCCGCCCGCCGTCCCCAGTGGAGGGCGGAAGTCCGGCGATTTCCTCCTTCTAATGTAATGTACATTAAATAATACTAGAGGTCCCGCAGTAGTCGAAATTCGACTATAATTAATTGGAATTGTAAGTTTGTACACTATTATGATTGTTTTTTTTTAATTCTTCTTTTATACTTCTATAATCACAAGTTTCGCCAAGACTACATTATAAAAAATATTAACAAAGACAAACCATATTCTATTCTCAGTTTGACAACAGACGTCAAGAAAAAAAGTTTGACAATAAATAGTATGCATGCGTGTGTGCGTCAAATACATGGTATGTAGTGTGTGTAATGTTTTCTTTATTGATTTAATGTATCTTTTATGCATTATTTAAAAAAATTATTAGCACTGTGCACTTCTGCTCTATATTCTCTATAAATGTGGAAAATTTCATGCTCCTCCATCCGCGCAAATTTCGTAAAAAGGGATACAAAGTTTTTGCTTCACGTATTAATATTATACCCAGTCAGGTCATAAATTCTGTCACATGTTTAATGTAAAATAATTGAAACAAGTTTATTCATTATGTAACCATTCATATACCAAAATGAATTTAACAAAACATAGATTCTTATGACACTAAAGTTTATTCAAAATGACCTCCGTGATTTTGAATACAGGCCTTCAATCTGCGCGGCCAGTCGTCTATCGCAGCACGAACGAGGTCCATGTCAATATCGGCGGCTGTCTTAATCAAGGATGTCTTGAGTGACTCCAAATTGGTATGAGGCTTTGAGCACGCCTTTTCCTCCAAGTGTTGCCATATCTTGTAATCTAACGGATTCAAATCTGGACTGGAGGAGGGCCAGTCTTCGTGCCGGATGAAGTCGATTTCACGCGCCGCCAGCCAGTCTTGTGTGCTCTTCGCTCTATGAGCTGGCGCCGAATCTTGTTGGAATACCCAGTGCCTGTTATTGAACATGGTATGAGAAACAGGTCCCACAAGGTTCGTCAGGACTGTATTTTGATACACAACTGCATTCGTTTTTACACCTTTCTCACAAAAATGTACCTCTGTTAAGCCCCAATAAGAAACTCCCAACCATACCATGAGCGAGGATGGAAAATAACCTCGTTGGACACGCGGAATACGGTTGCTCGCTTCTTCACTACTGTGTGCGTACACCTTATCATTTTGTTTGTTGTAGCTCTCTTCTACGGTAAAAATTTTTCATCCGAAAAAATAATTTCCCGATATTTTTTTCCCGCGTACCGCTTCAACAAAGCGCGGCATCTCTTCAGTCTCAGGTCCATTAGACGCGCATTCAAACGATGTCCTGTTTTTCTTCGATATACCCGAAGCCCTAAGTCTTCATTTAACACCCTTTTCACCATGGTTCTGCTTAACCCCATCTGAAGTGCCAACAGTTTTCTGCTTACGTTTGGGATTTCTTTGAATTCGCGCCTTCACAGCTTTTATCACTGCTGGAGTCCTAACAGACCGAGGGCGACCACTTCTTGACCTGTCATCTACACTAGAGTCTTCATTGTATCGTTTGATGGTACGATAAACGAATCTTTTGGTTATATTCAAATTTTTCAGTATGTTAAAAATTTGAATTGGCGCGTAACCGCAACGATGCAACGCAATAACTGCAACACGGTCTTCTTTAAGCGTCCACTCCATATTTAAAAATGAGTAAAAATTCTAAAAGTATACATTTTTATTTTCATGAACAATTCGAGATTCGAATTCAATAAACTTTTTTGTGGCCAGCATTCTAAAAGAAAAGTTTTTACTGTGTGACAATACTTATGACCTGGCTAAGTATAGATAATAAAACTGTCTTTTATTTTCTGCTAAAATACAAAGTAAATATTTATTTAATAATTTTATTTTTCTTCACTAATGTTCGGCAGGAACCCATTAAACATGGTGAAGGGAGGCCTTCAAGTCCTTCCATTTGGTTCTATTTTAGGCTACCTGTATCCATCGAGGGCCAGCAATAGCTTTTATATCGTCCTCCCATTTTGATATATTATAGTACATTAAATATCTTCATATAATAAAATACATTAATTTGCACATTAATATATGTAAACACACCCTATTAAATATATTTTTCATTTACTCAGTATTCAAATATTCTGTTACTAAAATAATATTTTACACAATATTTACAAATGATTCGTAAAAGTGGCACGAGAAAATTTCAGAACGCCTTCAGCGAAATGTACGTAACTTGATTTATATTTAACATTTCTATTCCGAAACGGTCCATTAAAAATGTTTTAAATTTTTATCATCAACTAATTAAATGCGTAACGGTATAATCAAGGACGCTCAAAATGACGATTATGTTAAAAACGTCCGACAGCGTGAATGCGTTTAAGCAGAATGTAACCATTTTAATTGCAGTACAATTAGAAGTTTTATTTTTGTTCTGTAATGCCACTGATGATGGATGGTGCTATCGTCCATAGATATTTCTGTGCTCCTGAAAACCATGTTCCTTAAAATAGTTCATATAAAAACAAAATTTATCTTTAATTCGTAACAGCGAATAACTCTTAAACACCTACATGGTGTTTCAACACTTAATTCTCAGAGTCCGTATTGACTACACAATTTAGCTAAATATCAAAGTAACGCAAAAGAAAATATGTTCGTCCGGAATATCTTTAAGAATTTTACTTGCTCTTTTATTGTGGATGGATAATTTTGAAAATTTAAATAAAAATTCTGTATGCAGTATCGGTATCCAAGAATCAAATGAAGGTTTTTGCTTTTGTATTGGAACAATCTGTGATGTGACAATCTTCTTTATTATCCAATTTATTTGGAAGATCATTTATAGTTGTTTTTCTAGTGGTAAGGCGTCTCATGAAGCCGCAAGGGTAGATTATACCCTGCCTATATCTGCCGTAAAACAGTAATGCTTTCAGCTTAAAGGATGAGGCAGCCATTATTAAACTGAGACTTGGAACTCGTGTCTCAAGTTAGATGATCACGTTGACGATATATAGGGGCTCCGATAATCACTAAGCATCAGATGGACCTTGAGCTCGTCCTTTGATCTAAGCTAACCTAAAAAAAGTGTGGTAACTTAGTCCTGAGTAAAGAAAACATTCTATGTGTCGTCTTCGTTGAATGTAATTAATGAACAATATTTTGTAAACAATAATAAACGCTCTAAATCAGGCACATATTACATTCTAAATAGTAATAAAAACTCTCCACTCTTAATACAGTCTTTAACTCTGAAATAATGAAATTCCAAGCGTCGTCCACGCGACAAACAATTTTACGAGATTACAATGAAATCTTTGAATTCGTTAGCCGTGAAAATAGTTGCGTTATTAAGCACCATTAACTGGGTCCCTCTCGCATTGAACCACCCAAGTCAATACAGAGAACGAAAATGAATTCCGAGTTCAGAGTTATTATTACGTCTTAAAAACGACACGACAAAGCATTCTCAATGGACTTCGAATTCTTAATTTAAGGTAGCGTTTCGTTCTAAATTAATGTTTAATTTAAATTTGTACTTCATTAAAGATTCAAAGTTTTAACTGTACAGAGATAATTGGTTGTTTTCAACGTAATAATTGATTGCGGTATAAAATGTGCACATAATATCAGATCGTAAGTATTCTTCAATAAATTTTAGGTCACACTGATGGTCCCGCGGGAGTTGCTGGACTTCACCCGGGCGCGTCCGTAGGTGGCGAATAACGGGCCTCTGGGCACCATTCCCAGGGGCATCGTTCCGTCTCTCTTGTTTTGTTACAACAAGAGAGACCGAACGACGTGGACCAAAACCAGCTCCGGGGGTTCCAAGCTCTCCTCCCCCTTCACTTGTTGAAGGGTGGTCCTACTGGAGATGCGTGGGCCTCCACCTTTTATTCTTTTCCTTTTGATTATTCCGTTGATTTATTTACTGTCTTTTTGTTATCTTCATTTGTTTTATTTATATTTTTATTTGTAATCTGTATCTTTCTTCGTTTTACTGTTTGGTTTATCACTTTGTGTTATTCTCTATCCTGTCTTTCTTTGCCTTTGGTTTTTATTTTTGGTTTTATTTGTTTTATTTACTTCTTCTTTTCATTTCAGTCCTAATCCTAAGCTTTGACACCTGGTGAGAGGATGCATGGCCGGTGGGTGACCGGTCGCTAGTGTCCCAGGGGACCGCACCCCGGGTAGAGAAACAAAGGGAAACCAATGAAGATGTCCAGTTTGCAAAGAGTAATATCCCATGAGGGTACCCGCTAAGCGGGAGAATCCCTTCGTACTACCGACTCGTTGGTAGTGCGCAGCCCCTCGTATTCTGGGGGGGGCACAAACTGCACTGAGATAAGGTCTGGGAAGGACGGCATCAAAAAAGGAGCAGAGTCCGGAAAGGACATAAGTAGGAAGAATGAGTCTGCGAAGGACGTAGTAGCAATAGGGTCCGTAAAGGACAATGAAGGGAGATAGTCCAGAACAGCTCTCGTGTCGGACGATAGCATGGCCACAACTGGGTCGGCCCATTCGTCGGCCCGCTCTTCGCCGACACGCAGACAGCAAAAAAGAGTACTGAGAAAGGTTGTAAAGAGTACTGACTGGCAAAGGTGGTGTCATGCCGCAATCAAAGAGAGGGCGCGGTCGTCTGCCGACCACTGGTCTGACCGCGGACAAACAGGCGTGTCTTAGAACTCAGTGCTCTGAGATAAAGACCACCGGTAGCATGAGTAGTATGCGCGAAGTAAGAAGTGCAAAAACCATGGAAGGGAGCCCTAAAAAGGATCCCGAGTGTCGTCTGAAGGAGAGTGCCGCGATGGCCCTGAAGGTGTGCAGTAAGCCCGGAAACCTGAAGAGTACGTATTAACGTGCCCTAAAAGAATTGACGGTGACAATAATGGAGGTCACAGAAGAGCTGGCGAACCGCCCCGCGGCCAAAGAGACGGAAATGCTGCGAGTGGTGAACGCCCGTCAACAGGAGGAGATTATACAGCTCCGACAGGAGCTGCAGGAGGTACGCAAGGAGCTGGCGCGCATCTCACAGGCTATGACGTTGTCCAACCCAGTCGAAACCCCGGCCCCAGCTTCAACTACCACGACAGAGGAACAGGAGGAGCTACGTGTCCAACGCATTATGCGTGCCATCGGCACCATGGTTGACGCTCGCATTGCGAGTCTGGAGATGCGGTTGCCCCCGGAGCCTCGCATCAGGCCACCCCTGGCGGCGGATAGACGGAAGTCCTGTGAGTATCTGAATGAAATCTTTTTATAAATTTAATTCAATTAATTTCGCAGATGAAGCGTAGCCTTAATGAAAACATTCACAGAAACCATGGAGAGATTTCGTTTTAATAATTGAATAACTTAGATGCTTTGTGTCTTAGCTCGCGAAAACATTTCGACTTTTTTATTTGTCTCGTATGTGTTCGTCACAGGAGTAAATCAAAATACCTTTACGTAGTAAAAGTAGTTATGATTATGTCTATAACTCGTTATGTCTACAATTCGTCTCTCACACGCGTCTACAATTTCATTATATGTAAAACCGAAGAAAACAAAAATTAGCGTAACGTTTTCAAAGATATTTTTTGTATGACAGCTTTTAAATACCCAGATATATTTGAATGTATGGAATATCTTTAGACTCCTTAGATGATCCTTTGTGACACTGCCTACTTTTATTATGACAAGGTAGTGCTGTTTTTTTAAACATTTAAAACTAACGTGTCAACCATATCTAAAGTGAAAATCTTATTACGGAGCTGTTGATTGTAAAAAATGAAAAACGTCGATGTACCTAATGTTATATTATTTTCATTAGCAAAATAAATAAGTACAGGTTAGCCCGAGGATATATGACATTCACTGAAGTCGTCGTGGCCTAAAGGTAAAGACGTCCGATGCATTCGTATCTAACGATGCACCGGTGTTCGAATCCCGCAGGCGGGTACCAATTTTTCTAATGAAATACGTACTTAACAAATGTTCACGATTGACTTCCACGGTGAAGCAATAACATCTTGTGATAAAAATCAAACCCGCAAAATTATAATTTGCGTAATTACTGGTGGTAAGACGTCTTGTTGTGAGTCCGCACGGGTAGGTACCACCACCCCGCCTATTTCTGCCGTCAAGCAGTAATGCGTTTCGGTTTGAAGGGTGGAGCAGCCGTTGTAGATGTCTTTGGGCTCCAGTAACCACTTAACGCCAGGTGGGCAGTGAGCTCGTTCACACTTCAAACATTAAAAAATAAAAATAAAAACATTTTATTCCAAGTTGTGGCAGATAGTAAATATCATCATTATCATCATTATCCTGCCCTTCTCCCAGTCACCTGGGGTCGGCGCAACATGTTTTCTCCTTCCATACTCTTCTATCATATACCATTTCTTCGCTCACTCCCCTCCTACCCATATCGTCTTTCACACAATCCATCCATTTCTTCTTAGATCTACCTCTTCCTCTAAATTGATTGCAAATATACAAATGGCAGATTGTAAATATACCCAGACAGACAGAGTTGACAGTAAATGACAGAGTTGATATATATAGTCTGTGGTAATCAGGCAAAAATCCCGCCAAAACTAAAACATAAAATTAGAGTCTTAACAGATTGACTGCCATGTAGGTCACCGGTGCCCTACGCGGCGCACTAAAGTAATTACGTCGATTTCTGTTACTAAGGCGCCTGGATTGCTTAACGTTGCCTTTTTTTGTTTTAAATGTACGTTTTATCTTATGTGCGTCTTTCCCAGCGCTATGACATGTCCTTCTTCAAACGAGGCCTGTGGAGAGTACCTAACGGTAGGCAGCGGCTTGGCTCTGCCCCTGGCATTGCTGAAATCCATGGGCGCCGGTAACCACTCACCATCAGGTGGGCCGTATGCTCGTCTGCCTACAAGGGCAATAAAAAAAAGAGTCAAAAGGCATTTGATTTTAAATTTTGTTTAATATATATTGTTATTCTACGTTAAATACAAAATACATAAAAATTGCGTTGTTTAACTAATCGTTTAACTAATCCGTGTTTAACTAATCGAAGTAATCATCGTGTAAGCAGTACGTCAATATTCTCCTAAAAGTTTATTTTCTATATAGTACATAATACAATAAGTATGTTCAATACAATTTAAGGTTTTAGAGGTATTTCAATATCGTTTTAGTAATTTATATTAGATTACATTTAAACGATGCGCCTTATTTAACAAATAAACCAATGAAGTCAGTGCTGTGTGTAAAGATTGCTATAAACTAAACGGCAGGTGCTTTTCTCAGATCTCAACAATTATTTAGTGACATAAAAGATATAATTTCACCTTATTTTTAATATCCACTGCGATCCGAAACATCACGATACATCAATTATAATAAAAAAGACGATTACAACTCGGAAAAATCTAAAAAAATACATTACGTATAATTTATAATAAACCCTTCGTCCTCATTTCCATAGATAATACACATAAATACTTATTACATTACATTAGTTAGTCTACAGAAAAAAAAGAGCATCAGTACATCATAACGTAAATAATGTTACGCGCTGGGGTTCGGGATAAATAAAATTTCACCAAAGTGCAACTAAAAAACTGTATTCAACACTTAAAACCCTTAAACGCTTCACAAACACTTTAAAACACTCAACAAACACTTTAAAACTCTCAATTCGCTTGTTCCGCTTCGCTTCAGGTGATCCTTTCGCTGTTTCGCTTCGAGTAGTTCCGATTACTGACTGACTGCGTGCCATCCCTACAACGCTTTTATAGCCGATACCTCATCCGTAGAATTATCGAGAATATTCCACACTTCTCTTGTAGTAGTTTCCGCTATCTGACAATAGATGGCGTTGTAATTCTCGAGCTTCTAGATCCTTCTATATTCGTTCGACTATTCGGCGATAGATGGCATTACTCTTACCGGCGTAACAATAAGAAATAGATTAAGAAAATTTGAATAAAAAATAAAATAATTGGAAATGGACAGGCTTTAACAAAAACCTACTTCAAATAGAAAAAAAAATATATATTCCAAAACAAATAATAAACACAAAAAACAATAATCATCGAAATCGGTTGGCGTGTTATTGAGTTATTCATCTATTTGTCGCGCACGTACTTAATGCAAATTTAAGACTTATATGGTTTTCTCATGGATACCATTATCAGAACTGGAATAAAATGAAATGGAACCACACGGGAGGCGTCAGATTTCTAATAAAAAAAGAATCATCAAAATCGATTCACCCAGTCAAAAGTTTTAAGGTAACAAACATAAAAAAAAACATATAGTCGAATCGAGAACCTCCACCTTTTGACGTAACAACGCCTTATAATTCGATGGAGCCGGCTGCACGCACGAAAAAACATGACTCATTGAGGCGTTCCATTTAAGGCTTGAAGTGGAAGCGAGAGCGCGCAACGAGCGACAAAGAGGCACAATCGCCCTCCGCGTTCGGCAGCGTTCGACATCTGTCTCTCTCCTACTTGAGTGAGCGATGCATCCGCGTGGACAGCTGCTATACACATTTACATATACATTTACATGTTTTCGTCAAGTATGAAGTTCAGTGAAAAGTGAATGTGTCAATTGTTTATAGCAACGATAATTGCGATAATTGAAAAATGAAACCATTTCATCCATATTTTCTTATGACGTTGTCACGTTTAACTATCGTCAGTAAACCGACTTTACAGACAACCGATTTTTTTTTTAAGTCGGTTAAAAAATAGGCCCTCGAAAAATTAGACCGCGCCAGTCAGTGTCAAGGGCTCGCTGTGACCTTTTAATCGAGCTCTCCCTTATGCGGATTACACTGAAAGGCACCAGGCGCAATGTTCTCGAAGAGGCCAAGTTAATTTGTTAAACAGCCGATTACTCGGAAAACTGCTGAGCAATTTGTACAAGATGATTCTTTATATTTACGCTTAATTTGTCCGTAGCAAACTTCACGATTGACTAATATTAATGATGTTTTACTGTTCGGTTTTCGTACGTAATTTATTTTGTTAGCGCGAGGTATTTTCGAAATTGCCAAGTAATAATTCAATTTAAGATACACATTTACAATATTCGCGTGAAGCTTTCCTAGCGTGTATGCCTAAACGAGTCGCGGTTCACGTGGTGTTAAGTGAACAAACGCTGCTTGTAAGAACGTGAGCGCTGCTATATACTTTGAGAAATCAGGTCTGTCAGAAAGATAGGTCAGGTCAAAAATCTTTGTAATACTGAGGTCGTGACCTGCTGCCACATTTAAATAACAGAAGTGCCATCTCATGAATTTATTTCGCTTTATTTTGCCAAATTAGTTTTCAACATGCAATAATGCTAGCACACATGCTCAGTAGGTGAAATGCGAAATGGTGCTCGCAATTTTACCGATAGTATATTATTATTTAAAGTCGGACTATAAAAGCAAGTGTACAATCACCAACAATCAAGCTAAAAACGATTATTCTATTAAAAAGTACCAATTACATTACATTACAGTTTTCAAAAACATCACTGGTCGTAGGACCTCTGCCGTGAAGCAGTAATGCATTCCGGTTTGAAGGGTGCGGCAGCCGTTGTAACTATACTGAGACCTTAGAACTTATTATATACTTATATCTCAAGGTGGATGGCGCATTTACGTTGTACATGTCTATGGACTCCAGTAACCACTAAACACCAGGTGGGCTGTGAGCTCTGCCACTCATCTAGGCAATAATAAAAATAAATAAAAAACTTTTAACTTATTCACTCAATTGAATGTGCCATTCGCAAAAATCTCTACTAAGGTATATAGGAATCCTCCTCAATTACCCGATACGATTGCACTAGAAACTTCACACTCGTGAATATTCATGAGCTAAGTAAGATCCGAAGCACCGGTCACTGTTTTCGTGCGACATTTATATGGACACTAAACTACGAAAATTTAATGGACAATTAGATTGAGTGAGTATAAGGTCTCATCGAAATTTGTCACCAAATCATTTTTTACACGCTTTATATTAGCTTCACTTGTATGCATGTTTGTATGTTTATAACTGACTTTTTTTTTTAATTGCTTAGATGGGTGGACGAGCTCACAGCCCACCTGGTGTTAAGTGGTTACTGGAGCCCATAGACATCCACAACGTAAATGCGCCACCCACCTTGAGATACAAGTTCTAAGGTCTCAAGTAAGTTACAACGGCTGCCCCACCCTTCAAACCGAAACGCATTACTGCTTCACAGCAGAAATAGGCAGGGTGGTGGTACCTACCCGCGCGGACTCACAAGACGTCCAACCACCAGTAAAATCCTTTAGACGCGATTTTGACCCACTTTAAACGGCCAGATTCCATTCAAACTTTGTAGATTTATCGAGGACCGATGACAATACACTAATTTGATAAGATTATTCCATTATTGAATTTGCAAAATAAGATTTTTGCCAATTTATATAATTTTTATCTATAGTCGATAAAGCAGGAATTGATGTTAAAGTACTTAATAGTTTTAAAAATACGCTTTTATAGAAAATTTTAATAAAAAATAATTTTTTTAACACGCTTTTTTTACAATAAAATATAGTTTACACTATTTTCAATTTAAATTTATTTTCTATTTTTTAGTTGAATTTTATATAAAGCGTGTTTTTTAATTTTTTTTAAACTATTATTTATTTTTCATTTTTTTATTTATGTCTCACTCTGGCGCCCCCGAAGTGCCTACGTCTTATTAAAGGTGCCCGGGTTGACCCACAGAATGATTGGCAACTAAAAACCATCGATCAATCTTTCCCAACATCAGATCCTCGTCCGAGATAGAGCTTGGGACAGGATACTAGCTAGGATTTAGCGGTAGGCAGCGGCTTGGCTCTACCCCTGGCATTGCTGAAATCCATGGGCGACGGTAACTACTCACCATGAGGTGGGCCGTATGCTCGTCTGCCTACAAGGACAAAAAAGAAGGAAAAATAATAGTTATGGGTGATTCCGCGGTCAACACTGCAACTAAATGCGCTGCTCCACCCATTGTCACCATGTCCTGTCAATGCCAATGTAGGCAAAGTTGCTCCAGCCCGTCCGATGTTGTACCATTATAGTGGATAATGCATAGTAATGATAATGACAAGGCCAAACTCACACCGCTGCATAACCTTTCACAAGACAACCGAATTTAAAGAAACAAAATGGGTATATATATAGTCAATGTAGTCAAAATCAATCAATAATGCAATATTAACAATAACCCAGATACAACTGATCAGATCTTGATAAAGCTTAAACAGGACCACATGCGAAGCACCAGCTTTCAAATAAAAAAGAATCATCACAATTGGTTCGACTAGAAAAGTTCTGAGATAACAACACACATGCAAAATAGAGTCGAATGGACTTCCTCCTCGTTTTAGAAGTCGGCAAAAAGGACATATTGTCATAATGCTAAATCTATCAAGGAGGTGTGAGGAATTGAGCCCAAGACTAAGGAAACTCTGATAATTTGTATCCTTATTGTAATCCTGTAATTTACGTTACCTTGTAATCTCAACAAATGTTCACGATTGACTTCCACGGTGAAGGAATAACATCTATACTAATATTATAAAGAGGAAAGATTTGTTTGTTTGTTTGTTTCGAATAGGCTCCGAAACTACTGGACCGATTTGAAAAATTCTTTTTCCATTAGAAGCCGACATTGTCCCTGATGAACATAGGCTACTTTTATTTATTTATTTTTTATTTTAATTTTTTTGTTTCATGTGTGTTTTAATGTTTCCAAAGCGAAGCGAGGGCGGGTCGCTAGTCGTGTAATAAAAATGAAACCCGCAAAATTATAATTTGCGTAATCACTGGTGGTAGGACTTGTGAGTCCGCGCGGATAGGTACCACCGCCCTGCGTTTTTCTGCCGTGAAGCAGTCATGCGTTTCGGTTTGAAGGGCGGGGCAGCCGTTGTAACTATACTGAGGCCTTAGAACTTGTATCTCAAGGTGGGTGGCGCATTTACGTTGTAGATGTCTATGGGCTCCAGTAACCACTTAACACCAAGTGGGCTGTGAGCTCGTCCACCCAAGTAAACAATAAAAAAAAAACTAGATTACGTTAGTTAAGACACTCATTTTAATAAATGCTAGGAAAAATAAAACTAAGCGGATCCCGACACGTCCTCTCCTTTATAGCTCCGTGACTTGCAAACCTCCAGTGAAATGTTACACAGAAACATACAGCTAGCTGCATTGAAGATTTTAACAGCGGAATCTTCTAGAAAATTCCGCCATTTTATACTTCAGCATCACGAAATTCTATTTAGCCACAACTACTTTAATTCGTATTGAAAAAGTTGTATGGAATACCTAGAGAATTAAATCATGAATCAAATTATTTTCTGAGTAAGTTTCCACAGCTACAGTTTCTTTTTACACGTCCTTACAGATCCATCAGATCCAATAACCTTTACATTAGACGCCTTCAGCTCTAACACTAGGAGCAGGCTTAGGGACCCCGGTAACCGTACTTGTAGAACTCTATAAAAAGTTTGACGAGCATCCTAACCCATGCATGCATCAGTCCGCTGAGTTTCTCGCCGGGTCTTCTCAGCGGATCGAGATTCCAATCCGGTAGTAGATTCATTCACGTAGCAGCTGCTCTTGAGTAGTTAGGTCTCCTTCGGAGGCGCTCGGGTAGCTGTTAGCAAATCCCACACCACCTGGCTGAGCCTTTGCTCGCCCACCTGTGAAACTGGAAAGGCTTCCGATCCACCAGTAAACCTTCAATAATAAAAATTAAAAAAAAGTTTTTTCCCCAAATCATACAACATTAATAGAACCCACACAACTAGTAATATATAAAATAAAGTCATTCACTACCACTGCCCTGCCTAGTTCTGCCGTGAAGCAGTAATGCGTTTCGGTTTGAAGGGTGGGGCAGCCGTTGTAACTATAGTTGAGACTTTAGAACTCATGTCTCAAGGTGGGTGGCGGCATCTAGGTCGTAGATGTTTATGGGCTTCGGTATCCACTTAACACCATGTGGGCTGTGAGCTCGTCCATCCACATATACAATAAATAAATAAAAAAGACACGAGTTCGGGAAACAACGCATTTAAATCTTCTTAAACTTCTTGTTGATCAGTAGCTAGTAATTCTGGCTACTGTAGTCCAGGGTCCCGATGGTCGTTAAGATATTTGGTTTATTGGATTTGGTTGGTATCACAACGGAATGTCCTGTTGTTCGTTTTTTTTTATTGCTTAGATGGATGGACCGCCAGTAATAGCTCATCTGATGTAATATAATTATGAGCCCATATACCGTACTATAAATACGACACAACCTCAAAACGTGAGATCAATATCTTTAAGGCATTGTACAACGGCTGTCTCAAACTTTGGATCGGAACGCAGCTTTGGGGCAGATATAGATAGGATAGTGTTTGTTAATTGTTTTGTTAATTTTGTGTTTATTAGAGCATTTCGTTTCTTCGTATTATATTGGATAAATACAGCCAATTGTAAAATTACATAATACCTTACATACTTTAATACTAATTTTGTGAACACTCCGAGTGAATTCAAGTTACTAAAAAATAAACTAGATGGCGTTGGTAGTTTATTTTGCTACGTACATCGTAACTCCTCAGTTCTAGTTATGTTTTACCAACCATTTCATTCCAAATAGTGTTAATCATAGATAGTGTTAATCATAGCTCACGACCCGCCTGGTGTTAATAGGTTACTGGAGCCCATAGACATCTATAACGTAAACGCCGCCACCCACCTTGAGACATGAGTTCTAAAGTCTCAACTATAGTTACAACGGCTGTCCCCACCCTTCAAGCCGAAACGCATTACTGTTTCACGGCAGAAATAGGCAGGGTGATGGCACCTACCCGTACGGACTCACAAGAGGCCCTACCACCATTAATTACGTAAATTATAATTTTGCGGATTTGATTTTTACTATACGATGTTATTCCTTCACCGTTGAAGTCAATCGTGAACATTTGTTGAGTACTTATTTCATTAGAAAAATTGATACCCGCCTGCGGGATTTGAACACCGGTGCATCGATCGCTAGATACGAATGCACCGGACGTCTAATCCGTTAGGTCACGACGACGAAATTACTCTTATTATTCTATATTATTCTAAGAACAAATACAAACAGACTTTCAGTGACGTGTTTATTTTTTTTAATATTTATATGAACGCGCTAACTGCTCACCTAGTATCAAGTGGTTATCGGAGCCCACAGATCAACAACGTGAATGCTGGCGGCCACCTTGAAACATGATTTTTATGCATTGATTTAAGTTTTATGTCTCTGTTCTATAATCTTGCCCCGTCTTTCAAACCTCAGAAATACATATTAAATACATACTGGATCCACTTAATAATATTTTATATACATATTTGATGGCCTTATTAATTTGTGGTTAGTAACATTAAGTATCGTACCAATTCCCAGACTCAGTTCCGTTCAGTGTTTTCGTAAAAGACATTGAGAGAGAGAGAGAGAGAGAGAGAGAGAGAGAGAAAGAGAGAATACACTTTATTGCACACCAAAACACAATTTACATTCAAAAAACCATCAAAAAGCAAATACATTTGTACAATAGGCGGTCTTATCGCCAAAATCGTTTAATTTACAAAAATTCTGGAAAATATAAAAATATAGCAGGTATGTTGCAGTGTACTAAAGACAATATAATGTTATTATAGAAAATATATACATACAATAAACAGATATATACGGTTTACATATAATATGAAAATATATAGCTAACTGAGGTGAGTGAATGATTCACATTGAGGTGAGAATTACAGAATCATCCGCTAGGCAAATCCGAAGATTATCCGAAAATTTCATCAAAATCGATCTAGACGTTTCGTAGTAAAGGAACAAATATATTATGTTCTCTTACAACATAAACAATCTATATATTAATACGTGAAGCAAAAACTTTGTATCCCTTTTTACGAAAATTGCGCGGACGGAGGAGTATGAAATTTTTCAAACTTATAGAGAATACAGAGAAGAAGTGCACAATGCTAATTTAATATTTTTTTAAAATAATGCTTAAAAGATACATTAAATCAATAAAGAAAGCATTACACACACTACATACCATGTATTTGACGCACACACGCATGCATACTATTTATTGTCAAACTTTTGTTCTTGGCGTCTGTTGTCAAATTGAGATTAAATATTGTTTGAGTTTGTTAATATTTTTTATAGTGTAGTCTTGGCGAAATTTGTGATTATAGAAGTATAAAATACAATCATAATAGTGTACAAACTTACAATTCCAATTAATTATAGTCGAATTTCGACTACTGCGGGACCTCTAGTTTGACATTATATTTCATATAGAAAATAATGTCGTTTTTACGGTTCAAGCACACGTCTTTAAAATTTATTAACTTTACTTGAAGCTTTTGCAACGTTAATAAATCTGTACTCATTAGAAAAAAACCTACAAGTCTTATTGAGAAAATATGCTAGCCCCTCTTAGCTAAAATCTATATAACAAATGTTGCAACAAGGACATAAGACAACACAGAACCTTTCGTATAAGGAAGTGAGGCCAATATAGGAGGCTTTGCAACACCTGCGTAGGACAAATAAAGTACAAACAGTATTCGAAAGCCATTGAAGGAGTCCGCAAATACGAAGGGCCCAATAAAAGTGAAGGGCCTTTGTAAGGGACTGTCGGAATATATCCTATGCTCGTCGGATTATAAGAAGGCTTTTCTATTTGGTGACAATGTTTTTCTATTTGTTCGATCCTGAAAAGGATTGTGTTTTCGTTGATTTTTGGTCTGCTTGATGAGCTTAAGATCGCTTCTAACCAATTGAAGATGTAAAATAATTATAATATATGTAAAATATTTTTGAAGCTTATTGCCAGATTTTTTACGCCAGTAGTCTGTGGACCACATATACGCGGAGAGCTTACAATTCCCTAAGTGTTCAATATAATAATGCGTTTAGGATGATGTTGTCACTGCCGTGCTTTTGTAATGCATCCACAATGTTTGCGACATCTCACACCGATGACTTCTTTGCAATAATGCGAAAGAGAAGTGCATCGTTATTGCGTGGAGTCACAGACAGTGACAACAGTCTTCTGAAAGTCATATCGAGCAAGATCGATGGACCGCTGCCTTTGCAGCAGGCACTTGGAAGGAAAAAAAAAAAGAAAAACATATGTAATGATATAAAATGTATGTGTTAGATATTTTTTTAAGTTGCTATTAACATAGATTATAAGTAATTCTTACTAACAAAATGTTATGGTTTTAAAAAAAAAACTGAAATAAAGTATAGCTAAAAAATAAATAAATAAATAAAATAGAAACTATATGCTTTTTCATTGTCTTTTTTAACACATTGAACGCTTTGTGACCCACCGGTGGGCCTACGGGCCAAGGCAAAATCAGGGAATCAGTAATTTTTATCAACTTGAGATTTTCAATATATGCGATAATTTGCCGGGAAGATAAAAATTAACGACTTTTACCGTCTAGTTTATAAAATATTTCAAAAAGCTATATCTCTACTAAAAACTAACAAAATACGCTTTTATAGAAAATCCAACTAAAAAATAGAAAATAAATTTTAATTAATTTGAATTAAAAATAGTGTAATAAAAAATGGTTTTATTGTAAAAAAGCGTGGTATATTTTGAGACAGCACAAGCTTAAGACTTAATCGTATCTATATCAGAAGTAAATCAGTTAAGGCTCCGATTTCAAACTTGCGACAATCTAAACAAATGAGCTGTTATTCCTCGAAACAAGACCCACAAGGTATCATATTACTTGCATACCGTTCCCGTCGCAGCGTAAAATTGCTTACTTATGAAATAGCTGAGTTTGATTCTTATGAAGTCTTACTTCAGTGTTAGTTATTCATATTGCTTTTTATGATAGACTAGCGACCCGCCCTCGCTTCGCTTCGGAAACATTAAAACACACATGCAACAAAAAAAAAAAATTAAAAAAAAATTAAAAAACGTAGCCTATGTTCATCAGGGACAATGTCGGCTTCTAATGGAAAAAGAATTTTTCAAATCGGTCCAGTAGTTTCAGAGCCTATTCGAAACAAACAAATCTTTCCTCTTTATAATATTACTAGCGACCCGCCCTCGCTTCGCTTCGGAAACATTAAAACACACATGCAACAACAAAAAAATTAAAAAAAAAAAATGTAGCCTATGTTCATCAGGGACAATGTCGGCTTCTAATGGAAAAAGAATTTTTCAAATCGCTCCAGTAGTTTCGGAGCCTATTCGAAACAAACAAACAAACAAATCTTTCCTCTTTATAATATTAAGTATAGATATAGATATATCATCACTTAGTGCGAGTTTTTTAACGTTCTCGATAGCGTAAACGTTAGCTCACATTTGTATGGAGTTCGAGCTTTTGCGTACGTTTGCCGTTAGGGACGCTGTTCCAACTGCATACAAATTTGAATTAACTTTTACACTACGAGTTACAAGAACATTAAAAAACTCGCACTAAACACACTGTAGCGGTAGGCAGCGGCTTGGCTCTGCCCCTGTCATTGCTGAAGTCAATGGGCGACGGTAACCACTCACCATCAGGTGGGCCGTATGCTCGTCTGCCTACAAGGGGAATAAAAAAAAACACTGATGTGAAATGGTGGTAGGACCTCTTGTGAGTCCGCACGGGTAGGTACCACCACCCCGCCTATTTCTGCCGTGAAGCAGTAATGCGTTGCGGTTTGAAGGGTGGGGTAGTCGTTGTAACTATACTGAGACCTTAGAACTTATATCTCAAGGTGGGTGACGCATTTACATTGAAGATGTCTATGGGCTCCAGTAACCACTTAACACCAGGTGGGCTGTGAGCTCGTCCGCCCATCTAAGCAATAAAAAAAAAAAAGTTGTAGTCCAGAAATATCAGGATGCCACCACCGAATTCGTGTGAGACAATTGCATGAGGTCTCAATAGTATTGTATAGTCGTAGTCCAATTAATATAAATTAATCGGTAGGCAGCGGCTTGGTTCTGCCCCTGGCATTGCATAAGTCCATAAAAAGGGCGGCGGTAACCACTCACCATCAGGTGAGCCGTATGCTCGTCTGTCTACAACGGCAATTAAAAAAAACCGTGCTATGACTACTGCAATAACATCCGTAATGTTTGAACTTATTGAATTCTCTGTACAAAATTGAATCGTGGTTTGTAAGATTATATGTAGCTTTGATTTACGATTTTGTCACTTCAACATTTTTGTCTAATCTCTTTGAAGTGGAAACGCAGTCATAACTCAGTTTTTTTTTAAAGAAATGTCTCGAACACTTCGATCATACAATTTTTTTTGTTACAAGAGACTTAAGTGTAGACTACACTTGTAAAGCTGTTGATAAATATATAATTTATGTTACTTTAAACAAATTCTATGAGTGGGAAAAGAGGATCATACCTCATTATAAAATAAATATTGTTTATTTAAGATGATTAGTTACTGACGATTCTCTCAGCCCAAGGACGTTTCTCAAAACGTAATCCTTTTCAATAAAGCTTGCATATCCTAATTTTTTTATTGCTTTGATGGGTGGACGTGCTCACAGCCCACCTGGTGTTAAATGGTTACTGGAGCCCATAGAGATCTACTACGTAAATGCGCCACTCACCTTGAAATATGAGTTCTAAGGTCTCAGTATAGTTACAACGGCGGCCCCGCCCTCCAAACCGAAACGCATTACTGCTTCGCGGCTAAAATAGGCAAGGTGGTGGTACCTACCCGTGCGGACTCACAAGAGGTCCTACCACCAGTAAATATGCTTAATTAAATATAAACTTATCGTATTTTTCATTATTCACGATTAACCTATCCACGACTTCCTGCAGTACTTTTTGTAGTAAAATTTAAAGCTACAAAAGTTCGGCGAACGAAAAAGTTTTAGGTGAAGCGCGTATTTATCGAACTACCTACAAATTTGGTTTTTAAATCCGAAAATAAAACCTGGACAGACTTTCGGGTTGCATTAGAAGTTGGAAATTTCTTGGCAAACAGTAACACGAACATTCATCTTCCGCTTCGAAGTTTCGGTGTAGGCAGAGAGACACAAAACATTCTGGACCCCGCCCAACTGGAACGTCGCTTCAATATCTTAAGTTAATCTCAACTTTACAACCAAAACGTCTTATGTCATTTAAAACTGGGTAAGGAAAATCCATCTTTCAGTCCAATACTACTTACTCACAACAAGAATAAAAAGGTGTAAGCAGAGAGATATGAAACGTTCTGGATCACGTCCAACTGAAACATGGATTCAATATCTTAACGTAAATCTCAACTTTACAACAAAAATCTTGGATGACATTTAAAAATGGGTTAGCGAAATCAATCTTTCAGTCCAATGCTACTCATAACAAGAATAAATATTGCTTCTCTAAGTCTTCATGGCCTAAAGTATAAGACATCCGGTGCATTCGTGTTGAGCGACGCAATGGTGTTCGAAGCCCAGGCGGATACCAATTTTTCTAATGAAATACGTACTATACAAACGCCCACAATCGACTTCCACCGTGAAGGTATAATCATCTTGTAATAAGAATCAAACCGGCAAAAGTAGGAACTCTTGTGAGTCTGCGCGGTTAGATACCACCACCCTATTTCTGTCATGAAGCAGTAATGCGTTTCGGTTTGAAGGGTGGGGCAGCCGCTGTAACTATACTTGAGACCTTAGAACTTATATCTCAAGGTGAGTGGCGCATTTACGCTGTAGATGTCTATGGGCTCTAATAACCACTTAACACCAGGTGGGCTGTAAGCTCGTCCACCCGTCTAGGCAATAAAAATAAAAAGTTATATTCATCATTAAATTGTGACTGAAACATTTTTATTTAAATAACCACTGATACTGTTAATATAATATTTGTTTATCGCTTGCCGCGTTGGAATAGTATTTAACGACCTTAAGGACTCTGTCACAGGAATCATGTTCGATATTCAGCCGAACACCTTTTAGTCCTTCAGGCCTACTCATCAACCCAAATCAAATAATACGACCGTTCTATTTTTTACTTTCTTTAATGCACCTAAATAACTTCACTAAGAACAATTAAGACTTAACAATACTCAATTAAATAGTTAATTTATTTCAATATCCTCCATCGAAAGCGAAAAGCTAATATTGTAGAAACTCAAACAGCTTTTTAAACTAGCTTTTTCCGAAATGAGCTAATATAAAATTGCAAAGAATGAATAGGAAAAACGCAGTACCTGTAATAAAAAGCAATAATCATTTGTAGAAATTTTCTTAACAAGAAATTAAAAACATCAAATTGATTCCAATTTAATCACTCGATATGCGTGTATTCTTATAGAATAGAGCAGCCCGCTCCGGCTCCGCTCGGGTCTTTAACAAAAAATTTAACGATATTTGACGTTGTTTTATTTTTTAAAACAAAAGAATACTTATTGCGGCATAACTATAATAGTAACTATAATATAAAAATAATAATGTGTTCTACAAAGTCGTAGTACATTATTTTATTTTACCATCAATAGTTTTCGCGGGGCACGCGATGTAAAGAATATTTTAGGTATTTTTTTTACACCTTGGGTTACATTATTGAAGTTTTAGTAAGGATCCGTAATTTAAAAAATAAAATTATAGCCTATGTCACTCGGGAATAGTGTAGCTTCCAAACAGTGAAAGAATTTTTCAAATCGGTTCAGTAGTTCCGGAGCCTATTCAATACAAACAAACAAACAAATCTTTCCTCTTTATAAGATTAGTATAGATTATGCTCTTATAAAGACTAGTGGTCCCCGGTAGTCGATTTTCGACTATAATTAATTAAAATTGTAAGTTTGTACACTATTATGATTCTATTGTCAAAGACTATTATACTTCTACGGGTATAATCAGATTTCGCTAGTCTTTAGACAAATATTAATAAAGACAATCAATATTTAATATATTCTCAATTTCACCACAGACTTATATAAGCAATAAGAAAAGTTTGACAATAAACAAATAGTATGCATACGCGTGTGCATCAAATAGATGGTAGTGTGTGTAATGTTTTTTTTTTATTGGTTTAATGTATTTAATATGCATAATTTTAAAAAATATTAACATTCTGCACTACTTCTTTATATTCTCTATAAGTGACGGAAATTTCATACTCCTCCGTCCGCACAATTTTCGTAAAAAGGGGTCCAGAGTTTTTGCTTCACGTATTAATATATAGATACATTTGAGACTTCGACATCATATTGGGAGGTGGAATTAATGCTGTAAAAACTGAGCTTCGTTACCCACTTAATACCAAATTAACCGTAGACTCTTCTATCCGATCTACGGCATTAAAAATACGCTACGCGAATCACTGATGACGTGAAATAATGAAGAAATTACCAGGAAATAAATTAAATCAGAATGACGTTTATCTTACGTAACAACTTCATTTAAGATGTAGACATAGATAGTGTGAGGACCTTGAAGGTATTTATATAGCTTATTGTTTTGAAAAAAATAATCTGAAACGATTTCTTTGAATCAGAAATAGAGGTCTCTGAACTGTTTATAATAACCACAACAGACCTTAAAGCGTCAAACCCGCTTAAAATGGAGAATGTTGTCAAAGTTTACATCATCATCATTATCCTGCCCTTCTCCCAGTCACCTGGGGTCGCATGTTTTCTCCTTTCATACTCCTCTATCGTATACCATTTCTTCGCTCATTCCCTTCTTACACATATCGTCTTTCACGCAATCCATCCATTTCTTCTGAGGTTTACCTCTTCCCCTATATCCTTGCACATTCATAGTAAACATTATTTTACCAACCTTACAATCCAGACATAATAAATCCGGATTTGGTTAACGAGTCCATTGATATTAAGCAATAATCTTGCTTTATCAAAAATGACAAATATCATAAAGAGGAAACATTTGACTGGTTGTTTGTTTGCATTGTATAGACTCCCGATTTCAACAATTGTTTCACTATTGGGAAGCTACACTGTCCCCGGGTGATATGGGCTATCAAACATATATATGGCGTTAACTTGGGTATAATAGTTTTAACCCTTCTAATGCACACCGTCCCGTTTTGACCCGTAACATTTTCGGCGGTTGTATCACAAAACGTGCAAATCTATTCACCAAACAACGTTATGATATTCCTCGACTCTTACTCTTTAGGTAACTCCCAGGGGGGAGTCTTCTCAGTTCGCGTCAGCATCCCAAGGACAGCCGTCAGCCAATAACTACAGTTCGTGAAAACAGTAAACACCTTCTTCTTGAGGCTGAAGGTATAATTAATTTTATCAACCGATAAAAATTTTCAGTGCTTGGATTAGAATAAATTAATTTGAAATTGAACATGAAATTTAAAAAGACTAACCGCAATGAAATTGCTGTACGATAACGTCATGATACCAAAAGCCTTCATAATGACGGGAACTTGACTTCTTTGAATGGCGACTACTACAAGGAAGCGAAGGTCAGTCTGACGCACCAACTCCCATCCACACAGAAATATAGACGTCGGTACTTCTGAGGCCTGAAAATAATTTACAAACCTCAAATATTTAACTGCCTGTGTCAGATAATACGAAAATTGAATATACAAAAACACTCCAAATATTCTCATTAGCAATGGGCTGCCCTTGACTGGATATTGATCGGTAGGTGTATCTATGAATCACTAATCATCCATCTATAGTAATATAATCCTTAATGTGTTTCTTAGCTATACACACAATCTCTGCATACCCTCATTTAGGACTGTATTATCTGCGTGTAAGTTGGCAATGACCATCACTGTATGATGTCACTTCGATGTAAGTCCTTTATAATAACCGAACCAATTGTTAGTCTACTAATAACGGCAAAAGGAGCTCACACACAGATTCCTCTCTGTGTGTCTGCACAATACATTCTTTTTATTGGGCCAGCGGTCGAAGCTTCTGCAAAATCCCCGCGTGGAGGGGATGAGAGTAGAACTGCCAAGGTTTTTATTACCAAAGTTTTGTTTTATAATAAACTTGTACCCTGTACACTTTGTACACTGTAAATTGTACACTTTTTGCAATGCACAAATTCACTGTGAAATGATTAATTATCTGCATTCGCGAGTTGAAATCTAGGATGAAGAAACTGTTACTCGTTTGCTATTTGGTTGCCAAATAAAACACTAGGCCTGCTCAAAAACATTTTTATACTACTACAAACAATAATGAGGTACCTCATAAGTGACGTCACCAGCTGGCATCATATAAGAACCGTTCAGTATAATAACGCATAACATAAAAGCAAAGTTGGCCAATAAGAAGATCATGTTGTGGTCCGTGGTCTGAAAAAAAGACATCAAATCTGTTTTATTTTTGGCCCTGGGCCCAAATTCGTAAATGATGCTAAGGCCGAGGGTTAGCGTGGGGTATGCGGGAATTGCCCTCACCGAGACAGGGTTTATCAGGGGTTATCAGGAGACAGGCGTAGTTTAAGGAACCAATAAACGATTCCCATACACCCATGCCTCCCAATCCTCGCCAATGAAACCGTGGTGCATGCATGCGACTGATATAAAACTGTAAGCAAACCCAAACTATCTTTGGGCACATTGACTGACCTAACTCTCTTTATTGCTTATTGCTCCGAATGATTGCCACAATACACCTTGTAACAAAAGATCAAAATGCATCCTTCGAACTCGGGACGAGTCAACCCGATAGTGGGAGATCACCGTCGCCTGAGGACATATGCATACCCAACGCCACCTTCGCCACTGCTTTGTACTTTAATTTGTATTATATTCAATAACAGGAGTACGGGAATTAATGGAGGAACATAGTCCGAATGAGAGAGCTCATAAAAATCACGATCTTCAGCACTGTGGAACACGATGCGCCGAGGAGGATATCCTATCACGGTTGTTTCGCCCTTCGAAGCTGGTATGCATGAGAGCTTCGCAACACAAATACATACAGCGCGGTACTAATGTCAAAATCTATACTAATACTAGCTGACCCGGCAAACGTTGTATTGCCTTAAATAAGATTTCTAGGGTGATTCTAGTGTAGAAAAAAAACTCGTTCAAACACATAATACCTTATAATAACCAAAAAAAAAATTATCCAAAAAATTAAAATTAAAATCTTGCCAAAAAAATTAAACTTTATAATTAACAAATAAAAAATAGGGGTTGATCGTAGAGGGGTGAAAAATTCATAGTAATATGATTTTTTTTATTCTAAGTCATAACAAAATAAAAAATAAAAAAATTGTGTAAAAATAAAAAATAAAATTTAAGGGTGGACCACCCTTAACATTTAGGGGGATGAAAAATAAATGTTGTCCAATTCTCCACCCTGGCCGATATGCACGCTAAGATTCACGAAAATCAGTCGTGCCGTTTCGGAGGAGTTCAATCACGCACACCGTGACACGAGAATTTTATATATTAGATATAAATCTACAGTGGTTTTTACGGACGTTCCGTTATAACTATTGAACCGTGCATCTGATTGACTTGAAACTTGGTATTCATGTAGAAAATACATGTACTTAATGGATAGGCTAATATTTATATGAGTGTTGGACTCCCTGCACCAGTTGCCCCCGCAACTGATGACGTTAATGATGAGAATCTTTGTGGGGGTGGGAAATAATAATGTTAATTTTAAATGCCCAGCGAAGCGGACGGGTACAGCTAGTTAATTCACAAAGTACGGCGTTATAAAAATCTTTATCACCACGAGCTTTACGAGGCACATCACCAACAGCGCAACTGTCTCAAACACCTGAACGCTGTAGACCCATCCGAAAGCTTTTTGAACGTTATTGGCACACCTGAAACAATTCCGCGTGTCTCAATATTATAGCCATACATTTGGATGACTAAAAACTCTTCTAGTACATTTTTATTTACTGCTTAGATGAATGAATGAGTTCCGTCCCCACGCAGCGATGGTTAACAGGAGTCATAAACATGACAAAGTGAATGCCTTCACCCAAATAAAGACATGAGGTCGTAATCACAATAATAATTGAATTTTATAATAGCTGGTGGTTACTGGTGGTAGGACCTCTTGTGAGTCCGCGCGGGTAGGTACCACCACCCTGCCTATTTCTGCCGTGAAGCAGTAATGCGTTTCGGTTTGAAGGGTGGGGCAGCCGTTGTAACTATACTTGAGACCTTAGAACGTATGTCTCAAGGTGGGTGGCGCATTTACGTTGTAGATGTCTATGGGCTCCAGTAACCACTTTTTTTTATTGTCCTTGTAGGCAGACGAGCATACGGCCCACCTGATGGTAAGTGGTTACCGTCGCCCATGGACTTCAGCAATGCCAGGGGCAGAGCCAAGCCGCTGCCTACATAACACCAGGTCGGCTGAGAGCTCGTCCACACATCTAAGGAATAAAAAAAAACTGTACTACCTTCAAACTGGAAACCATGACCGCTTCGTAGTCGAAATAGGCAGGATAGTGGTGCCGATCTGTGCAAGCTTACAATATCACCAGTGAATTGCGCAAATTTAACAATGCCACTAAAATACTTAGTGGCCAGTGATACCATATTCTATTTTTTTTTATTGCTTAGATAGGTGGACGAGCTCACAGCCCACCTTGTGTTAAGTGGTTACTGGAGCCCATAGACATCTACAACGTAAATGCGCCACCCACCTTGAGATATAAGTTCTAAGGTCTCAGTATAGTTACAACGGCTGCCCCATCCTTCAAACCGAAACGCATTTCTGCTTCACGGTAGAAATAGGCGGGGTGTATTAGATGGAATGCAGATCATTTGTTTATTGCAATAAAAATGATATAATTACCACAAAGCATTTTCGTGTAATTTGATTCCTACAATGAAGTCCCTTCGAAATTTATCTGCAAGTGTCTTGTCTGTCATATTGCTTTGATCGCGACGTATGGTCAACCCCATATCCTTAAAGTAGCGCTGGAGCAACTTGAACTTGAATGTGACGAAGACAAAAGAGGCCACAGCCAAGCTGTCTATGGCCACCATTACGGACACTATGTACCACCAGTGGAACTCGACCAGAAACCGAAGGATGTTGACAATAACGCCAGAGTTCGATGAAGAGGGGTAGTAAGTTACTTCAGTCCTGATCGGAATGCCTGAATGAAGAAATGAGATGGTTTCATCTTGTGAGTCCGCGCTGGTAGGTACCAACTACCACCCTGCCTATTTCTGCCGTGAAGCAGTAATGCGTTTCGGCTTGAAGTGTGGGGCAGCCGTTGTAACTATACTTGAAACCTTAGAACTTATATCTCAAGGTGAATGCCGCTTTTACGTTTAGATGTCTATGGGCTCCAGTAACCACTTAACACCAGGTGGGCTGTGAGCTCGTCCACCCATGTAAGCAATAAAAAAAAATGCCGTAATCAAAACTATCTCTGCCAAGAAGCAGTTGTTCATTTATTGCATTTTTTATTTTTTTTGGTCAGATAGGAAATCGCCGCACTTCCGCCCTCCCCTGGGGATGAAGGGCGGGGCATGTCGGAGTCGAACTGACTAAAACCTCCTGTCGCTCAACAACCCGCGTCCGAACCTCGCATGAGACAGAACCCATGAAAAGGCAAAGGGGGGAAAGTGAAGCGTTTAGTGCGGAGCACATCTCTCCCATCACCCTCCCCCTCGGGACGCCGGACTGGCGGTCGTCGGCGCCACGACCACCAGCCCTCTCGGTCGGCAGGCTATCCGGAGCCCGCCTAGATGGCGCCGGTTAGAATGGGTTATCCTACGGAATACCCCGCTGGGTCAGAACCAGCGTGGGTCGAGGATAGCCGGCCTTCCATCACCCGGATGCTCTTGCGTAAAACGCGTGCAGAGCAGCTTGCACGTCGTCTTCTTAGGCCCCCTTCGCCGGTCCCCAGACCGACATGTGAAGGGGACCCGAAACCCTTAGAGGGCCAGGGCTTGGGCGAGATCCGCCTCCCTGGCCCCCGCCCGACGGCGGCGGGCTTGCGCGTCTCTCACGCGCCCCGCCGCCTCCTTCTGCGAGATGGTGCACTCGCAGAAGTCGAGCATCGCCTTCCACGACTCGTCGTCGCCGAGCATCGATGCCACAACACTCGGCAACGACAAGTCGGTTCCTATTTTTGCGACGAGGACACGGCGCCACCCCTCCCATGCGGGGCAGGCGACGAGCGTATGCTCTGCCGTGTCCAAGTCGCAACCACAATGGTGGCATCATTTATTGCATAGACAAGAATTCCAAGCCTTAGTTTAAGTTAGTAAGTAGTAGTTTAGTAGAACGGCTGCCCCACCGTTCAAACTGGAACACATTACTGCTTCTCGGCAGTAATAGGCAGGATTGTGGCACCTAGTCATGCGCACTCACAAGACGCACAGAAATCCTATAATATTAAAAAGTAAACAAGTATGCAAATCAATCCCTGGACTTCATAGTACAGGGAATGGTAAATATTTTGATTAAATAAATATGTTAAATGAAAAAAAAAAACGAATTTCAATTTTTTCAGTACAAATCGGCAATTTCATACCCAATATCAACCCCTAATATAACGATATTATGAGTAAAATATGTAATACTAAGACTCTAAAGTATATAGATTTAATTGTAACTTCAATATTATCAACTTTATTACAGACTAACTGACCCGGCAGACTTCGTAGTGCCTCAATCGATAAATAAAAGACCTAAACTTTATTTAATTCCGAGAAACTTCATGTTTATCTACCTTTTAAACCTTCTCTGGACTTCCACAAATAATTCAACACCAAAATTAGCCAAATCGGTCCAACTGTTTTCGAGTTTGAGCGAGACTAACGAACAGCAATTCATTTTTATATATATAGGTAGATAGATTACATTATTACCAATGTAATAATAATGAACACATAAATAAAATTTTGCATGCCTTCGCAAGTAATCAAAGTGTGAGCAAAAAATCTACCTACCTTCCTTAAAATGCGCCCTCAACCCGTCAATAGTCGACATAACCAAAGTCATATAAGAAACTCCAATGAAAGCCAAACTGTACCTCTTGATCTGTTTCATTGACTCTTTCTCCAACTCCCCACATGAGTATACAGACCTGTTTTCTTCTAACAACCTGCCAAATACTTCTCTTATCTTCTTCCTATTAAAAAAAAAAGACGCGATCTTAGCGAAGATCAGCGGATGAGCAAAACTGAACTGGATCGCATCATTCCTTTCGACGTCGGTAAGGTCTTTCCTAAAATTTGCCAGTAACTCGTTGCAAATGTTCAAGAATATATAAGCATTCGATATTCCTGCCCACAGACAGTAGAGTTTCCGGTGTGAATCTGAGCGGTCTTCGTGCTGGTACCACCAATCGCCCAAACCAACAAAGTAGAGATAACGAAAAATCATTTTAGTGTAAAATTTTTGGGGATGATTAATTTCCATTTTATCTTCTCTCATCGTTTTGAAATATTTCGTATCGAATAGATTAGTTGTAAATTTAATTCTTGAAGCGTCTGAAACCTACAGACTGTAAACTAGTTTTCGTAATTTATAATACACCAGTCAATTCAATTTACAAATTTCGTTACTTAATAGCTTGAAAGTTTCGTTAAATTTTTTACGAAAAATAGGATCGCTAATTGAACAAAATTGAACAGTTAAAATCGTTTCTCTTTCGAGTTATACAATTAATCTAGTCATATATGCACAATTACGTTCAAAGTTTAAAACAAAATAATTCGGAATTAATTGACTGTAATTAAATATTAAGAAGAGCCAAGACCGATGTCACAAGAGTGCTTGTTTCAAGATTTTGTCTTTTTGTAAAAAGTAGATCAAGGACTAACCCCCGTATCTTTAGTCGTTCACACGAGCTTAACTCGACTCGACTCAACCTCCAACGCGCGTTTTGGTATGCTTAGTCGTAAAAATAAACTCCACTCAAACGTCCTTGAAAAATTTTCCTAACCGGAGTGGAGTAAATGAACTGTCAAGTCAAACTGATGTTGTCGTGGTGACGCAATAACGCGACTCTACCTCACTCGAGGATAGTTGAGGAATATTGTAATGGTCGACTAAAAATACCAAACTCGAGTAAGTTTGGGAGGAATGCTCGAGTATCATCGGATGAGTTAAGAGTGGAGGACTATTTTACGAAACGTCTAACTAAAGATACGGGCATAAGACTCCGCTTAACGGAGGATAACAAAAATTATGGACCAATTTATTGAAAATGACCCAAATTTTGACACGAGTTCAAAGGCAATAAGACGTATATATTCGGAATATTATATCTTTACGATGCTGATGGCGCTGATGGCGCTACCGCCTGGGTGACGCGTGAGGGATATATGCGGACGCCCATGTAGGCGGTTTTTCGGCTATTGCACAAAAGCGAGTCGCGATCCTGATGCGGCTTCAACAGCTACCTGCAGCTTTTCGCCTAAAGGGTGAAAGGGTGATCAGACCAGGCTGCATGTCGAGCACTTCGGATCTAACCCTTAATTTAGACTACGACGATGACCATAACTTTTATTTGAATATGTGTTTGCTCATTTATTTTCCATATATATATTTTTTATTGCTTAGATCGGTGGACGAGCTCACAGCCCACCTGATGTGAAGCGGCTACTGGGGCCTATAGACATCTACGACGTAAATGCGCCACCCACCTTGAAATATAAGTTCTAAGGCTTCAAGTATAGTTACAACGGCTGCCCCACCCTTCAAACCGAAACGCATTACTGCTTCACGGCAGAAATAGGCAGGGTGGTGGTACCTACCCGCGCGGACTCACAAGAGGTCTTACCACCAGTAAAAGAGGTCCTACCACCAGTACCTTTTTTATTTGGTTTATTTAATGGTATTTAAATGGCAATTTCGAAAAGATTTAAATAATTCTATGTAAACATATGGACTGGTATCTGATTTTTTTTTTTAATATCTATTTTTTAATGAGTTATCGCTGACTTATTCATCAACATGGAACCGAAACTGTTGGAGCTACAAACTTGTAAATTTCGCTGCCGATTAATATTGTGATAACCCACTTAGGAAAGGTTTTTAGATATTTCACCCCTAACGCGGTCAAACAAGGGACGAACGCTTAGGTAATAGGAAGTCTGCCAAATTTTCAAATTAAAAAGAACAAACAATCACATAAATGCTTCTGGTCATCAATAAAGGTACACGTATGTGACAATTAAAAAAATATTCTCCATAAATCTTTGGATTTAAGGTTGAAAGGATATTTGGGAAGTTCATGAGTATTCCCAGTTATAAGCTTATAAAGAAACATTGTATAGAATACATTTTATTGGGTAGATGTCTGAACAGGTCTATGCCCCCACCAAACCCAACTAGATACAACGTATTTCAGTCTATAAAACATTTTTCGTGTCACAATACAACATTTCCTTCCACTAACATGATATCCTGTGCTGAATCTGATGCAGAGGACAGAACCGGTTCTAGATTCATATTTGAGATATTGCCTTTTGGGAGTGCAATACATGCTTGCAATGCAGCTCACGCTATCTACCGACGTGACTTTAAATTTCAGGGACGGATTCAGAGGAAGCTTAATTTTGATTACCGCAACTTTACGGCATGGCCCTACGTGTACATTTACTAGTTATATGGCGTACTATGGGTAGGTACCAACCACCACACAGCCCATTTCTGCCGTAAAGCAGTAATGCGTTTCTGTTTGAAGAATGGGGTAACCATTGTACTGTAAAACTGAAACTTAGAACTTAAACGAGTGGTGGTAATGACGTTGTAGCTGTCTATTGGCTCCGTAACCACTTAACGCCAGGTCAGTCATCAGCCCACTCATCTAAGCAATAAATAAAAAACTAGAGTTGTACCGACTTTCGTTACCATAATTATGTCTACAGTTCCGTGATTTTTCTGTCCATCTGTTGCATTTGACATTACGATTCCTACACTATTAAACACAGTGATCATTAAATTATTCAGCATGAACACTAAATTGTTATTATTTTGGATTTTTAATCTGTTACAATCCGGCTCTTTCCAACGTACACGTCTTAAAATGTAGTAAACAAGGGTGGTATGAATTCAAACAAACATTCTACGTCTTACCCGTAGTCGGAGGTAAGCATATTTAAAATAGTTCTAGAACTTTAAGCATTCATTTAAAAAATCCGAGGCCCTTACTTTAATAAGCTTCTATCATATATTAAGTGTATAATCTATGGCTTCTATTGATACCGTAGCCTAAGTATTGCTGAAAAAATCTGAGAAATTTCAAGCCAGTAAAATTTTTGTGCTTTACATAAAAGAACACCAACAGAACAAACTAACTATACAAATCGAAAGGAAAAGGGTGGTATTAGCCAAAGCTATCCCGAAATATATAATTAAATCCATACTGTACACTATTATTATTATTATTACGTTTTGTGATCCCGATTTGTGCGAACATAAAAACAGAAATGCGCAAATCCAATCCGATAGTAGATTCATTCGCGACGCAGCTACTCTTGAGTTGTTAGGGCTCCGTTGGAGGCGCTCGGGTAGCTGTAAGCAAATCCCATCCCTTCTGGGTGATCCCTTGCTCGCCTACCTCCTTGTAAAACTGGAAAAGCCACTGGGCCATCAGTAATCCATCAATCGAAAAAAATCCGCAAATTATGACAAGGACTCATAACATATGACAGATGGTTGATGATGACAGTTATGGAACGGTACCTGTGTCAGAGTTTAATAATAGACAGTCTATTATATACTATATATTGCATTAGATTTTTATTTTATAGCCTTTATACCGAGACGAGCACACGAGCAACCTGACCGTGAGTAGTTACCGTCGCCCATGGACGTCAGTAATCCCAGGGGCAGAGCCAAGTCGCTGCCAGCCGCAAAACGGCATGAAATGCCGCTGACGGGACAAATATCACACGACCTACTTCTTTGTTCTGTGTAAATTGGCCATTCAAGCCCGTAGAAAGTCCAGGATCAAAGTCTTGTTTCCTAACTAAAACAAACGCTCGTCCTTTAGATCGATAAGTATGCTTCGTGGGAATAATTCAAATGGGTATCTACCCATTCAGACTAACAGTACGCTCTAATTCACATTTTTTTAGAAACCACGCGATTTTAATTAGATATTTATTACACATCATGGCGTTCGTAAAAACACGTTTACAATAAAAGAGATACGTTCTACATAGTTATTTAATTTCATTGTAACCCAAAATTATTTTACACACATCAGTCCTATTAAAGGTTACTGTATCTTCACTTATCCTCGCGATTTACACTGAAAAATGTCGTAGAAGGGGGACGAAGCATTTTCATTTCTGGTTGTTAGCCACTAAACTTCTCCAAAACGTTTGGCATTAACAACAGGAGTTTCTGACAAACAGTTCGAAACAATTGAAGATCCTTCACAAAGGCCCAAGATGCAGGCTTGCGACCAACCACACCGCAACACAAAAGAAATTCAAAATTCGCAACATAAAATCGTTGCTAAAGTTCACACTAACATTACACTAAATTTTAATGTCAATAGAAAACGCTAAATCACGCTACTAAATTATTAAATACACGACTATACTAATACAGATATAAGTAAACTTACAATACTAAAACAGAACTTGGGCGTTTCTAAATAATTTCACTTAACTAAACAGTAAATTTACCTTCAATATAATCTTCAATACAGTATAAGAGAACGTTACATAATATATGTATAATGTTATGTCATCACAAAATTAACTAGTGCCTACTTCGTTTACGATATGTAAACATGCAAATATTATAGTCATTAAGACAGACAGACGTATCTTAAGCAGCTGCCCTTAAACGAGTACCTAGTTAAATTCTAAATAAAAACCAATACTTTCAGAGTAAATGAAAAGTTATAAAAAGCATATCAGTCATGTCTAATGTCCATCATATTAAAGTCATTTGTACTATATTCACCTTATTATATACTTCAGTGTACTATACTTCAATACAGTAATATATACTTCATATACTTCAGTAAGGATGGCGAATCAATAAAAGCAGTTGACAATTACCAAATGAGTCCACCGGTTTTATAATGTATTATAATATTATTTGCTTAAAACTAAAGATTTTGAATTTTGCTTAGGCATTTAACAGATAACTCCTTTAAGACAAAAAAATTGAGTCTTAAAATTAAGATATATACGATTCTTTGGCACACCATGGCGGATTCGTCACCATTCGGCTTAAATTATTTAAATGTATAAGGATTGACCATCACTACTGCTAACCCAGCTATCTACATATAATGCACCTAATTTTTTTTTCTAAACAAACACTTTATTTCACTGATCGATTCTCATTCGATTTTATGCTAGACTTCGATTGACCGTTTCGACTTCCTAAAGATCTATTTTTATATTCCTCTATAGAAATTTTTTTGGTCCCTTCTTTATCTGTAACATTCTTTTCAAATAAAAATCTCTTCTTTGATATTTTTCGATCGATTAAAATTTCGTTTTCTTCGAGCAATCTCGATTTTAAAACAGATTTATTGAGAAAAGGCGAATCATTAATTGTTTCAACAGCTTCTTTAGAACTTTCACCGTTAGGAGACGCGTTTGAAACCTTTGAATTATTTCTGTTTTCTTCATTTGTTTTATGGGACGTAACCACCGCTTGGTCCTTTAATTTCTTCGATAGAGGGCACGGCTTGGACATAGGATTATTCATCTCAGTTTTATTTGATTCAACATTAGCAGTAAACGTAATGGAACTGGTATCAGGTTCAAAAAGGTTTGTTATTAAGTCATCTAATTCCTTCTGCACGGCATTTTTTGCTGCCACCGATTTTTCTGAAAATAATGCATGCCCCAATTCATCTTTTGGGTCTTTTTCCTTTTCAATAGAGTGTACTTGATATTGTTTTTGCGCTGATAATGAGCTTTCCGACTCTCTGTTCTCACATAATGGATTTTTTTTATTTTTTTCCAAGATATTGCTAAGTGGTCCGGTTCTAATATTGATTTTCTTAATGAGACCTTCATCATTCCTTCCAATTATTGAAGTATCTTCTGTAGATAGCATTGAATCAGGAGTGGAGAGATGCTGATTCGGCAATGTGTATGGAGGAGGTGGTACCGGTATTGGGGGTAGACCAGAACATTCAGAATATGGAACACGAGTCCCATTACCACCAGGCCAGCTACGATTTTGATTTATATCAGTGGAACGTGCCGGATTATTTTTACCATTACACAGTCCTCCATCGTAATAGGAACGCTGTCGATAGTAATTTGGATAATATTGTCGAGGGAAACCTTGCATTACAGACTGGTGAAAAGTTTGTGGTATATTTTGAGAATATGCTGGTCTGTAGTGGTTAGAAGATACCTCAGGCCTAATTGCGTTGGTGTAGATTGGAGGTATGAAGCGATTGTGCTCATTGTTATTTTGGGGAGCAGATAAAATGTTTTGATTATTGGAATTTCCCTGGGGTCTAGATACGCTAGGGACTTGGTTATGATAATATTTGCTTAAATTTGCTTGAGTATGTCCCTGGTTTATTAATGAATAATTGTTATGGATTCGTGGCAGATAAGGAGAATTGACATTATGGTGTAAATCATTACTTGAAGCAGGCATACTATGATTCCTATTGATGTAAATATTCTGGTGATTAGCAGTAGTTCCTGCATTATAGGCCACGACGTGGAATGAAGACTGTCTTGCTTGATCTTGGGACAACAATTGATTACTCTGTTTTTGATTCCTAGATATATGATTCAATATATTTTCACTGACTGAATTATTCGCAGAATTCATCATTGCACAATCAGCTGCTACTGCAGCCAATAGATTTTTAGAAGGTTGATTGCTTAGATCTTTAGGGGTGTTATTATAGCTTGCTTTTGGTTCAAATTGGGGTTTTTCTGATAGTGTCTTGTTAATTTGTTTTTCAATATCTTCTCGGACTCGTTTCAAATTGTTTTCATAAATATTCAGTGAAGATTGTAAGGTTGTTGATGGATTTGTAGACAGATTCGTTGGTTTGTTCATTTTATCATTCTCTCCAAGTTTAACCGTATTCGTTTCATTCAAAGGCGATCTGTTTGTGACATTCATATCAATATTATGTGCCGCGGATTGTGGACGAACCGTTTCATCATTTATTGGTTCAGTAATCTTCATATTTGTAGATTTTTCTTGTACTGTTGCAAGCTTCTTACGTTTGGTCTGAGTAGTTATATCGTAATTATCCATGCAATCGTTTTTCGAATCTTCAATACATTTGACAATTTTCGTTATCATCTTTCCATCCTGGAAATACCGTAACTTAAAATATATTTCTTTATTGGAGCAATGAGTTTTTACACGTTCTTCACTCTTTTCTCGACGTTTATCTGGTTTCATGCACTTATGACCCTCTCTATATTTCTTAGAATCTTTCAACTTCTTCTGAATAACTTTCGACTTTGTTGAATCTTTTCTGTTGTCTTGCTTATTATCTAAATCACGAAGTAGCCCTAACTCACTAGGTGAGTTTGATTTTGATTGAATAGAACTACTCATATCTTCAGGTTTGCTTTGATTACTTTTAACATTCTGAATAAATGTTTCGCTATCTTTGTCATTTGGCTTATTCTTATGTTTATTATCGATTTTAATTTTTTCAGGTATAGGTTTATTTAGTCCTTCAGTTTTATCTATGTTAATTTTTTTTTCAGTTACTACCATTCCGATTAATCCTTTGTTTCTTTTAAAATCAACTTCAGTTTTGTTTTTTTGACTGACTGCTCTTCGTATTTCTATATCTAATTTACGTCTGAAATATTCTTTTTCTTTATCTGTGCGTTTTAAATACTTTCCGTCGTTTCTCTTTGCTTTAGTTATTTCTTTCTTTTCCATTTCAGAACTCAGAACTACTTTACTGGTTTTTTTCTCTCGCGTATCTTTTTCAATATTTTGTTTGCTTTTATTTAAGTTTCTCAATATTTCTGATAAATTCTTCCTATAATACCATGGATATTTGAAACAGTCGACCAGTTTAACATTCAACGGCTTGATGTCACACTTATCTTCTAACACTGGCAAGTTCCGATAACTGCGAGACCCAGTCAGATCAATAATATCAACATCGGCCTCTTCTGCGACACAATCAAGATCAAATATTTCTGTGCCTGAAACAATAACATTTAACCAATTATTATTTTACAATAGCACTACCACTACTTTGTTTTAATTAAATAAATAAATCACGTTTCACAATTTTATTGGCTTAACCCTGAACTTATTTGCTGAACTTATTTTCATATACTTTGCAGACATTGTTAAAGGATTTAAAAAAAAAGAAAAATTACCTCAATTAATGACAAGAACCAATGCATTTTAAACAATGCAAAAGTCACAGCAAAATAATTTTAAATGGTCAATTTATAAATATTATCAACTTATTAAAAACACCATACGTGCGTGCGCTCAGACAAGTCCGTACAGATCGACACAGAAATATATATTATAGTATCACACTGCGCAATAGTCAGTATTCCGACGGTCCGCACTTTATACTTATTAATATAGAGTCGATCTATCGACGGTTCGCGGTCTAAGGATTAAGACAAATTGTCAAATTACCAGAGCCCATAAAAGTTAACGATATGGCTACCACCAAATTTGATCAGTTTTTAAATTTAAATTATATATTGCTTACTTAACTAGGTGAACCAATACAAGGCCCATCTAGTATTAGGCGTTAATCGGATTCATTACAGCCTCCCATCAACCTTGAAACACGAAATCGAATTATCGATTGAGTTAAATAACTCAATTGTCCGACCTTCAAACTTTACAATGCGTCCTAGTAAAAGAAAAAAGGGTCACAGTGCAAAAAAAAAATATAGGAAGCTTACCACGCAGTAAACCGTTCATTATACCGCCGCTTCCAAAATTAATCTTAATAGGATCATCAAAGATTTCTTCAAGCTCGTCATCGAACACCATCCTCACGGGACCTGGCAAAAGATTCGTGGACATTGATAAAATCATCACGTAGTGTGAAATGTTCAGACAATGTCAATAACAGAACAGAACGACGAGTCATCGAGGGTGCTTTAAGTCGTTACTGCGTGGAAGGCGATGATATAGCTTAAACAAAACAATTTTATTTACAAACAGCTGATTTTATAAAAAAACTGTAGGAAGTTAATAAGTGGTTTAATCGTGAAATAAACAAAAATACGATCAATTTAGATTTGACAATCTTTGTTGTAGAAGAATGAGAAACGTCCTTACGCTTGACAGAGTCGTCACTTACAAAGTAAAGAAAAATATATTTTATAATGAGGTCTCTCTCTTCTAACACTTAAAATTACAGATGCTTTATTTAGCTAACAACAAAAAGGACATATATGCAACTCCATAAGGGTACCCTACTAAACCACTTAAATCAAAAAAAGGAAAGGGCCCTTTTTATGTCACATGTATCCGAGGTAATAAAGGACAGAGTTATGACTGCATTTCCACTTCAAAACTTTTAAACCATAAATAAAATAAAACAAAATAATAAATAATATAAAATTCAACTTACAAACCAAGATAAATTTTTTGTACGGGAAATCCAACAGCAACAAAGCTACAATATAATATATAGAGAACGTCTCAATGCTATCGAATAACAATGATTTGTCATCGAAAATCTCAAAGCAAGTCCCTTTTATCTTTGAAAATGGTGAGATATTTAAACATAATTTACCAAATGATCAACTCAACTAAACAAATTTTACGATTAATTTGAGCAAACAATATTAAAAGAAGAATAACGGCTATAACAGTGAGTGACCAGTAAGGAGAATGAGGTTTAAAGCAAAATATCAATTAAATTCAAAGTGTTAAGCGGCGAGCAATTTTATTGTTAAAAAAAAAAAAAAAAAAAATTGCAATATGACAACAGGTCTGAACTATGTGAATGACAATTAGGATCTCTCTTCGGAATATCTCTGACAAGCGCTTTATACAAGAAAAGTGTGAGAAATTCAAACAACAAGTACAGATATGAACTAATTATGATCTACGAAATAGAAATGTAAATAATGAAGATGAAATTATATTTAATGTAAAAAAAAATTGCGTGATGAGATTACGACAGGAGAACTACATTAAAATTAGAAATGAATGTTATGAGTGATACAAAAACATTGTAAAAGATGAGGAACACTTGAGAAAGACAATATTATTTAATAGGAATATTATGAGAGGAACGTAATTAATATATTGAAATAGATAAGACCATCTAACACAGATAACCCGCAATCTGTTATCTGGGGTTATCTGTGCCATCTAACAACCGGTTGTTGGGAGAAAAACAGTCTTATGTATGCGGTGAATGATTGTATTTTAAAGAAAACAATTCAAAGAATAATTTATTATGTCGCAGACTTTTATAATCAAACAGAATTACAATCTTAATATAAATAAATCACGTGTCACGTTGTTTGTCCGCGATGGACTCCTAAACTACTTAACCGATTTTAAATTAAATTTGTACACCATGTGCAGTTTGATCCAACTTGAAAGATAGGATGGTTTTTATTTCGATTAATGGTCGCAATATTTATTAATTAACAATAAAAGGATTTCTTAAGTTGATTATTGTTATTAATTGTAAGTTTTATAAGTCTAAAACAGATGGCGCCTTAAAACAGTTTTACAGACAATTGTAATACTGTCTGACAGTAATATCTCATAGATGGCGCTGTGTTAAAAATACCAAACGTTTCACATAAGCTACAATTTAATGGCCTATACACCACGTGTTGCTGAGGCTAAATCATAAGTGAAATTTATTTCGTAGTAAACGCAATACAGTGAAATCCAATTGTTCTTACTTTGTTAATTTTTGGTATTCGCATAGTCGGCCACGTGTTATTTAGAAACAAAAACCTTAGCCATAGCAACGTGTGGCCGGGTCTGCTAGTTTAATTATAAATTTGAACTAAATACGTGAATGACAATGAAAACCTACGGGAATATCTCTGAGCAACACTTGCACACAAGAATAGGGTAAGATACTCAAACAAAGGATACAAATAATGAACTAATTATCTACGATATACACATGTAAATAAAGAAGATGCGGTTACAATTAGAAACACATGTTAAAGGACGTTACACATTTAAGGAAGACAATAATATAGAAATACAAATATTAGGAAGTTAATTAAATATTTGGGAGTATGTTACGGGAATAAATAGTCCCAAGTAGATTACAGTGTTTATTTCCGTATACACAGCGATTGCATGTAACAGAGATGCGAATGTTGCGATGGATGTGTGGAGTAACGAGAATGGATAGAATATGCAATAAATATGTTAGAGGAAGTCTAAAAGTGGCAACTGTGACAGAGAGGTTGAAAAATGCGCGTTTGGGATTTGGGATGGTATGGACATGTGATGAGACGAAATGAAAATGAGGTTAGTAAGAGAGTGCTAACTGGGATATAGAGGAAGAGGTAGACCTAAAAAGAAATGAATGGATTGCGTGTAAGAGGGGTGTGAGCGAAGAAATGGTAGGTATATGATAGAGGAGTATGGAAGGACAAAGCATGTTGCGCCAGGTGACTAGAAGAAGGGCAGGAGAATGATTATTTCCGTATACACTGTGTTACAATGTTTTGAGTATAGAAAACGATTGTTCCATTGTTACTACAGTATATGAACATGGAGACTAAAACTGACGCAGGATGAAGCGTCGGTTTGACCAGGGGGAAACAGAGGTCGTACTTGTGTACTCTGTAAAGAACTCTTCTCTTGTTTTTTTTTGTTTTGTGATTGTGTTGCGTGAGTGTTTTTTTTTTGGCAACTCATTGCTAGTAACGGTTACTAATAAAATACTTACTCATGTGATGGTGAGGGATCAACCCGCCGCCTACCACTGCGAATGGTCTTTAAGCCGCGCCTAGACAAGTTGTTCATTATTATCGTATTGCACATTTTTTTGTTATTTCGTTACATGCGGAAATCCAAAATACATACAACGTGTAGGTATAGGGAGTTGTGAAAAAAAAAGAAAAAACTTAAATGGGAAAAAGGTGGTGGTGTTTTTAACACTGCACACTTCAGATTGTTGAGCCGTAAAATTAACTGTGACAGATAATCGATAGCATCCATGAAGGATGTTGACCGATCACAACCCAATGAACCATATGCTAGGTCGTCTTCTAAGATAATAAAAATATCTCGCGGCTCAATACGATCTACAATGCATTTAATAGCATAAATTAGTAAAAGCAATTATAATATACGTGAGCTAATAAAACAATTCAACCAAAACGTTAGCCGGTGATTTTTACTGGTGGTAGAACCTCTCGTGAGTCCACACAGGTACCGCCTATTTCTGCCGTGAAGCATAATGCACTTCGGTTGTAACTATACTGAGACCTTAGAACTCATATCTTAAGGTGGGTGGCGGCATTAACGTTGCAAATGTCCATGGGCCCCAGTAACCACTTAACACCAAACGGGCTGTGAGCTAGTCCACCCATCTAAGCAATAAAGGTTTATTTAAAATTATTTTCTGAATAAAGACAAAACATACTCGGCGGTGTAACACTAAAGTAGCCATTTGAAAATGATCCGTCGTCTCAAATAACGCCATAGCGCGGCAAACTGTGCAATTTTAACACCTAACATATTTTTTATTTTATTGCATAGCTTAGTGGACGAGCTCACAGCCCCGCTGGTGCTATGTGGTTACCGGAGCCCATAGACATCTACAAAGTAAATGCTGCCACCCATCTTAGTTTTGGTGCTACAATAACCATAATATTCCACGTAAACCATACCCGATACTATGAACCTCATGTGAGAACATGAGAGAAACAAACAGAATGTGGCAGGTCGCTTACTTACTATAATTAATATGAGAAAGAAACATCGATAGAAAGACGAAAGGTATACCAGATCATGAGTTAAACAAAATCCAAGCAATGGCTCCACATTTTAGGCTATTGATGTTTTATTATTATTTATTTATTTGTTATTATTATTTATTATTATTATTATTATTTATTTGTTAGATGAGTGGACGAGCTCACAGCCCACCTGGCGTTAAGTGGCTACTGGAGTCCATAGACATCTACAACTTAAATGCGTCACCTACCTTGAGGTATAGTTCTAAGGTCTCAAGTATAGTTAAGAACGGCTGCCCCACCCTTCAAACCGAAACGCATTACTGCTTCACGGCGGAAATAGGCAGGGTGGTGGTACCTACACGTGTGGACTCACAAGAGGTCCTACCACCAGTAATTACGCAAATTATAATTTTGCGGATTGAATTTTTATTACACGATGTTATTCCTTCACCGTGAAAGTCAATCGTGAACATTTGTTAAGTACGTATTTCATTAGAAAAATTGGTACCCGCCTGCGGGATTTGAACACCGTTGCATCGCTAGATACGAATGTAAGGGACGTCTTATCCTTTAGGCCACGACGACGTCAAAATCTTGAAAAAAAGATGACTTTCTCAATTAATTAACTTATAATCAATACCTATTTAGCCACATGAAAAAAACCGTAAAAGCCGTACTGAGAACTTGTAGGCCGCCACGCATTATTGTTACAAAAAAGTATTTTAAAAAATATGCCAAGTGGGTTCTCTTGATAAAAACACCGATTGCGTCCATCGACAAAACAAGGCGTCTAGTAATTGGACCCCGGAACTCTTAAGAGCTCACCTCGAAACATGAGAACATTACAAAGATGTTTATTATAGGGATTTATGATATTTGAAGGTATTCGTGTCGAAGGCACAAGTGCAAGACGCCCTTTAAAATTTAAATTAATCACAATTTTTTTTTTTTTTTTATTGCCTTTGTAGGCAGACGGGCATACGGCCCACCTGATGGTGAGTGGTTACCGTCGCCCATGGACTTCAGCAATGCCAGGGGCAGAGCCAAGCCGCTGCATACCGCTTAATACTCTCCACAAGCCTCGTTTGAAGAAGGACATGTCATAGCGCTCGGGAAACACCGTGGAGGGGAGCTCATTCCATAGCCGGATGGTACGTGGCAAAAAAGATCTCTGGAAACGCACTGTGGATGACCGCAGTGGCTCCAGGTAGTATGGATGAACTCTACTCCGGTGGCGGGCGGTGCGATGGTAAAAACGAGATGCTGGTATCATCTCGAACAATTCCTCAGAGCACTCCCCATGGAACATACGGTATAAAATACAGAGGGAACCGAAGTCCCTCCGCAGACCCAGAGGCAATATCTAACATCTGTACTAATATATAAATCTACAGTGGTTTTTACGGATGTTCCGTTATAACTACTGAACCATGCATCCGATTGACTTGAAACTTGGTATCCATGTAGAAAATACATGTACTTAATGGATAGGCTAATATTTATGAGTGTTGGACTCCCTAATAATAATGACAATAAATAATAACGTTAATGTTAAATGCCCAGCGAAACGGGCGAGTACGGCTAGTAACATCTAAATGCAAAGCAAATACGTAATTTCTTTAATTTATTGCTCAGAGTGAGATGAGCTTCATATGTTTTTAAAAGATAAAGAGAGTGAGAGATAATATACTTTATTGCACACCGCAATAATGAAATCACTACATGATTTTTAAACCAATATGCTGTACTTACATAAAGATAGGGTATTAGAAAACACCAAAAAGTCATATTTTAACGCGTTTAAAAACCTACAAACCTACAAAAATAGCGAATTTAAGGTTTCCGTAATAAATGTTCTCAGGAATCTACTGAATTCGTAGTAAACAAATAAAATTTTCAAATGTTCCTTTTTAACCATACAAAATTAATTAAGTAATGAATTCAGTGTACCTCTTCAAGTCTCCTTCGTGTGCTTACGGTAATCGTTGGCGGAATCTCAGGATTTGCCATAAGTAACCCCAAAAGCATTCACGATATTTCTATTTATTTACCCATAGCACTAAAAATCTTCGTCCGGTTCTCTAGTGGTAGGAACATAAACGGTTTCGTGTATGCGATAATTAATACTAAGCGTGGGTAGTCAAACCGCAGAGATATTGGGTACCAACATCACTTGGTTTGCGATTAAAAGTAAAAATGTTCGCCTACCCGCAAACTCGCGTTCATCAATTCAACTTTATCAATATATACCGTACTAAGATGTAGCATTTGATTTGTGGGCGTTAAAGCAAAATTTTGCATAAAGCCGTATGGTCCAGGTAATATGTGAATCCGATCCAGCGGTAGATGAGTCTAGTGAAGCACTGCTCTTGCTAGGGCAGTTGTTATAAATCTCACAGGCTGAGATGCCTTAGAGGCATTAGATAGGAAAAAAGCTAATACTCAAACATCCATCATGAGAGAGTTGACTGCGCAGCACCCTTGTCTTTGTTCACAAGACTAAATAAAAAGAGGCTGGATGTCTGGGTACTACTGTACTGCTTATTATTGGAGCCAAGCATAATTTCTGGGGTATTTTGTGACCTGGTAACTATGACCTTTAGGTCAAGTCTTATTTTAATGTATGTTCTTATTTTTATGAAAAACTAGCTGACCCGGCAGACTTCGTATTGCCTCAATCGATAAACAAAGGACCTAAACTTTTGTATAAAATAAACTTAAAACAAACAAAAGGAATCCGTCCGATGGGGAACACGTCAAAGGAAAACCAAAATTGTTATTTTCATTTAATACCGAGCATTTTCATATTTATCTACCTTTTAAACCTTCTCTGGACTTTCACAAATAATTCAAGACCAAACTTAGCCAAATCGGTCCAGCCGCTCTCGAGTTTTAGCGAGACTAACGAACAGCAATTCATTTTTATATATACAGATTATAATATGGAGTGAAATGAAATGAAGGTGATTATTTTGAGACATTAATCAACTTTTTTTTTATTGCTTAGGTGGATGGACGAGCTCACAGCCCACCTGGTGTTAAGTGATTACTGGAGCTCATAGACATCTACAAGATAAATGCGCCACCCAGCTTGAGATATAAGTTCTAAGATCTCAGTATAGTTACAAGGATGGGGCAGTCCAATACAATAGGTACAATACAAATAGGAATTTACTGACCATTTAATGTACTATATGAAAACACCTCATAAGTTTCCTCTCATAATTTGTTTCATCTACCCACAAGTACACTTTTACAAATTCTAAACGGTTAATAAACTGCCATTATTTGCCGCCTGGTGTAGTGGTAAGTGACATGGTCACTACACAAGGGGGTCGCGGGTTCGAATCCTTTCCGTTATCTGGTACCTGTAACACAAGTTCTTTACGAACTTATCACGGGACCAGTTAAGGTGGTGTGTACTATTGTTAGAAAAAAAATTATAATAATTAAAAAAAAAATTAAAAAAATATTACACGCTTTAAGCCTGAAGAAATACTACAATACACAAATTCGAGCTCCCGCGAAAAGTCATTTTTTAGGTATGGCAATTGGCATCTTGCGACGCCATTGTAGCGAGTGTCAAGTTTAAATGTTTAATTATTAAATACATACATAATCGGTTATATAAAAAGATGTGAAGGGAAATGAGATTTGATTAATTAGAGAGTTTAATTGATTGGGATGAAATGAAATGAAACAAGATGAGATGAGATTAAATAAAGCCTCAGTAAGATGGTGGTTAATTACAGAGATTTTTTCCGTAGACTTTCTGAAAGAACTCAAGAAAATAAGTCCAGCAGCTTTGTTTTATTTTCCCACATATATACCGAACATTTAAAAAGCCACCTACCTACCTCTATTACAAATTTAAACCTGAAGAAACACTAAAGTAACAAAATAAAACAATTTTACACAACTTCTGTTCTATCGTTCCCGCCAAAAAGTTCTTATTTTTCAGTATTCTAAAAGCTTGCCATATCGAAAACAAAAAAATTGTTTAGTTTTGTTGGTAGCATTCAGAAAGACAACATGACAAAACTATTTTATTTATTTACCTTAGTAAGTTTATTTAACTGATACTCACGCTTGCAAAGAAATCTTTATTTATAAATTGATATGATTTATAATATAATTACATAACTACTAACATTACAGAAGCCTACTAACTATGAAATATTTACAAATTAATATTCTAAAAAGTTCGAATAAACTAAACTTTGAATTACTTATAATTTTAAATTTTAAAAGACATTGTACTTACATTTGTACCTGTTTTATAACTCACCTGCATACAGTATGTTTCAAGGTTAATATTTATTATTCAGAATAAACACAACAATACTTTAATTACCTAATTTTAATACGTATTATTAATAAATAAACGTGCTCAGGCTATCTTCTCGCGTTACGCTTGAAAACAACTGTTACACTAAGTTCGAAAATGACGTATTCGAGAAATTCGAATCCCGATCGTTTTGCTTACTATAAAATTTTATTCTGTCCACATAGCTCCGTCGATTGCTTTTCTATTATCGCATGTATTTCTTGAATTGCAAGGCTCACAATCGTTTACCTTTAATCATTCGTGTTACACCATGGAGGTTTCAGTTTAAACAATGCCCTTTTTATCGAAAAAAAGTTTCAATTTACAAAAAGGTTACATTAATAATATTTTGTCTAGTTTATAATGTGTTATTGGATTATTATTTGGCCCGTGTTACGAGGTGAGCGATTGTATTGTTAAAAGAAAGATATGAATGATATGAAGAAAGAAAGATGCTTATTTATTTAAACGAAGTTTATTTGAAGTCGTCGTGGCCTAAAGGATAAGACGTCCGGTGCATTCGTATGTAGCGATGCACCGGTGTTCGCATCCCACAGGCGGGTACCAATTTTTCTAATGAAATACGTACTTAACAAATGTTCACGATTGACTTCCACGGTGAAGGAATAACATCGTGTAATAAAAATCAAACCCGCAAAATTATAATTTGCGTAATTACTGGTGGTAGGACCTCTTGTGTGTCCGCGCGGGTAGGTACCACCGCCCCGCCTATTTCTGCCGTGAAGCAGTAATGCGTTTCGGTTTGAAGGGTGGGGTAGCCATTGTGACAATACTGAGACCTTAGAACTATATCTCAGGGTGTGTGGCGCATTTACGTTATAGATGTCTATGGGCTCCAGTAACCACTTGACACCAGGTGTGCTGTGAGCTCGTCCACACATCTAAGCAATAAAGAAACGATATCACGAATTTCTTATAGAAATAGAATTCAGTTAAAGTACGCGATTAGGAGTTTTAGTGTTTATAAAGATCCATAGGACGTGTTCACTGAATTTATTAAAACTAGTAGCCCCCCGTATTAATAAAGACAAACAATATTTAATCTATTCTCAATTTGGCCACAGACTATAAGCAATAAGAAAAGTTTGACAATAAACAAATAGTATGCATGCGTGTGTGTGTCAAATACATGGTAGTGTGTGCATTTTTTTATTTATTGATTTAATGTATTTTTTATGCATAATTTAAATAAATATTAACATTCTGCACTGTTTCTCTATATTCTCTATAAGTGTGAGAATTTTCATACTCCTCCGTCCACGCAATTTTTTGTAAAAAGGGGTACAAAGTTTTTGCTTCATGTATTAATATATAGATGCTTCCAAGATTTACGATGGATATTAAGTGACCGAAGTCTGATGTTTGACTATTGAAATCTGTACGCATCCAACCTTTTTACACTGACTGCACTGTTGTCTCCAACAATTCACTGGTATCCCAAGAAGCTATTCCAGCTACCCGTGATCTGTTGGTGAGCTCGCGGGGCTTAAACTGGGAAGACTTGCTCTAGCAAGGACAGTTCCTCGCTCAATTTACCATCTGTTTGGAATTCCGACCCACTGAGATGATCCGACGAGAAACTCATTGTCATCAACGGATTGTGTCTATAGGTTAGTTTGCACGTCCAGTTCTTTATTACATTCAATGAGTTCGACGAGGACGGTGACAGGCTCTTCAAGCAACGAGAGTGGGTCCAAGGGATCAGGAATGATAATGGTACTTGAACCATTATACCATAGTTCACTTGCGGACTATTGAAGTCGTTATGGCCTAAAGGATAACACGTCCGGTGCATTCGTACTAGGCTGCACTAAAGTATCGGGAATGGAATATTTCCACTGTTCCTGTCATATTAAAATCTTTTTAATTGAAAACTCCTTGGTTTTCAAAATCGAATACCATTTATTTATTTAAAAAAAGATTCTCGGTCTTATCACGAGGTTTTGTCAAACTTGTTTAGTCGTTGAGAAAATGGAATTGACTCGAGAAAATTCAAGAGCGATGATTTATTATAACTTTCGAAGTGGTTTAACACAAAAACAGTGTGTTGACCGGATGATTTCTGCATTTGGTGATGAAGCCCCATCCAAAACCACAATTTATCGCTGGTTTACTGAGTTTCAACGTGGACGTGTCAAGCTCAGTGATGATCCCCGCCAAGGTCGTCCAAAAACTGCAGTCACCCAAGAAAACGTTGATGCTGTGCGTAAGCTGATTGAGGAAGATCGACATGTGCCATACCGCGAAATTCAGGCAACTTTAGACATTGGCATGAGTCAAATACAAATAATCTTGCATGAACAATTAGGTGTAAAAAAGTTGTTTTCCCGATGGATACCGCATTCGCTCTGTGAAGAGCAAAAAGCGGCTCGCGTTACTTGGTGCGTCAGAAATCTCGAAAGATTCCACGCAGGATCCTCAAATGCTTTATACAACATTGTATCAGGTGACGAATCCTGGATATACGCGTACGAACCCGAAACAAAAAACCAGTCACGAGTTTGGGTGTTCGAAAATGAGTTAAAGCCAACAAAAATTGTTCGTTCACGGAGTGTTGTAAAAAAAATGGTGGCCACGTTTGTCTCCGAAACCGGCCATGTTACGACTATTCCTCTTGAGGGACAAAGAACGGTTAATGCAGAATGGTATGCTAGCATTTGTTTGCCACAGGTCGTTTCTGAACTCCGTAAAGAGAACTGCAACCGCCGCATCATCCTCCATCACGACAATGCGAGTTCTCACACCGCGCACAGAACAAAAGAGTTTTTAGAGCAAGAAAACATAGAATTATTAGACCATCCGCCGTACAGCCCCGACCTAAGCTCTAATGATTTCTATACTTTCCCTAAAATAAAGAATAAATTGCGTGGACAGAGATTTTCATCACCTGAAGAAGCTGTGGACGCCTACAAAACGGCCATTTTGGAGACCCCAACTTCCGAATGGAATGGTTGCTTCAATGATTGGTTCCATCGTATGGAAAAATGTGTCAAATTTCGCGGAGAATACTTCGAAAAGCAATAAATACATTTTTAAATAGTAATGTTGTGTCACTTCGTTAATTCCCGAAATTTTCAGTGCCGCCCTCGTATGTAGCGATGCACCGGTGTTCGAATCCCGCAGGTGGGTACCAATTTTTCTACTGAAATACGTACTCACCAAATGTTCACGATTGACGTCCACGGTGAATAAATAACATCGTGTAATAAAAATCAAACCCGCAGAATTATAATTTGCGTAATCACTGGTGGTAGGACCTCTTCGGAGTCCGCACGGGTAGGTACCACCGCCCCGCCTATTTCTGCCGTGAAGCAGTAATGCGTTTCGGTTTGAAGGGTGGGGTAGCCGTTGTGACAATACTGAGACCTTAGAACTATATCTCAGGGTGTGTGGCGCATTTACGTTATCGATGTCTATGGGCTCCAGTAACCACTTAACACCAGGTGGGCTGTGAGCTCGTCCATCCAACTAAGCAATAAAAATAATAATAATAATAATAATAGTAATAAGGGTTAGTTCGAAGTATCAGTTGAATGGAATATTTGAAATATATTCAACTGATAATTATTTTTAATAACTGTATCTTTTTTATTTGATTGGTTTTGTTAATTTTAAGTATGTTTCAATAATACTATGTACACATATGGACTTGTTGTTGTCTGAAATAAAATAAATCATTCATTCATCATTCATTCATTCATAATTCATTCATTCATACATTCTGTATACACGAATAATATTTACCAAACAGTTAGTAAACGAATCATTCCGACTATGAACCTTAATGGTAAACATATTTAGGGTCTCAATACAAAACAACACAATTAGTAAATTATATAGTAAACAGGATATTATTACTAATAAGAGGAGAATAAATACATATTAACTAATGTTCCAATTACAAATGATCAAGTAACATGTGGAAATAAGCATATTAAATTTAATATTAACAATGATTTAGAACTCAAGAATTAAGAATTAAGAGTTAGGTTATAAAGAATTGATATTTGATTGATCGTGTAATAAAAATCAAACCCGCAAAACTAAACTATACATAGTTTGTATAATTAGTGGTGGTAGGACGCCTTGTGAGTCCGCATGGGTAGCTACCACTACCCTGCTTATTTCTGCTGTGAAGCAGGGATTCAGTTTCGGTTTGAAGGATGGGGCAGCCGTTGAAACTATGTATGCTGAGACTTTAGAACTCATATCTCAAGGTGGATGGCGGTATTTACGTTGTAGATGTCTATGGGCTCGGGTAACCACTTAACATCAGGTGGGCCGTGAGCACGTCCACCCATCAATACAATAAAAAATGTGTGTGTGTGTGTGTGCAAGTCACACACGGTAGAAGTGAAACTTATAAAATATTGCAAATGATGCGATTAAAAAAAGCAGCAGCGTAACGACAAGTTCTTTTATTTGTGGCTTGTTTTATTAACACTATCCCTCCTTCGTTGGCTTTGGCTAGCGGTAGCGGCAGTGGCGGAAGGGGGCGTGTTAACATGGGTTGGCGGCTTAGCTGGCGGCAGGGTAGACAGCTGACGTCACGTCCGTTACAAAAATATAAAAATAATCGCAAGGGTCAACCACCCCGGGGGAACCGCCTGCATGATCACGGCATCGCGACGCCTTGTAGGTATTATTTATCAAGAGAAATACGAGAACGTCTATCAACTGTGTAACATCTCGCCACCGCGATTCAGGAATTGTTGACTTTACGTGCAGTGACATCTGTTGATAATAAACTGAATAGAAAAAAATCTTACGTTGCGAAAGTTTTTCCCCGGTTAGGGTACCCCTCCGCATCGTCCCATAAGGAACTTCGCTCCAAAAAAACAAAGAAATGAATTTCGAAAAATAAATAAATCATCCATTTCCGATACTTTTTTGACTGAATGTCTTCGATCAATATTATTGATCAATATCATCAATCAATCAATATTATTGATCGAAGCTGAATGTACACCTTTAATATGCAGAATAGAATTGAATTTAAGTTAAGATCTTGGATTTTTCGTCGAGACTAATTACATATACCATAAAGATAAAAATTATTATTTAATCCACAATCCAAATGTTGGTTGGTCTGTTCTACCCAAACATCCTACAGATCACGTCCAACGCACACAGTTCTTTAGCCATTCAAAGCGACAGATCGTAATTATGATAGCACAAGTCATCCACAAGCGGCTCAAAAGGCAGGAAGTTGAGTCCCGTTTTAAATCTCCGCCTTTTTCTTTTCAGGTTCATGCGGTTAAATTTTAAAATCCTGGCTGCAGTTTGTGATTTTTTTGATGTGAAACCTCTTTATCGACGTAGGGAGGAAAAAACGTATGTAACGTTTTTCGGATACGCGCCATCTTAATTTCTTCCGTTACGCACCATGTTTATTTTATTTCAATTCAGTTTATTATCAACAGATGTCACTGCACGTAAAGTCAACAATTCCTGAATCGCGGTGGCGAGATGTTACACAGTTGATACGAGGTTCTCGTATTTCTCTTGCCCAATCATACTTAACTGGCTAAGGGGATACCGTGATCATGCAGGCGGTTCCCCCAGGGCAAGGCTGCTCCATTGCACTGCGGAGTGGTTGAGCCTTGCGATTATTTTTATTTTTATCAATAAAAAAATCTTAATAAAAAATCTATACCGAGTGAGGTTGCGCCAGTTAGGTAGCGGGCAGGGGCGAGAGGCTATTTAAAAAAGCAAATGAACGACACGGAGGATGGTTAAAGACTGTGTTTATTATTACAAATAATGCTTATACTATTATAGTATTAAGTAGTATAAGTAATAGTAGTAGTATAAGTAGTATTAAGTAATTAAGAGTATATACTTATACTATATACTCTTAAGCTAAACAATGATGTGTTAATAATGTACAAAGGAGCTTTGTGTCATTAAATGTTATCTTATAGTTTCCTAAAACAAGGGATGGTTCATGTGACGGTTGTTATCACGTGCGTGTCCTCGTCATCGCAGTCTTCGTTTAGTTCTAAAATGTCGGCAAGTTCCTCGTCGGTTATTGCCTCATTTTGGTAGTGTACAATTTTTCTTTAGGAATTTTCTGTATTATAAGAGGGTTTATTTTTGTTGAGTAGTTCCTTATTTTTTTATTAAATCTTTGCGGTATTAAGCTAGAGGTGGAGGGCTTTATCATTTCTTTGTTTTTTAATGATTTTCTAGCTCGGAGCTTAAATTCCTCCTATTATTATAGCTTCCTCTAGGTTTTCGATGTTTCTCAGCTTGATGATGATCACTGTTATTGAATTTAGTTTGTCTAAGAAGGCTATTAAAGCCATTTGTTCGTAGTATTCACGTTTACCTGGGTCAATCTGGATGAGGGTGGTCGCAAGGTGACGAATTTTGTCACCGAAGGCTTCCAGAGTTAGTTTATCCCTGGTCGAGGTCATGAGCTCCTGAACTAACTGTATTTCCGTTCGGAATTCGCCGAACCATTTTATAAGTATAGTCTTAATTTCAGGCCATGTTTTTTCGATGGGCTTTAGTCGGTAGTTGGTTTTGCGGGGTAGCTCTTGCGTGGCTGACGCCGTGCAGTGCCTCGCGCGCCTTTCTCAAGGTGTAGTCTTCCGGCAGGAATTGGAAGAACCTCGGTCTTCTTCTTCTCCCTGTCCTTCTCTGGAGGCGCCGGAGTCTGACATAGCCCGGTCTCTTACCCCCCTCGACCGGGTATCCGTAAATGGATTCCCCAGGTTTTTACGCCGCCGCTCTGCGACAGTGCTTCAACGGCTTTACCCGTTAATTTGTTTCGGATTAAGCATCCTATGATAGGATCCGTTTGCTTGCTATAAGATCGAGTGTATTCTCTACACCTTCGATATAGATACTAAGTGTTTTTCTATTACCATCACACGTAGGTAATAGCATTGATAAAGTAGGATATGCAATTTCGATTGCAACCTTCTCTTCGACTAACGATTCATTGCCTGCTTTACTGCCGCTTGCCATTTTAATAAGTAACTGTAATTACGTACAAGAATTCTATCGAAGATTCACTACTGTACATTTCAGAAAATGTGGGATAAAGGGAGGTTTTTTTCGGGAAATAAGTGGAATTTACACTTACCACCCGAGCATTGCCGATAAAAGGCGATGGTGAGTCTAGTCTCCCGTTGTTGCTCTTGGCTTCTGCTGCCCACTGAAGGTTCTTTGCCCGAGGATGCGGAGACGATGCTTCGGAATGATTCTTCTGAACCGTACCGATTTTACATGAGTTACCGACTGCGCCAGTTAGGTAGCGGGCAGGGGCGAGAGGCTTTTTAAATAAAACAAGTGAACGACACGGAGGATGGTTAAAGATTGCCTCTATTATTACAAATAATGCTTATATATACTCTTAAGCTAAACAATGATGTGTTAGTAATGTACAAAGGAGCTTTGTGCCTAATTAAATGTTATCTTATGGTTTCCTAAAACAAGGGATGGTTCATGTGACGGTTGTTATCACGTTGTTTATCGTTATCACGAGGTCATGTGGGTTACGCCGACATATCTCCCGAATAATTATTTTCTTTATACCTCGAATAGAACTTAAAATTAATATTTTTATAACAAGGAACTTCGTTCTTCGTTCTTATCCGGTGTCCCATGACACCACACATTTTTTTTGTTGTTATTAGTTTGGCACAACTATTTATAATTTTGGCGCGGAGTTTGAGTTGCATATGTATTTAGATTAAAACAGTGTTGTTTTATTGATATCGTAACTAGTGTGTGTTTTGCGAATTTCATTCATAATAGACAAAAACCTCGAACAAAATGTTTGTCTTAAAGGACAATGCCCAAAAGTGGGCCAACTTCATGACAAAACTATTTGTACTTGAAAAACTATGCCTTATTTTTTCATGTTGTTTAGTTTATGTATCAACATTTCTTTCACCCTGGCGTTGTTTTACAAAAAAATAAATTACTTAATTGATAACATCCCAAAACTGAGTGCCATAGTTTTTAAATTCACCAATAGACAAAGGGAAAATTAGCCCATACAGCCTTATAGTAAACTTATATGCTGACAAACGAAAGAGTTGTCTGTGACTTGAACAAGAAATTAAAAAAATTGCTAATGGTTATAATTCACAGACTTTTTAGTTTATTGTTGTTCAATTCAATATTTATCTATTGTAGTAATAATTATTAAAACCATGAATTATTTAATATTTTTAGATATTAATGATTCCATTAGTAAAAATCTCAATGGCCTACCATTACTCTATTCTTATTATATATGATCAGAGAGTTTTGGCAGCAACCCGAGTGAAGCGTCACTTGAAGTTTTATTTTATGTTTTTTTAATAGCTTATTGTGATGTATAATATACAAATTGGGTGTTGTTTTGTGTATTAAATGTCAATAATCGTTGTTCACGATTATTGAGGCATTGGAATAAAACTGTGGCTAACATGGCAGTGACTGTTTTTTTTTTCAAGATAAAAGGTTGCGGAAATTCACGCTCACTCAATGTGCTATTCATCAAGTTGACGTCAAAACTCCCAAAAAGCAATAAAAAGAAATACACCGGATTTTTATTAACATAAAAAATATATAAAAAATATAACTATGACAGACTAGGCTGTATAGGCTACGCTCTTTGCCTGCTTGTTGGCGAATTTAAAAACAACAACAACAATATCGTTGTCGGCTTCCGGATTTCATTTAATTTTATTATTATTATGAGGATATAATAATAATAAAATGTACGTAAGGGCTTATTTCTAGCAACATTAACCACAATTAACTTATTTAATACTGTAAATAATGATGAGAGCGATTATTGATTTCGAAGAAAACAATTAACAACTTAATTTTAGCTGCAGAAAAAAACAGATTTCTCTTAAACCTGGGTGAGAATATAAAAATAGTTTTCTGAATATGAAACGATATTTCTTTGTCTATCAAATTAAGTTAAAATCATCATCACCCGACAACTTTTTTTAGGGGCCCAAACGCCCATAGAAAATGGGCATTGTCCTTTCGCATCGCCAATGGAATTTCGTGTTTTGAGTCACTGAAAATTTAACAGAAAGCTTACGTTAAATCGACTTTATCAAAACAGTGTTTAAAAATAATTTGATCATTGAATTATTCGTGGGCGTATGTGTATCGTATCTGAAGGTGATAAAATAAATTTGTATGAATAACTAACATTTTGTGTATTGATGATTTTTAAGCTATTGCATAGCTTTTATCGCGGGCTTTGAGCGCGGCGACTGAATCAAGAAATTCCATAACAAAAATAACCTGACACCCCCACTACGCCTACTATGTAGCTCGCCTTCAACACATTCACACGTTGCGCTTGTGTAGTGTTTGTAAATAAGCGCACGGCGTGACGTCGCACTGCCGCATGCACATCATGAAAAGTCTGCCCATCTCTCCCTCGCGCAGTCTAGGTTATGAGTGTGAAGGGGACAGTTAATGTTTTGCTTTTGTTAATTTTTATAAATATAGCGTGGTCTTATTTTATTGTTGTTTTAATATTAAATTATTATTGTCGATTTATAATTGCATAAGTTGATAAAAAATGCTATGCAATAGCTTTACCGCGGCAGTCTCCGAGGCCCATTTCTCTATTTTTTTAGTGCTTAGATGGGTGGACGAGCTTACCGCCCACCTGGTCTTAAGTGGTTACTGAAGCCCATAGACATCTACAAGGTAAATGCGCCACCCATCTTAAAATATAACTTCTAAGGTCCCAAGTATAGTTACAACGGCTGCCCCACCCTTCAAACTGAAACGCATCACTACTTCACGGCAGAAACAAGATTTTTCCCGATACTTTCTTGTCATAGTGGTATTTAGCTTAGTTTTTTTACCTACCTATTCGCTGGTAGCCTAAGGGCTATTCTAGCTACGAACGAACGGGTAGGTGAGCTCACGCGCTCAACATCATAGAATTTGTTATCACTAGCCCTAATAAGAAAAATGCTTCGCAGAATCTACCACCGGATCGGAATCGCGACCCACTGAAGATATCCGGCGAAAAACTCGGTGGGCTGTGTCTGTGGGTTAGTTACCAGTTTTTACTGGTGGTAGAACCTCTTGTGAGTCCGCACGGGTAGGTACCACCGCCCTGCCTATTTCTGCCGTGAAGCAGTAATGCGTTTCGGTTTGAAGGGTGGGGCAGCCGTGGTAACTATAATGAGACCTTAGAACATATCTCATGGTGGGTGGCGCATTTACAATGTAGATGTCTATGGGCTCCAGTAACCACTTAACACCAGGTGGGCTGTGAGCTCGTCCACCCATCTAAGCAATAAACAAAAAAAAAGAAACTCAGTGGGCTGCGTCTATGAGTTAATTCGCTTATCAAACTCTTCGATGAGGACGGTGACCGGTGTTTTAAGAGCCTAAAAGCACCGAGAATGGATCCGGGGGATCCGAGAAGACATGTTTAGGGGGACGGCGGCTTTGAATTGCCCCGTCGCCTGGGTCGGATGTGTAATTAGCGGCGGTCACGCTAAAAGGGTTATCATGTCGCGTCGCTTTATCTAAGTATTAGCTTAGCAGCACTTAGTTGATGTTCAGAACCCAACCGTCTGTTTGCGTTGTAATTGTGAGAATTCTTTATTAAAACAGCAACTCTGACATCTTTTGCTTGTCACTTGTAGCGTATAGAAAAGCTATTTTAAAATATTTATAAGGTGATTTAGTCCGATGAGTATTATAGTTTTATAGTGTAAATTTATGTATAAAATAATATGTGCGTATTGTGTTGCTTTTGGGTTTTTGTAACTTAAATTTCTCTTCTCTGTTCACTTTCTACCTATATGTGATTTTGTTTGTGGAAAAATATTTGGTTATTGTTTTAGCTATTTTTTTAAATATTATATGTTTGTATTGTACTGTTTGTTTCCCAAATAAATAAACTCAAAATGAAACACATATTATTTAAAAAAAACTTTTATTCGAATAAACTCGGTTCTACCGAAAACAACTGGCGACGAAAAGATCGCTCAGTCATCTCTGACGCCTTCATAATTAATTGCACAAAATAATAAGCACAATGCAAATGTACTTAAATAATATCTAAGCCGAGAAAATAGTTAGATGTCTAACCGGAAACATTTATCTAGACATTCTTAATTTAAAATTACATATTGTTTTGGTATGCGTGCTAATATATTACAAAGTATGCTCTGTTAATCTTATCTTATTTTCAGAAAATGTTGTTTTATTCGTGTTTTCAATAATCAACTCTTCCCGACATCTATTGGCGAATAATAATACTATTTTTCTTAATTGAGGGAAACTTACCGCTTTAAAGACACAACAAGATGGCGTTATCAAAAAAAAAACCATCATCATCTGGTTATTATTAAACTTAAAGTAATCCTTTACCTCGGTTCAAGTTATGGAGAGCTTCAGAGGAATATCTTTTAATGAGCACGTATCATTTGCTCGTTTGGACATTGATCAGATTGAGTCACGCACACATGCAAAGACATTTTGAAAATAGCATCAACGCGATTCAGGTGTTACCGAATTTATTCTACTATATAACGTCTATTTAGCAATAAATGTTTGTCAATACATTTCCCTTACCGACGAATACGATTCCATTACCGACTATAACAAATAAATTTCGCATCGTACTGAATCATAAGTACAAATCGAGAGGTGAGCTATTCTGGTTTGAGCGACATTCCGCTTAATACGCGACATTTCGTCTTCTCGCAATAAAACTGCATAATCTCTAAAACTTACCAATTTTACAGGAGAGCGTTTTAAAGGCTTAATATAATAGATATATATATTTTTTTAACATGAATCTTAATTGCAACATTAATTTTTTATTTTTTAACAGTTACATTATCTGTCTTTTAAAGTAAGATAAAATTACGTATTAATTTTGTTAATAATAGTCAAAACATAGGTAAACTAAAACTAAACTTCGCTTTTTATGAGTATTGATGAGAATAATACTGGTGATACCAAATGTTTACGCATATTAACTCATTTCCGAATATTTTTGGAAAATATACACTTTTAATACGAAAAGGCGAATTATCTTTGTAATAATAATTAAAGGTGCCTTTTATTTGATATTAGCATCAACAGTTCGATGCGTTTAATTGAACTTCAATTAAGTTTACTCCATTCAAATAGTTGAAGAAGTTTTTTTGTTATGATTTAAATTTCTCTCCTGTAAATTTGCAAGGACGTCGCTTAAACCAAATAGCCTCCATCCTTCGGAATAGCTTCGCTGAAGTGCCAACAACAGCTGGCCGTAGTTTCAAATCAATCACATAAACTGGTGTTTCCCAACATGGAGCCCACGCCCCGCAAGGGAGCAATTTGATAATTAAGGGGGGCAATCGCACTAAATGAATATTAAAAATATGTATTAAAATTATTTTGAATTTAAATTTCAATTTTTTATTTTAAGTTTTAAAATATTAATTACAGTGTTTTGATAACAATTTCATAGTGATTTCTTCCTAAAACCTATCATTTATGTTTCTTAAGTGAACAAATCAATATTTTAATGTTAAAAATTCTGTATGGGGGTGGCATAAAAATTTTAGAAACGTTACAGTGGGGCATTGCACAAAAAAGGTTGGGAAACACTGGCTTAAACCATTAGCGCGATTACGAACGAACAAACAGAATCGAATTACATAATAAATTATAAGATTACGTGTATATCACGACTGGTTGGTTTTGGATCAAAGATGATACTGTCATAACAGGCTCAGTTTGACTAAGGAGTTGTCGGGGTGGAGGGTGAGGGGAGAGCAGCAGTCTGCCGCGAAGGGTCTGGTGCGCGGCTGAGCAGGAGACGCCGGCGTGATCACGACGTACTGCAACACTTTGACTAGACAGCACTTCATCTGGATCATTGCGAACCTTTTACCTGGAAAATGGAAATCTTCAAACACGGAACTAGACTTGAAGAAAGAAATAATAATAATAAAAAGAAGTGTGGTGTCGTGGGACACCGGATAGGAACGAAGTTACTTATTATAAAAATATTAATTTTTAGTTCTATTCGAGGTATAAAGAAAATAAAACTGGAGGTTTCGGTAGTAAATTAAACGGCAGTCACAAGACGTGACGTCATTTGTGGTGAATAGGGCGTGATATATGGATAGCTCGTTGCATACCATTAACATTACGTGTATAACGAAATCACGATCAAGTATAAAAAGGTAATTTTAAAAATTATGTTTAAAAAACTGTGCCGACATAAAGGGAAACAGACCTCATGAACATAAGGAACAATTAATAGAAATCTAAAGTGTATCTGCTGATCACGCAACTTCTCCAATCATTCAGCCTGATCCGAGCGTAAATTACCACGGAATAGATAAAATTCCGTGTAAATTACTATAATCGATAGTATATCATACCTATGCAATAACGAGGTCCATCCCCAAAAGGCATATAGACTCCTGGGGGAGGAACGTAGCCGGCTGACCACCTCTCAGGATAAAAGTCGTCAGCGCGTTCGAAGTACTAGAAAACACCATTATTATAATCAATCAAACGAAGTGAAGTATTACGGATGAAGCGTGGGAGAGTCATTTTGTTGCTTAGCTAGGTGGAAGAGCTCACGGTCCACCTGGTGTTAAGTGGTCACTGAAGCCCATAGGCATCAGCAACTTAAATGGCACCATCGTTTTTTTTTTCCAGACAGAGTGCCAAGCCTATGAGGTTTCCGCGCTTAGGGGGCGCGAGGTATATGGGTTGACGGTCCCCTGATCTTAGGAGCGGACCGCGGGCCAAGGTGTTGTTTTTATTGCTTATATGGTTGGGCGAGCTCACAGCCTGCCTGGTGTTTAGTGCCCATAGACATCTAGAACGTATATGCCGCCACTCACCTTGAGATATGAGTTCTAAGGTCTCAGTATAATTACAACGTCTGCCCCACTCTTCAAGCCGAAAGGCATTCCTGCTTCACGGCAGAAATAGGCAGGGTAATGGTACCTACCTGTGCGGAATCATAAGACGGCCGCCAATTATAATTTTGCGGGTTTGATTTTTATTACGCGATGTTATTCCTTCACCGTGGAAGTCAATCGTGAACATATATTTACCAAGTACGTATTTCATTAGAAAAATTGATACCCGCCTGCGGGACTCGAACACCGGTGCATCGCTCAACACGAATGCACCAGACGTCTTATCCTTTAGGCCACGACGACTTGATGTCAAATGTCACCACATATACTCGTAGTTCGTTAATGACAATGTCTAAAGTAAACAGTAAATAGACAACGTTCTCAAAACTCATCCGGGTGTCCTATGCGCGAAATACAACAAACCCTTAAAATATTCGAGTCTCTCAAATTGAACCTTAATGCTTATTAAAAATAAAACACAAACTTGGCTGTCCCTTTGGATTCCCAGCGTCGGAAACAGAACTATTGTGCCTTTCTCAACGACTTTCTCGGTTCCCGGTATAAGATAGTCTTTGGTACACATACGTTGTATGCTTGGAAAGGGTGGATACAAACGCAGGGTCTCTGAAAGAAAAAAAAAACCTTTTTTATAATACCTCTCTCGCGCGGTCTAGCTCATGAGTGTGAAGGGGACAGTTAATGTTTTGCTTTTGTTAATGATTATAAATATAGCGTGCTCTTATTTTATTATTGTTTTAATATTAAATTATTATTGTCTAATTATAATTGTATAAGTTGATAAAAAATGCTATGTAATAGCTTTACCGCGGCAGTCCCCGAGTGCCACACATGTGTTTTTTTGCTATAAAAAATAAGACTTTGGTCAGCTTAATATTTAAAATGTCGATGGACATGACGGTAGTCGACCGTCGTAAAGTCTGACACAGTAAACGTAAGATTAATCGATAAAACTAATATTACTTACGTCTACGAGCTACGAAAACCGGTGCAATTACTTATGGAAGAGATGTTAAAATTGCTTACGTTTCCCCAATTTTTATCTATTTATTAAAAAACTAGCTGACCCGGCAGACTTCGTAGTGTCGCAATCGATAAATAAAAGACCTAAACCTTTGTATAGAATAAGCTTAAAACAAACAAAAGGAATCCGACGGGGGCACATCAAAGGAAAAACTAAATTATTATTTTTATTTAATTCCGAGCATTTTCCTATTTATCTACCTCTTAAACCTTCCCTGGACTTCCACAAATAATTTAAGACCAAAATTCAAATCGGTCCAGCCGTTCTCGAGTTTTAGCGAGACTAACGAACAGCAATTCATTTTTATATTATTATATATAGATAGATTTAAAAATGCCTGAGTGTTTTATTAATTTGTCCATACTTATAAAACTAACAAATATGTTAATAAGTTTATGGCTTAAAATTAGTATTATACCCATCAAATATGTCTATAGTATTTAAATACACAGTTTCTGAAAATACATAAAATCGACTAACATTAATATTCTTTTTACAAATGCTAACCTTGTATTACCATCTCCATGTAGATTAACTCTTGTAACATCTCAAAAGTCATCTTGCCGTAATTTCGGCTCAACACCTCTCTAATCTCCTGTCTCATCTTCTCCTGGACCCTCAGATCAGCTGCCAGTTCGAGGAAGAGAAACGCTAAGGTCGAAGAAGTAGTTTCAAATCCACCAAGGAATATAATAAATGCGTTGGCGGAGATTACTATGTCCGCTGTGAAAAGAACTTGACATTAATATTGTTACGCCGGTAAGAGTAACGCCATCTGTCGACGAATAGTCGAACGAATATCGAGGGATCTAGGAGCACCTAGAACGCTCGAGAAGTACAACGCCATCTATTGTCAGATAGCGGAAACAATACTAGAGATGTGTGGAATATTCTCGATAATTCTAGGGATGTGGTATCGACTATAAAAGCGTTGGAGGGATGGCACGCAATCAGTCAGTAATCGGAACTACTCGAAGCGAAACAGCGAACGGATCACCTGAAGCGAAGCGGAACAAGCGAATTGAGAATTTTAAAGTGTTTGTTAAGTGTTCTAAGTGTTGAATACAGTTTTTAGTTGTACTTTGGTGGAATTTTATTTATCCCGAACCCCAGCGCGTAACAATATTGAGAACATTAATAAAGTAAAGGAACCGACCATTGAAAAATGTAGTATATCTGCTATATTCGTTTTCGGGGTTCAATGTCCTATCGGAGACAGATTTTATTAATAGAAACTTTTAACGGCGATATAGATTCTTCGAAGCACTGCTTTTTCTAGGGCTAGTATTAGCAAATTATCTCAGGTTGAGACGGTGAGCTCACCCACCCGTCCGCGCGTAACTTGAATAGCCTTTTTTTTTTTATTGCTTATATGGATGGGCGAGCTCACAGCCCACCTAGTGTTAAGTGGTTACCGGAGCCCATAGGCATCTACGAATTAAATGCGCCACCCACCTTGAGATATAAGTTCTAAGGTCTCAAGTATAGTTACAACGGCTGCCCCGCCCTTCAAACCGAAACGCATTACTGCTTCACGGCAGGAATAGGAAGGGTGGTGGTACCTACCCAAGTGGACTCACAAGAGGTCCTACCACCAGTAAAGCCTCTTAAGCTACCAGCCAACAGGTAAAGAAAGTTACAGTTATCGTCGTCAAGAATGACGTGGAAGCTCTTTCAGATGCGCGCAAACCTAGAAATATCACTAACGCCTGTACTCACTTATTTCTACATCATCAGGATCGTCTGTTTTTTTATTATTTGCGTCATCGTTTCGTAGATTCATCATCATGTCGATGAAGTCACCACGTTTCTCCTGTTCACCTGAAGGAAAAAACATCTAGTACACCGAACGCTCAACCACATATTACTAAGGATCGATAGATGATTATGAGTCCAGCTTCACTTGCAGTCGACATAAGAAAACGCCCACATTCCCAACTGCAATGGAAAGTTTATACTCGGCTGAAGTTAGCTTATCATTCATGTGTAGTAAGGTTTCAATCACAGATCATAGAAACAAGAAAAGATCGTCGGTCGTATTGAATAAAGAAGAATTCGGTTGTATTGACAGATCGGTCGGCTCGGCTTACGTTCAGTAGCAAAGTTTTGAGTTTAATTAGGACCCTACAGGACCCTACATTGACTGCTTCGGATCGGCACGAGTAATCGCCACGAGACGGGTATCCGGCATCTCATAAGATTTTCAAGAAATCTTGTAAGATTAATAAACCCGTCCAACTCGGGCTGACGTCACTCGCCTTATCGACACGTGTGACGTGCTGCGTACCCAACCGCTGGAGGTTACTGTGTTTCTATGATCTGTGGTTGCAATGTATCGAGCCATTATGAAGTAAGACAGTCGCACATAGCTCGTCACTAATACAGTCGCATTATATCTGTACTAATATATAAATCTTAGTGGTTTTTACGGATGTTCCGTTATAACTACTGAACCATGCATCCAATTGACTTGAAACTTGGATCCATGTAGAAAATACATGTACTTAATGGATAGGCTAATATTCATGATTGTTACTATGGACTCCCTAATAATAATGACAATAAATAATAATGCTAATTTTAAATGCCCAGCGAAACGGGCGAGTACGGCTTGTATTGTATAAGAACCTCATAAATCAGTGTTCAGCAAGCGTACCGTATTTAATAAGAAATAAATAAATAAATAGCGTATATCTTAACTTATCTTTGTCTGAACTTACTCTGACATACAAAATAATAATAATTACCAAAAGCATAATACGCTAAGCTACTTATTTAATATTGGATAATAAATAGACGTAAACACACATGAATTAAAAATTTCAAATAATTGAAATTGCAAAAATGTTGGTAGTGAATTCGTTCACCGGTCGCAATATTTAGATTTGTGTGGCTTTTTGAAATTGAATAGCCTTTTAGCTATACTAATATTATAAAGCTGAAGAGTTTGTTTGTTTGAACGCGCTAATCTCAGGAACTACTGTTTCGATTTGAAAGATTATTTCAGTGTTAGATAGCCCATTTATTGAGGAAGACTATAGGCTATATTACATCAGGCTGAGATCAATACAAACGGAGCACCAATAAAGAATATTTCAAAATCGGGCTTTTGAGAGCTTCCGCTGCGTGCGCTGCAGAAACGGTTAAAGTTTCGCTAAAATAATGTATGACAGAATTGTTCCCCTTTAAAAGACTATAAAAAAGTCCGCGACAGCATATGTCTATATGTTAAGGTTCGCTCACTATAACGTATTTTTATGCTAACCAAGTTTGTTTTAAAATAAAGCAGTATTTGTGAACTATTCCACGCGGACGAAATCGCGGGCAAAAGCTCTTATAGTTATAATATATAGACTATCTTCTATATAGTTTGGTAGAGGTAGTGAATATTTAAATTGATTCAGAATTTACCACTTTCGCGAGCTCTGAGCACGCTTGTCACGACGTTATGGAAGAAATCGTGAGTCTTCTTCGGTATTATCCTCATTCTAAAGAAGAGGACGAACGCTGGCCAGAACTGACGCATTGTTCTGAAAAAAATTTGTATTAATCAGACTTGTTTTTTTTTTTCAATACTTTTCGACGTTATAAAAGTTCCGGTTTGTATGATAGATAGCTTGTTAGGTAGATGTTTTTCAGCATTTAAAAAAAAATATTCGTTTAATACATTTCTGATTTTTCAGCATTCCTAAACGCTTCAAGTAATAAATATTATGGCTCCTATAAAAAATAATAAACACGTAAAGGAAAATCTTGACTCAACGACTGACTCTTTAGGGTCCTGCCCTTAAATCTACTAAAGAGGTAATTATAACGACCAAAGCTGATAGGATAAAAAAAAAGTCCTGGATTTAATTGGAACATTGAATACTGAAATTTTACGTTTGTCTTAAAGTTGGGTGACGCATTTACGTTGTAGATGTCTGTGGGCTCCAGTAACCGCTTAATAGCAGTTGGGCTGTTGGCTCGTCCACCCATCTAAGCAATAAATAAAAAATAAATAAACTTTGATTGACCATTTATCATGCCCTCCGATTTTGCTAACGCTGAAAATATCACTGATTTCCTTCATGAATTAGTTGATGAGCAAGCCAGGGCCCCCACATATATTATCCCGACTATCAATCCCGCTGGCAATTACCAACTTTATCAATGAAATTAACACTTAAATCATGTTCACAAAAGACCTCTATAATGACGGAATAATATTATTATCGTGTAATAAAAATCAAATCATGCGGGTTTTATAATTTGCATAATCACTATACAATCGAGATATTGACCTGACGTCGCAAGATAGGTGGCGACATTCTCTTTGTGAAGTTTATGAGCAATAGAGGCCGCGTATTCATTCGTCTATAGGATTAGAATGTAGGATATCCGTCCATCCTACACCCCAACGCCAAAAACTTCCTTTTTTTGTGTTACATACACTACACATTTTGCGGTAGGCAGCGACTTGGCTCTGCCCCTGGCATTGCTGAAGTCCATGGGCGACGGTAACCACTCACCATCAGGTGGGCCGTATGCTCGTCAGCCTACAAGGGCAATAAATAAATAAAACTTTATACAATGGAAATACACCCGTGCGTCATAGACTATGCCAGTCCTCCTTCTAGCGTTGTATTCGTCACTGCGGAGAGTCGTGATCACCCTTCTGTTTCACCTTCTAAAGCACGATCTTTCTCCATCTCTTTTTGCCTCTGGCGGTGTGGAGGGCCATGCCAGAAAAAACTTAAATATCGTGTAGAAAAATAGCTATGGTATTTAACTATCATACTAGATATTTTTTTATTGCCCTTGCAGGCGTACGAGCAAAGGCCCACCTGATGTTAAGTGGTTACTGTCGCCCGTGGACTTCAGCATTGCTAGAGGCGGAGCCAAGCCGCTGCCTACTTAAGATTTGGCCTACCAGCTAAAATCACCAGTATCCCGATCCAGAGGATATTCCAAGTATTAAATTCTATTTTCTTAAAGTCAAAAACCTAAATTACAAATATGTATCTAAATACAATACTTGCAATATTCACCTCAAATAAAGTACATTTTAAATTCGAAATTCATTTGGAAACAAAAAAGAAATTAAGTACCAATATAACAATGAAAAACTTCTCAGAAAACCGAATGAAAATTGCAATAGTTAAACTGTGGCTTCGCTTCTCAGAGGTGTTCATGTTTGAATTAAAAGTACGATTTAATTGTTAAATTATTGTTAATTAATTTGTTAATTGTTAATTATCTTATTGTTAATTTGTTAATTGTAATTATCTTATCTGTTTATCAACTGATTTTTATGTTTCGTCAATATAAATAATTTTTTTGGTGACATTCACTCCTTTTCAAGACGTATGTAACTAAACAAAGCAGAAAAGGTAATAAAGGGTTTTTCATTGTTAAATGTCTGAGCTTTTTGCCACTCATCTGTAAACGCTATAAGAGTTAGGACATTGACTTTTTAAACAAACTTTAATTTAGGACGTACAAAAATTTATTTACAAATCGAGACAAATATTTTCTATATGCTTTTGTTTTTCTGTTCATTTTTGTTTCGTTTTTTTTTTTAATTGTTTTAGCACAGAGGTCTGAGTATTTTCGATACAAAACTTTCACAACAAAATCAAATGTTGCATATTGTAGTCGTCTACAGTATTATTATAAAAAAAACACGTGAAAGAAAGTTATTTGTGGCGCTTTCAAATATTAACTCCTAAGCCGATCATCAAAGGAGCTTCCGTATATACTGCCAGGAGTATATCATCCAGATACTACTGCTATTCCCGAGTGATAGAATTGGATCGCAAAGCCACATATAAAAGCTAGCTTCTCATAAAGCCATGGGGTTTGAGCTGTTAATTTTATTACCAAATTCGTACAGTCTTACTGGTTATAGGACGTCTTGTGAGTCCGCACGGGTATGTAACACCACCCGGCCTATTTCTGCCACAAAACAAATGCGTTTCGATTTTAATCCCATTATTAATCCCATTATTAGTATCCCAATTTCTCAATATCCCAAATATCACATCATTAATACAACTATTCAATTACTTACTTTTCAAATACATTATATAAAGATTTCTCGTAATACGCTTGAAGTGCAACCGCAAATGGATCGTCAGGCTTATCCATAACTAGACTCTTCAGTCCAAAGGCGCAAGGGACTATCGCGTCGGCTGTATACCCCCCCACCAACTCCTCAGAGTCCACCAGCGCATAAGCATCTTCTATATTAGAATTGCTGTCCACGTTTTCGATATCCTTGTTCTTGTTTTTGATTCGATTCCTCAAACGTATGAGGAACTCATCGGCTGTGTTATCTATCAACGGGAACATTCCTCGTAGCTTGTTCGGCCTAGAAGATGTTTGAAGTAGAATTAGTTCTATAAAAATACTAGTTGTACTCGACCTCATCGTTGTGTAAGAATAACATTAATTTTTTATTGTCTTTATCATTAGGGGGTCCAACTCTCATATAAATATTAGCCTATCCATTAAGTACATGTATTTTCTACATGAATACCAAGTTTCAAGTCAATCGGATGCATGGTTCAGTAGTTATAACGGAACATCCGTAAAAACCACTATAGATTTATATATTAGTATAGATAATACAATATATTTGTAGCTGTCTATCTCAAGAACGTTTACTATGAGTTACAAAATTCAAGTCTATGATTTAGTGGGTTATGACTCCTGGTGTTCATAAAACTTTTGTTAAGGTACACAATAATCAGAAGTTAATACTGTTTCTGCTACATCCATATGGTCAGTCGGTTATAGAATAAAGCAGATCTTATGACACAAGGAATCCCAGAGGTCAAAATGCGCAGCAATCATTGGCATTTCCAAAAAATCTAAGATGAAAGATAAGAGGACATCTTATCTAAGCCCCCCTTTTCTAACTGCCGTGCTTGAAGTTGTTGGAAGAAGTCTCAAATCGAGCAGCGGCACCGCTATAACACACTCCAATCGCTGTCACCAATGTGAGTCCGCACGGGTAGGTATCACCACCACCCTGCCTATTTCCACGCGAATTAGTAATGCGCTTGGGATTGAAATGTGAAGTAGCGTTCCACTGTAAAACTAAGTCTTAGAACTCATGCCTCGTGATGAGGTCGACAGCATTTTCTTTGTTGTCTGCAGGCCCTAGTAACCACTTAGTTTAACACTTAACACAGTATGAGGATAATGAACTCATTTCCCCATCTAAGCAATAAAAAATATAATATCAGATGAGCTGTCATGATGTGGTCATCTATATCTATACTTCTATACTAATATTATAAAGAGGAAATATTTGTTTGTTTGTATTGAATAGGCTCCGAAACTAATGAATCGTTTTGAAAAATTCTTTCACTGTTTGGAAGCTACACTATTCCCGAATGACACTAAAAACTATTGATGATAGAATAAAATAATGTACTACGACTTTGTAGAACACATTATTATTTGCAAAAAGTGTCGCGACAACATATGTGTAACTATTATAGTTATGCCGCAGTAAATGTTCTTTTATCTTAAAAAAAAAAAAAAAACCTCAAATATTGTTGAAATTTTTGTTAAAGACCCGAGCGGAGCCGGAGCGGGCCGCTAGTCTTAAATAAAAAGCGGTTCTAAATCAGCACCATCTCAACAACGTCCATAAGACAACAGACGCGATTTCTGTCAAAAAAATTACTAGAAGAATTAAGAATACTCACGAAAAGATTGGCGAAATTTTGGCTCTTAATTTTTTCCATTCGTTTCCTCGCAGGAAAAGTACCGATCCAGCCAAAGGATCTACTTCCTTGTTGAAGAAGAATCCACGGTCCACGAAATGCTGGAAATCGTTCACGCAGACCCTTTTAATGAGCTCTGGATCTCTGATTACCAACGTGCGCTGATAGAACTGATGCGTACCTGTAAGCCAGGAATTTTGTTTAGTACACTAAGTTTTTTTTTACTTTCCACATTATGTACTTTAAAAGAGACTTTTAGGTAACTCTTACGATTAAAAACAGATGTGTGGGGTCGTGGGACACCGGATAGGAACGATGTCGCTTATTATAAAAATATTAATTTAAAGTTCTATTCGAGGTATAAAGAGAATAAATCTAGAGGTTTCGCAACAACCCACGGTCATTCGGTAACGTGCGAACTTATTGTGGTACACTTCATTCACGGTTGTTTGCATAAGAGTTAGTGTATTGCGCAAGCGAACGCTCTGAGATCGTGGTCAATAATTTTTTATGATAAAAAGATATGTTATTTTTTGTACGTTATTACAAAGTTAAGTCGTACACTATACGCTTTACTAATTTGTACGTTATTACAAAGTTAAGTCGTACACTGTGTGCATTACTAATAAAAATCTTACGTTACGGACGTTTTTTCACGGTTAGGTACCCCTCCGCATCGTCCCATAAGGAACTTCGTTCCATAAATAACGATCAAAATCAAACACATTCATGAAACGGTAATCAAGTTAAAAGCAAATAGCATGTCGACCCCTACGCAGTTTTTCCCCCTTCAATGCGCCGACACCGAACAACTTCTACCATGATTATTTCGCTTCCTAAACAGTCAGGCGTTGAAACATCCTAATTTATTTATAGCTGTCGCACGATCAAGAGTGTCGTGTCGGTCACAGTAAAAGAGTTTTCAGTTACTACTGAGTTTTGTTAGTTCTTAACGATAACGATCTAATTCAATATCAAACAAATCGTATCGGTTGTTAGAAAAAGGCGTTCGTCGCTCTCGACTGAACGTGCAATAAATTTCATAACTATTACGCGGTCATGACTATGTATTTGTATTTGTATAATATATACTTTTCGAAGACTCTTGAACTGGATATATATGAGGCCGTCAGCGTAAAAGTGGCCTCACTCACAAGAAAGAAAGAAAGAAAGCAAGAAAGAAATCATTTATTCGCCAAGCATAGTGAAAATGAGTTATTACATAAGTTAAAAGAAGCGTGTATGCTTTGTCATTATTTGACATGCGAATTTTAGTCCAGTGCAACATATTATAATATTATATAATTTACCATTCATTCATCCATAATTATAAGAGATATAAGTTCTAAGGTCTCAGTATAGTTACAACGGCTGCTCCGCCTTTCAAACCGAAACGCATTACTGCTTCACGGCAGAAATAGGCAGGGTGGTGGTACCTACCCGCGCGGACTCACAAGAGGTCCTACCACCAGTAAGAATAGTATAAGACAAACTCTACTCCAGTGGGGCGAAGACCATGAACGAAGATAATCACTTGCGTTCAGACGTGCCATATGCTCATTCGTCTTCATATAAAAACAAATAATTTAACCATCAACCTTAAAGACATTAACATTTGGTCGCTAATGACGTTCTGCTTATTATTAGCTTAGACAAGGTTCATTAATTTAACTCAAAAACATGTTTTTACTTCATTCCATTTGAAACATCGGTGTCTTTGATTCGATGTCTCAATGGTACATTGACGTTATGCCGTCAATTAATTGTAACTTAGCTACTAGCGTCACCTTCATAGATAATAGATAATAGACTTAATATTTAAGGTCATCTTTTTCTAATCTATCTTAATGTACTTAAAGTTAAACTTGTTTTCGTTGGCAAAATTCAGGCATTAACAATCGCTTCATTGTACTCCTTCGTTGTAATTACACATCACTGATTATTTTTTTCAATAAGACATTACGATTGCTATTGACTGTAAATATCTATGCAGCCATTGTTACGATAACATTTATTTTGATCTAGATTATAGGTTAAAGAATAAGATCTAAAAATAGAAGTAAAACTGTACACGAATTAAAGTAAGCCTACCGTAGTATAAAGTAAATCATATAATAATAATAACTGGTGGTCCCGCAGTAGTCGAAATTCGACTATAATTAATTGAAATTATAAGTTTTGAACATTATTATAATTCTATTGTCAACAGTCAAAGACATTAATATTATAAGACCAAGACTACACTATAGACAAGTAGTATTAAAGACAAACAATATTAATCTATTCTCAATTTGATCACAGACTTTAAGCAATAACAAAAGTTTGACAATAAGCAAAGAGTGCATATGTAAAATAGATGGTAGTGCGTGTAATGTTTTTATTTATTGATGTAATGTATTTTTATGCTCTCTTTCTCTTTATTCTCTATAAGTGTGGGAAATTTCGTACCCCTCCGCGACGCGATTTTCGTAAAAAGTGGTACAAAGGGATACATGTCTGTATGTTTATATACCTATATATGCATATATGTGTATATGTATTTACTGGATTGGTACACCGCACGTGATTCGTTTCCAAATAATTCTTGTCCACATAATGGTTGTCTGGAGGAGATCGCTCTTAGCGATAAGACCGCCAATTGTACTTTTTTTTGTATTTAATGTATCACATCGTTTAGTTGTTTTTTGGTGTACAATAAAGAATACAAAATCTTTCTCTACAAAGTTTTTGTTCACATATTAACAAATAGACAGGATATTGCTAAACTCACCTAAAAACCGTTGATCTGTATACGTATCATAGATATTTTTGAAGCACATCCCTCCCTGCTCCCTGAATAGTACGACAGACAGTATATGTCCGACCACGGGCAAAGCCGGGGGTGAGAATATGCCTCTGTCCTTCCAGTAGTCATGATCGTATGTGGTCACGGTCAGGACGAGGCCGCAGATCCAGAGAGTAAAATACACGTGCCATAGGACGCTGGAGCCGAATGTCCAGTCTTCTAAGAGCCACGAGAGGAACACCACGGCTTCAACCAACGATCTCCGGAAGCCAAACATTTTGTTCTAAATTTCAATCATCCTAACCTCAGCTTAACACATTCCATTATGTTTCGGTTTTGCTGTTGGAATATCAAAAATATATGAAGATCAGTAAATCATTTAATTAATTAAGGCAGCGATTTGATTGTTTTCACGTCCGTAAGCTACTTACCATCAGATGGGCCGCATACACGTTTGTCTATAAACGCAATAAAAAAAACACTGAATACTACAAAAAATTATTCGTTCTTGTAATCAAATTTTATAGAGAAAAAAACACTTAAAAGATCAAATTTAATAGTAAGCTTTTCAGGCGTGTAATTAAATATTATATACACTTTATTAAATCTTTGGACAACAAATTTTATTTCAAGTTATTGTTTTAAATAAGAATTTATAAAAACCTTCACCGATCAGACTGACACCGATCACCGTACTTTTGTGAATATATACGAATTTCGAAGAAAAACAAAAAAAAAACCAACTGCAATCCAAAACACCAAACAGGTCGCATTCCACTTCGATACGGTTGAATGTTAAATGTTATTTTGTTTTTATAATTAGGAGGAAAAAACATTCGAAATATAAAAACACGTATTACACGAGTCGGTTGTCGATTGCGCGCGCGTCTCAATGGCCAAGCGCGTTAACAAGACGTCCGCCATTTTTGATGTTGTAACGGAGAAAGTCTGGCGCAGGGCCGCACTTTAGTGCTCTTACTCGTATATTAACAATAAAAAACGTGTGGCACTCGGGAACTGCCGCGGTAAAGCTATTGCATAGCATTTTTTATCAAGTTATGCAATTATAATTAGACAATGATAATTCAAGCTTAAAACAATAATAAAACAACACAACACAACAACCGCGCTATATTAAGCATTAATAAAAGCAAATATAACTTTGTAGGTATATACGACAAAGGGAAGATCTTCCACCGAGCGGGTGATATTGCTCGGTAGACCGACGGTCCTAATGTTGTTGTTCGGAACTTGTATATATGCATATATATATGCTTGTCTTGAAAATGTCGTAAGCGAGATTCAGGCATCTGTCAAATATCTTGCGTTGTATGATGGCTACCCGCCACATCACTCCCCTGTGGGTCGTAGGTCTTTAACAAACTTGCGAAGTCGTGCCATGTAATCTGTTACGTTGACGGTATCGCTTACTTCAGGGTTAAAAAATTCTCCTGGTAAACGTAGCGCTTCTCCATATAAAAGTTCCGCACACTACCCGCCACAACTTTCCCCTTCACACTCATAAGCTAGACCGCGCGAGAGAGAGATGTGCAGACTTTTCATGATGCGCATGCAGTGTGATGTCACGCCACGCTCTTATTCACAAACACTACATAAGCGCAACGTGTGAGTGTTGAACGCGAACTACATGGTAGGCGGTTTTGTTCGTTACGAAATTTCTTGATTCGGTCGCCGCGCTCAAGGCCCGCGATAAAAGCTATACAATAGCTTAAAAATCGATTAAAACTACTCAACTAAAACTTCTTATTCGAAATAGTGTTACAGTGATAGTAACGTGACTGAAAAACACACGCTAAGTGTTTAGCCTTAATAGACACTAAGTAAGGTCAGTGGACTTTATTTATGCGTAGATGGGTATCTAAGCAATAAAAAAAAAGAATAAAGAATATAGAATACAACGTAAATGCACCACCCACCTTGAGATATAAGTTCTAAGGTCTCAGTATAGTTACAACGGCTGCTCCAGCCTTCAAACCGAAACGCATTACTGCTTCACAGTAGAAATAGGCAGGGTGGTGGTACCTACCCGTGCGAACTCGAATAAGTCCTACCACTTTTAACACCATCTTGAAAAATGAGGTTGACACATCCTTCACGACCGACTGTTTCGCGGCAGAAGTGGGTAAAATAATGGTACCCACCCGTTCGGTCTGATAATACGCCCAACCACATTTCAAAGTCTCGAGGCGGCATAGACGTTGTGTCATCTATCGGCTTCGGCAACTACTTACAACTAGGTGGGCACTCAGCTCACTCACTCATCTATGCAAGATTTAACAAAAAACCATGAAGTTTTCACCTAATACAGCTGTAAGTGAAGTTGAAGTCGTCGTGGCCTAAAGGATAAGACGTCCGGTGCATACGTATACAGCGATGCACCGGTGTTCGAATCCCGCCGGCGGGTACCAATTGTTCTAATGAAATACGTACTCAACAAATGTTCACGATTGACTTCCACGGTGAAGGAATAACATCGTGTAATAAAAACCAAACCCGCAAAATTATAATTTGCGTAATCACTGGTGGTAGGACCTCTTGTGAGTCCGCACGGGTAGGTACCACCACCCCGCCTATTTCCGCCGTGAAGCAGTAATGCGTTTCGGTTCGAAGGGTGGGGTAGCCGTTGTAACTATACTGAGACCTTATAACTTATATCTCGAGGTGGGTGGCGCATTTACGTTGTAGATGTCTATGGGCTCCAGTAACCACTTAACACCAGGTGGGCTGTGAGCTCGTCCATCCATCGAAGCAATAAAAAAAAAATTTATATTATTTTTTACAATTCGACCCTGGCTCATCTTAGGCCACTTTATCGTTACATAACTGTCCTGGAAGGTCTGTCCGGCGGCACTCTAACCCACATTCATATTTACTCTAAATACTTATTCAATTTTGTAATACGCTTACAAATTATGAATGATTCAAATTACAATATCGCCAACAAGCGAGCGAACTTGATTTAATTTTTTTTTTTTCCTACCTAAGTGGAGAGCCTTGAGAGGCTATTTCAGCGTAACCCTAACTTTTGTAGGTGAGCTCACGGGGCTCAAACCTGATGACGTTTCTAACACGAACCCTAGCAAGAGCCGTGCTTCGCAGAATCTACCACCGGATCGAAAACGCGACCCACTGAGAAGATCCGGCGAGAAACTCAGTGAGCTGTGTCTGAGAGTTAATTTACTCGTCGAGCCCTTCGTCGCAAGCGACGGGTTCGGCGAGAACGATGACCGGTGCTTGAAGTACCTAGAAGCACCGTTAGTGGATCGGGAGGATCCGAGATGACATGTTTTGGGCGACGTCGACTGCTTTCCATTCTGTCCGCAGGATCGGGAATGTAGTTACCGGCGGCCACGATGAGAGGTTTCTCGTGTCGTGCCCCTTTATCGAAGTGGCGCATCGACGCCGACTGGAGATACTTACTGATGGACTCTAAGTCCAGGTCGTCGTGGAGGTCGACGTTCCTGACGAACCACGGGGCTCCGACGGCTATCCTGCAAAAACGGGATTGAATGATTTGGAAGGATTTTAAGTGAGTGCGGGCCGCGTGAGCGAACACTACACTTGCATAGGTCATAACGGGGCGTATGCAAGTTTTGTAGAGTGTCACCTTATTTCTAAGGGACATTTTACTTCGCCTACATATCATCGGGTAGAGACGTCCTAGAATAAAGGCGGCACGGTCGCGTACCGTCTTGATGTGCGGGCGGAATGTCATCCTACTGTCGAGGGTGACGCCTAAATATTTGACCTTCGGGGCCCACGGTATGGGCTGGTCGAACATCGTGATTAGGCGAATGGCGGAGGCGGAGGTGTTGACACGCCTAGTCGGGAGGGGGATGCTCAGCGTGGTGTTCGGAGGGCGACCCCTTTTGAAGAGCACCGCTGTGCTTTTCGTGAGGTTGATGTCCCATGGTGGTAGCTGCGGTCTGAAGTCGTCGATGAAGCAACGCCTTCTTCCTACACGAGTAGTAGATGGCGGTGTCATCGGCGAAGAGCGCTAGATGGGTCTCCGGAGACCGGGGTATATCATTGATATACAAACTAAATAGTATCGGGGAGAGGGCGGAGCCTTGCGGGACTCCGGCTGTGACGTGACGGGGCCGGGAACGCGTTCCCTCGACTCGATATCGGAACGAACGGTTCGACAAGTAGTCTCGTATGATGAGCACGAGTCTGTCTGGCACTCCCATGTTATACAGTTTGTATATCAAACCGTTGTGCCAGACTTTGTCGAACGCCTTCGCTATATCGAAGAAGAGGGCTCCTGTCGGAATGGGTTTGATTTCATAGTGTTCGTGAATTGTAGTTATGCTGAAGTCGCCGTGGTTTAAAGGATAAGACGCCCGGTGCATTCGTATCCTACGAGGCGACTGTGCCGATGTTCGAATCCCGCAGGCAGGTGTCAATTTTTCTAATGGTATAAGCACTTAACACTTTTATTATGAACGATCTCTACAATGAAGGAAAAACGTCGTGTATTTAAAAACCTAAACTCTAAAAACAAATGATTTGCGTAGGTAATTGATACATAGCCCTCAAGGATCAAGGTGTAGATTTAACGACGAAAGGAAGATCTTCCACCGAGCGGGTGACCGACGGTTCGAATGTTGTTGTTCGGAACTTGTATATATGGAAGCTTATCTTGAAAATGTCGTAAGCGAGATTCAGGCATCTGTCAAATATCTTGTGTTCTCTGATGGCTACCGCCACACAAGGGTATACTATCTATGGGCTCAAGAAACCACTTAACATCGGGTGAGCTATAAGCTCGTTCGCGTTTGTAAAAAGAAAAGTCTGCCCGACTACCGAACGAGTCTACTAGATTCTGTAGACGGAGGCAAAACAAAAATATATTGTTTGTAATTTAAACACACCCTTGCTACAAGTTTTTTTTAAATATTCAAGTAACATTTTACAATAATTGTAATTGTATTTTTAAGCTATTGCATAGCTTTTATCGAGGGCCTTGAGCGCGGCGACCGAATCATGAAATTCCATAACGAAAAAACCTTACACCCCTCACTCCGCCTACCCTGTAGCTCGCGTTCAACACATTCACACATTGCGCTTGTGTAGTGTTTGTGAATAAGCGCGTGGCGTGACGTCACACTGCCTGCGCATTATGAAAAGTCTGCCCATCTCTCTCTCGCGCGGTCTAGCTTATGAGTGTGAAGGAGACGGGTTATGTTATCTTTAATGTTGCCAACTGATAATGTTTTGGATTGCCGCTATTTATTTGTGCCATGATTCGCTGGCCAGACTATAAACTTAATCTCATTGAATAACGTAACGTAAAGCACCAAAATCTACTAACAAAAATCATTAAAAGAAATAAATAACTGTGCCATTTAGTTATGACACGCAATCATGTCGGCAACTGCGGCAATTCAAAATATTTTCAACTGACAATCTTAAATATAACATGAAAAACCCGATTTGGTACTTTTGAGTTTTTCTATGGTGTAGTTACATTAATAATTTTACTGGTGGTAGGACCTCTTGGGAGTCCGCGCCTCCCGCCCGCCTATTTCTGCCGTGAAGCAGTAATGCGTTTCGGTTTGAAGGGCGGGGCAGCCGTTGTGACTATACTGAGACCTTAGAACTTATATCTCAAATTGGGTGGTGCATTTACGTCGTAGATGTATATGGGCTTCAGTAACCACTTAACACCAGGTAGGCTGTGAACTCGTCCACCCATCTAAGCAATAAAAAAAGGCATGAAATAAAATGAAATGAGATGAGATAATTTGGGATCACGTAATGATTTTATATTTTATATAACAAAATTTCATATAAATATCGCGCGTTTCGCATTACGTTGTTTTTAATTTTTGGCTATCGTTCGTTTTCGTAAACAATCTAATGCGCGATTTCTCGTAACAGGTTCCATTTTTATTTCCAAGCAACCTGCTGTTGCAACAGGTTTCGTAAAAAATTACTCATCTTTAGTAGGAAACAGCCTCAAAAAATATATCATTTTTTTTATTAAAATATCTCGAACAATAAACATAACCTAAAATGTAAACATTGTCTGATTTTACCAATTTGGCAATTGCTGGGAGATCTGAAAATTGGGCTCATGAAACCTTCTTAGGTATTGTAATTTATGCCCAAATTCTAGCACTGTAACGCCAGGCCCAAGTTTGTATGGATTTCGAGTTTCTCCTTTCGAGAAGCTGCGTAGCGTATGGAAATATGGGCCGGTCACATCTGTCGAGCCAGCGACGCCAGGTGGGGGAGGAAAGTCCTCGAATGGAGGCCACGGATGGGTACAAGGAGCGTGGGGCGTCCTCCAACCAGGTGGACTGACGACTTAGTGCGCACGGCGGGAAGTCGTTGGATGCGGAAGGCGGAGGACCGCATTATGTGGAAGGCATTGGGAAAGGCCTATGTCCAGCAGTGGGCAGATAAAGGCTGATGATAATGATGATGATTATGATGTATGGAAATATCTGAGGAAATAACGAAATTCGAAATATGTGTAATATGACGGCGGTAAGAAGGCCAGTCAGTGTTCTTCGTGATGCGCGTCTAAATCGATTTAAATACGGATTGTATAAGAATGGAAAGACATCAAGAGAGTATAGTAATAAACGAATTACAATCTAATATACGTATGTGGAAAAAACACGGCATTGGAATAGATTAGAATAGATTTGGAATTTTGAATTGAATTTTGGAATTTTTAATTGGAATAGATTATTTTTTTCTACCTAACCTGGTAGTCTTGAGAGGATATGCCAGCATGACTTAACGTGTAGGTGAACTCTTTCAAACCTGAGGGCGTTGCTCACCCTAGCCGGTGCTTTGTAGAATCTACCACCGGGTCGGAAATGCGACCCACTGAGAAAATGCGGCGAGAAACTCAATTGGCTAAAATTGAGTATGAAGCAGGTAAGTGAATGAGTTAGTCAATAGACCAGATGTTAATGACTCATTTAGTTAGTACATTCGTCATATAGAAAAAAAAACTTTTATTGCTTAGATAGGTGGACGAGCTCACAGCCCACCTGGTGTTAAGTGGTTACTGGAGCCCACAGACATCTACAACGTAAATGCGCCACCCACCTTGAGATATAAGCTCTAAAGTCTCAAGTATAGTTACAACGGCTCCGCACCCTTCAAACCGAAACGCATTACTGCTTCACGGCAGAAATAGGCAGGGCGGTGGTACCTACCCGTGCGGACTCACAAGAGGTCCTACCACCAGTAAAATAACTCTAATAATTTCTAATAATCCTCTCGCAGGAAACAAGCAGTGTCTTTGTTTAATTTTCGTTTATAATCAACTGTCATATAGTGATTTCATATTATATTTATAATATGTACTAGAGGTCCCGCAGTAGTCGAAATTCGACTATAATTAATTGGAATTGTAAGTTGTACACTATTATGATTCTATTTTATACTTCTATAATCACAAATTTCGCCAAGGCCACACTATAAAAAATATTAATAAAGACAAACAATATTTAATCTATTCTCAATTTGACCACAGACGTCAAGAACAAAAGTTTGAAAATAAATAGTATGCATGCGTGTGTGCGTCAAATACATGGTATGTAGTGTGTGTAATGTTTTCTTTATTGATTTAATGTACCTTTTATGCATTATTTTAAAACAATATTAGCATTGTGCACTTCTTCTCTATATTCTCTATAAGTGTGGAAAATTTCATACTCCTCCGTCCGCGCAATTTTCGTAAAAGGGATACAAAGTTTTTGCTTCACATATTAATATGTATATAGATAATACTAGCGGACCCGACAGACGTTATCCTGCAAAAATTCGTTTAAGTCGATCCAGCCGTTTAGTTGTACTATAGATAAATAGCCTTAAGATAAATCTAAACCATGGTTCCACCCAAACGCATCCAAAAAAATCATTCAAATCGGCAGCTGTTTCGGTGGAGTTCAGGGACAAACACACACACACACACACAGGAGAAATACATAATATAATAAATAAAAATTTATTTATTGTATGTATGTATTTTCTTTAATAATGCGTTATTAATAGTACACCTCAAGATACCTGCTATATCTTTATCATTTCCAGAATTTCTGTTAATTAAGCGGATGTCTGGAAAAGATCGCTTTTAGCGATAAGGCCGCCTATTGTACCGATGTATCTGCTTGTTGACTGTTTTTCTAATGTTAATTGTGTTTTGGTGTCCAATAAAGTATGTTCTTTCTCTCTCTCTCTCTCTCTCTAATATAATTATTATTATAGTTATGGCATACAGAATACTGCCATACTGGCATACGGCATCTTTTGAGCTCACACGTTGATATCAATCACTACCTGGCCTATAATTATTGCTGCCGCGGAGCAGTAAGGGGTTAGATTTGAAGAACCAAACATATTAGATTTAAGATACAACTGATACTTAAGCTTCATTTCTTCATGTTTGGACATTTTGTGGCCCCTAACTATACAATAAAGGACCAAAGAAATATTCGTTTTTGCGGTTCAATAAAATTTCATTACATGTGACGTCATTTGTGGTCAGATTTTACGTCGAACTAACCAATCGATCATACACAACAAGCCTTTATATGTCATCGCGCACTATAATTGACGTTTAGTTCATCGACATGAAAATATTGCATTGAATTTAGTCTAAAATATAAATAGCAATAATTCACAAAAATATTGTTAAGATTTAATGATTTAATTCAGAAATTTTATAAATTTTTAGATTATATCTAATTTTGCTAAGAGATATAAGAATTGTAATCGCTCGTGATCATAAATATGTGTAGTGGTAGGATTCAAAGTCCATATTCATAATTGAAATGTAGCCAGGGCGTTTCATCAGCTCAGAGCAATAAGGAAAAGATTAATGAACAATACTTATGTAAGAACGAAAGAAAATGAGAACATAATGTGATTGTAACATTACACTATTGTTTCCTCATACATAATATAAAGTTTTATTAGGTTTCAAAATATTTTATTAACGAGGCGAGTGAATACCATTGCACCGCCCGCCACCGGAGTAGAGTTCATCCACCTGGAGTCATTGCGGTCATCGACAGTGCGTTTCCAGAGATCTTTTTGCCACGTACCTACCATCCGGCTTTGGAATGAGCTCCCCTCCACGGTGTTTCCCGAGCGCTATGACATGTCCTTCTTCAAACGAGGCTTGTGGGAAGTATTAAGTGGTAGGCAGCAGCTTAACTCTGCCCCTGGTATTGCTGAAGTCCATGGGTGACGGTAACCACTCACAACCAGGGCCGTATGCTCGTCTGCCTACAAGGGCAATAAAATAAAAATAAAACTCGCGTCCCACCTGAATGGTTATGGGAGGCAATAGACGTCATAAAATTACTACGCCCAATGACCCACTCTTCGAACTGCGTTATAGCATATAGTAAATATAGTATATATAGTAATAGTATATAGAGCTTTGCTTACTGGTGATAGGACCTCTTGTGACTCCGCAAGGGCAGGTACCACCACCCTGCTTATTTCTGCCGTGAAGCAGTAATGCGTTTCGGTTTGAAAGGCGGGGCAGCCGTTGTAACTATACTGAGATATAATATATGTGGGCTCCGGTAGCCACTTAACACCAGGTGGGCTGTGAGCTCATCCAACCAACTATGCAATAAATAAAATATAGAATGTATAGTTTATAGTAATAGCTGCGTTTGAGCTCTCACAACACGTCGCAACTCTGGTAATCATGAAAATTTCTCATTTCGTATCTGCTTAAGGAATTTTAAAAGCGGCAGAGTCGCATCACGACTTTATGTAGTTCTTCATGCACGTTGGACCACCGTTATTCAAAGTTTAAATTAACATTCCCTGCTGGTGGGATCTATTGCATCTTAGCACGGGCTCATATCAGCTTCACTATTTCTGCCGTGAAGTATTCGCACACTTCATGGATCTCAACGTGGATATTTAGTATTCATTCATTCATTCCATTCACGTTATCCCTGGGCTTTCGTAACCTATAACCCGGAGACACGTAAGCTCATCTGTATATCTAATGCGCAATCGTAAACATTAGAATAATTAAATCTTTTCTAATTACATAATTCCAATCAAAACAAATTTATAAAGTACAAACAGTTTAATGGGGATAATTAACAAAAATCGCGGCTTAGTTCACAATCCTGACGGGATCGGCCTCCTCTTCATCTTCTTCCTCTTCCTCTTCCTCTTCTTCTTCATCTTCCTCTTCTTCGTCTTCTTCAGAAGATGAAGAAGATGAGGAAGATTCGGAAGACTCAGGTTCTTCAGGAGCCAAGGTGATGCCGGCGGTGGTCTCGATCCATTCGATGTATTCCGCGATAGGCACGAAGGCTGTGGATAACATCAAAAAACTTTGAACACACATTGCAAGGAGTCCACATTAACAGCATCTGTACTGGAATCGCTCAGACAGGTGACAACAGCACAACGAGATGCAACGTTGAGACAATGTTTGTCGAAATATGAGGTGTTAAAGTATTTTATCGAACTTGATGGATACGAGCTTACAGCTTATCTAATTTAAAGTTATTAGGAGCTCAACAACATCACAAATTCAATACCACACCATATACCTTGACATGAAGTGGATGTCGTAATGGTATTATGTAGTTGTTTGACGATGGTGCCTAGCCGATCTCACAATTTTTATTTATGCGTAATTAATTACAACTAGAGGTCCCGCAGTAGTCGAAATTCGACTATAGTTAATTGGAATTGTAAGTTTGTACACTATTATGATTCTATTTTATACTTCTATAATCACAAATTTCGTAAAGGCTACACTATAAAAAAAAAAGTGTGTGTGTCCGCTCCGACGCACGACTGGAGTTTACTGGATATAAAAAATTAAACGAAACAATACGAGAAATAGTTCTATATTACGACAACACGATACACTACAGATTATTAACAAATTAACGAGACACAAAACAAACGACTAACAAATATATGAAAATACAATAATGAGAGAAACGCGCGATCAGTACGAGGCTTTGTGGCGGACTGCCGGCGCAGCAGCCCGGCGTCACCTGCGATAACGCGGCCGCGCGTTGGCTCCTGATTGGCGCGCGCACGCATCACGCAATCAGGAGCCAATCAGGCGCATAACGCATTTCGTGTGACATGCTAGTACGATTTTGATTGGCGCGCGCACGCATCACGCAATCAGGAGCCAATCAGGCGCATAACGCATTTCGTGTGACATGCTAGTACGATTTTGATTGGCGCGCGCACGCATCACGCAATCAGGAGCCAATCAGGCGCATAACGCATTTCGTGTGACATGCTAGTACGATTTTGGTCCCCATAATTTTCATACCCCGGGCCTATATATGTAAATCGATTCTAAAGGAGTAAACTCCAAAAATATTAATAAAGACAAACAATATTTAATCTATTCTCCATTTGACCACAGACGTCAAGAACAAAAGTTTGACAGTAAATAGTATGCATGCGTGTGTGCGTCAAATACATGGTATGTAGTCTGTGTAATGTTTTCTTTATTGATTTAATGTCTTTTATGCATTCAGTGCATGTCAGTTAATTTCTTTTATGCATTATTTAAAAAAAATATTAGCATTGTGCACTTCTTCTTTATATTCTCTATAAGTGTGGAATATTTCATACTCCTCCGTCCGCGCAATTTTCGTAAAAAGGGATACAAAGTTTTTGCTTCACGTATTCATATATAGATTATAATTATTTCAGGTTTGACACGACTCAGGTTAAATTTAATATAATTCTTTCGTCGTGACAATCATTCGTGAACGTTCGTGATTTAAATACATATTTGAATACAAAAATTGGTATCTGTCTGCGGGATTGAAATACCGGCATACCTGCTTGTTACCAGTAGCCCAGGGTCTCAGACGTTATGATATGACTGTGTCTTCATGATACGACGAGGTTGCGTCTTTTTTTTAATTGCTTACATGGTTGGACGAGCGCACAGCCCACCTGGTGTTAAGTGGTTACTGGAACCCATAAACATCTACGACGTAAATGCGCCACCCACTTTGAGATATAAGCTTAAGGTCTCAAGTATAGTTACAACGGCTGCCCCACCCTTCAAACCGAAACGCATTACTGCTTCACGGCAAAAATAGGCAGGGTGGTGGTACCTAGCCACGCGGACCCACAAGAAGTCCTACCACCAGTAAAAACCGTCTGGTGTTCTGGTCTGGTTTTAAAAGAATGAAAGAAGACAACAGAATATTCAAACTAGTCATCAGTATACTCACTTCCAGCGCTGTTCTCGTCAGCACCGGCCAGGAGCACAGCTACTTGAACATCATCGCTGACAAGAGCAGTTCCAACATCGTACTATCAAACAGTAATTACATTTGAGCACATCTAATTGTAAGTAAAAAACAAAATTACAATTACAAGATCTGAATTATACGACATAACAAAAAATAAGAAGAATAAATCGCGTACGGAACATGGCAACTTTTAATATAAAAATAGTATTGCTAATATCGACGCTTGAAAAGCAAAAGGGACTAAGCAACTAACTGCTTTGTACATACATAAATGATAGGTAATAACCATTATCAATGTGCAAAAAAATATACTTCTAGGTCTATTAAAATCATTTCAATCCTACAGCTACTAGCTAGATTCTACTACAGCTGGATTCGTTAAAATATAATTTTTTTCAGGTACTTCAACTTTAAATTAGTCTACTGTAAAGGTCACGCATTGTTGCTAATTCATGTTTGCCTAATTGGACAGGAAAAAAGTGAATTACAAATTAAATTTTAAGGATATACAGATAGTAGAAAGCACTATTAGAAAATAAGAAAATAATCTAAATTGTGTTTTACGGATAAACTTTTCTTAGCTGTTGACTGATCGTTTATCAGACTTTTGGTTAACTTGTCAACGTTATTAAACTTAAGGTATTCGTTGATACAGGATCAAAAAATTGCATTATTTCGTGCATCTCGATTAAAAAAAAACAATTTGGATCAAATTTTTTGTTTTGTTTAAGGTATGGATGTTTAAATCTACCTGTATGTCTAGAAATGTTACAAGAAAAAGAGATATATCTGTTTAAAGAGTACACAAATTAATAATTAGGACATCTGTTGTTTTTCGTGGTACTTGCTTAGTTGCTAGCTACGTTATAACGTTAAACAAAGACCGGATCGGTCGCACGGGTCAAATGTCAATCATACCACATATATAGATATCAATAATACCACATAGTACCCGGGGAAGCTGATCTGGTAAATCCCTTAGCTTGAGATTATTGCCGGATTTCTTCTGTTTTATGATAGCTACTGGGCACATCGTCAACAAAGTCTGACCGGGAATTAAATCTAGTCAACAATTTCAAACACTAGCGCAGCTTTCATATAACACTGCGGAGGTACCTCAGAGGTCAAATGGAGTAATGTAAATTGAAAGTAGTATTGTCTGGCAAAAGGAAAGGAGGCCGCCACAGAACAACTTGGCGTCGCTGGACGGAGCAAAAGCTGGGCGTCTTGGGCATGACGTGGGGGGAGCTAGAACAGACTACCCAAGACCGATGTAAGTGGAAGGATTTGATTCGAGCCTTACACCCTAGCAGAGGGTAATAGGAAAAAGAGAGAGATTGAACCAAATACCTTGGAAGTCTGGCCTTCCTCGCTGGTGGCCTCAAGGAGACCGTCAGCGGGCACCACAGACACGTCGAAGCAGCTCAGTTGCTCTCCAGGTTCTGGGTGAAGGAACATGTTCAGACAATTTAATAATTAATTTTATGAACACACATTCAATTCTACATAACCAAATGTACCTACTTTTACAGCTTAATCTCGCAATTCGCTTAATCTTCAATTAAACAAACTACGTATGTTGCATTTTTTAAATATGTAATGAACTTATTAATATATTTTGTACTAACCGCCGTCGACTTCGCCAAAGCCGCAGACATTTCCGGATTCGGGTAGGTCCTCGCTGACAGACAATGCCACGGGAGAGATGAAGTCTAGAAAAATAATAATAATTACATAACCAACTCTGTACAAAATTTACTGATAATCTGTGACGTGATCTCGCAATTTGCATCCCTATGTCAGATTCGTCGGCTTCCCTCATTCTCATCACTGTCGCCGGAGGACGCAAATTGGCAGACGCTGTCCAGCAATAGACAAGCATGAGCTGATGATGACGACATATAAAAAAATGTTTTATCTTTATATTATTTTCTTCTACATTTAGTTCATACACGAATTCCAAAATTTAATGGCTTCTTCTCTTGGAAAGTGAATTCGGGCGCCAACGTGTCTGATACAGCGTCCAACTACAATAGTGATGCGACTGTAAATACAATTTTTTTTTCATGGTCTGGAAAATGCTCTCTCGATTTAGTGTTAAGTGGCTACAGGCGTTGATGGATTTACGACTATGCCCGTTAGGCCCGGGCTTAGAGCGGCATAATTTTAACGGGCGACAAAATTTTTGAAATGCCATAATTTCAGAGACGAACTATCGTACAGACAAACACAGTCTCCTTTGAAAATGAGTTCAGATTAATTTTTATATGAAAATAATTTAAAATACAAACGTGGAATCAAAATTAATGTGGGATTGGTAAGAACGAAACGTATCAAAAGAGTGTGGAACAAAGCATTTAAGAGTGAGAGAAAACGGTAAGGAAGGGAGAAGAGAATGACAGACAGAATGACAGAAAAAATTAAGATGGCGAAGACGGTTAAAAAATGAGCAAGGCGTACATAATAAAAGTGTTAATTATTTTTTCATTATTATTCTAACTGAAGATTTTGGAGCAGTGGAAGTTTTATTTTTATGTACTGCTATCCTTATTCTACATTAATAAAATTTATTTTAACATTAAGAGCGACGCGATAAACAGGGCTTAGGGCGGTATCAAACCTAAAACCATCATTGGCTACAGAGCCCCGTTGACATGACAAAGTCTTGGTCTCAATTGTACAGTACAACAGCTGTTCCAACTTCCAAACCGGAAAACATTATTGCCATGTGTTAGAAATAGGCAAGCCGGTAGCAGGACCTTACGCGTGCATATTGACTGATTCAGTGGTGCAGTGATTAGCGACTGTTTCCCTGGGGGCTGTGTGATGAACAGATTTGTTTGTTCTTTGTCTGGGTGCCTATATATGCATACATTTAAACGTATATAAGTATGTATGTCAGTCTCTGATATCCATAACACAAGGACATCAAATTTAGGGCCCCATAACTGCTCCCAGTTATTTATATATTTATTTATTACATTATTACAATAGACTAACAAACTAACAGCGCGAATGAAATTCGACATGATTTATAAAAAGCCTTTTAAAGCTGCGTAAGATTAATAATTGAAATAAGGTTTTCGATCTTTGAAATATCCGATGTCAATATAAATTGAAATCGTAAGTAACATCTCTAATGTGAACCATCCTTCTCCGTGACCCGCGTCACTTGGCACGAAATCCAGATCGGAACACTAACCATTGGCATTTTGATTTATTTAAATGTGTAAAGGCTATTTTTTTAAGCTAAAACATGGAGTTTTATTTTAGTTTTTTATTTTGAATAGAGTTATATTCATGTGTATCATGTAATTATGTCAATCATTACCTTACATATTATGGTAGTAGGTATTCTGATAGTTAGCCTTCGAGATTTACGTTACCGAATGTCTAAAGAGTTTTTGTGCTCTCAATTATGAGTATTAGTTCAGAGTTTCAAGAACGTGACGATTTGATTGCAAAAGGAAAGTATGGTAAATTCATTCATTTTTGGCTTTGAAATGAGCTCCCCTCCACGGTGTTTCCCGAGCGCTATAACATATCCTTCTTCAAAGGAGGCTTGTGGAGAGTACTTAACGGTAGACAGCGGGTCTGCCCCTGGCATTGCTGAAATCCATGGGTGACGGTAACCACTCACCATCAGGTGGGCCGTATGCTCGTCTGCCTACACGGGCAATAAAAAAAATCGTGCTGCTAAAATTAATACTTTTTACGGACGGTAGGGGCGCTGTTTAAATCTAATACATTCTTTCTTGATAGCGATACGAATACTTTTTCGATAGACATTCGTGCTCGCCGCTCAGATATGGACCCTTGTAATCGAGGGTTCGAATGCTTCGGAACAACGGCCAAGCTACCCCGACTTCCCGAATACTCTCGAGCTAATTACCAATTGCATCAGAAGAGAGCTATAGTCGAGTTACGAGATTCATTATTACATTTGTCCACGACTACATCTTCACGAATCTCACGCTCAACTCGAAACGCGATGTAAAAGTGTGACCTACATTAGAATGACGGATTTCACCTCTCGAATCTAAAAATAAAACCGTTTAATTACAACAGTGGCGCAACAGCAAGTAACGCATGTGGGTTTTACAGTAAAATGATTTTATTTATCTCCTTCTTTCCTACGGGAATCTTGGAATATCGTATCTCCTCAACCAGAACATTTGACTAATATTTTAATTAATTATCTTTACGTAGTTTGAGCGGACAATCTCATGACTAATCTATAAAGTTGTTATCGGGCCCAATCGATAATGGTGACTGCCGCCAATAGCTTGTGACAAATATAGTCATTATTACATAACTAGTGTCATGCCTAAAGGGCCCCCGAAAAGACGCTTCCCGGCAATGTTACCTGTGCCAGTTTTTTTTTTATTGCTTAGATGCGTAGGGAGCTCACAGCCCACCTGGTGTTAAGTGGTTACTGGAGCCCATGGACATCTACAACGTAAATGCGCCACCCACCTTGAGATATACGTTCTAAGATCTCAGTATAGTTACAACGGCTGCCCCACCCTTCAAACCGAAACGCATTACTGCTTCACGGCAGAAATAGGCAGGGCGGTGGTACCTACCCGCGCGGACTCACAAGAGGTCCTACCACCAGTACAAAAAAAAAGTTTGTAATACGCCCTACCATTGCTGAACTCACCAGTGGGTTGGACATCCCTGTTGATGCTGATGAGACCAATGGTGCCCGAGGGATGCAGACGGACTGCGCTAGTCTCCGTGACCAGGGACGGGTTAATTACCACCACCAGACCATAACGGACCCAGATGAAACGGACGCTGGAAGAGAAAGTAATATTATTTTAAAGTGTTATCTTTTAAATCTTTTTTATAAACGTTAATGTATTGGCAGACGATTTGAAGTAGAAAAGCAACCAGGTTTTAGGTAAGAGGACTTACTAGTGATACTTAGCCTGGTCAGATATGGCTACGAAATTCGAGCCACTTCTAGCGGCTTCTATTATGCCTAACTCATCCGTAGTATTTTTTGGCTTCGAAGGTAGATACATGATCATACGACCAACATGATTGAAAATACCTGTGAGCTCACCTACTAGTTAAGGTTACACTGAAATAGCCTCTCAAGGCTATCAGATTAGGTAGGAAAAAAAGCATAGCAAGTTTGACTGTGCTCACTCTTGGAGGCAGCTAGCGGCGCTGAGGACCCAGCGAGAGTGAATGAGGGAACCGGCGCAGGTGTTGAGCAGACCACTGGTCGAAACAGCGATGCGTAGATGGACCTGGTAGGGCTTGTCTCCGAGGGCAACCAGGGCGTTGGTACCTGTCATAGTTTTTAATACATTGAAAAAAATGAATTAAGCGGGTACGGAGGCCGTACATGTTTAGTCGTTGTGGCCTAAAGGATAAGATGTCCGGGGCATTCGTATCTAGCGATGCAACGGTGTTCGAATCCCGCAGGCAAGTACCAATTTTTATAATGAAATACGTACTTAACAAATGTTCACGATTGACTTCCACGGTGAAGGAATAACGTCGTGTAGTAAAAATGAAACCCGCAAAATTATCATAGATGTTTATGGGCTCCAGTAACCACTTAACACCAGGTGGGCTGTGAGCTCGTACACCTATAAAAAAAAGAAATAAGATAAATAAAAAAACATGACATGACAGTGCGAATGACTTTGTGTCTCAAAGTCGTTCTTTCTTCCAATTCTATTGGTTAAAAATTCTATTGGTTAACGGTTAAAAATTCTATTGGTTAACGGTTAAAAATTCTATTGGTTAACGGTTAAAAATTCTATTGGTTAACGGTTGTCAAATCGGAAATCGTGACTGATTCGCGTCAGAAATAGGCACAGTGGTTATAGCTACCGCTTTTAAAAATCTTGTCCACGTGAAGCTGAAACAGCCCCTTAGGCTATCAGCGAACAGGGAAAAAAAAGTTTTGATTTATTTATTTATTGCCAGATTCATTTTACGTTATTCAACATTAACATGATCGAAATTAAAACTACATTTACGGCTTGATCATCCGACTATTCCAATACTTTATAGTTTTTGACAGTCCACCATTGTAAAGTATTTGAAATTTCGGAACTAACACTATGACAACAAGGAACGCGAGATGACACCGTAAAAACTGTCATAATTGTTGTTGTGACTCGCGAAACCCGAACAAAATATTATATTCGTAATGTCTATAAATAACATAAAATATATACTTACTTTGCACACCGGTGCTACGCCCCTGTAAATAAATAAATTGCAAATTATTCAAACTATACATCGAGGGGTGAAATCATATTTGGTTTAGGCGGCATTCGCTTAGTACGCGACATTAAAATTTATCTTTGCAATTAAAGGTGAGCTTTATTTGGTATTAGCATCAACAGTTCAATGTTTTTAATTGTTTCAATTCACTTCAATTAAGTTTACTCTATTTAAATAAGTAATAAAAAATAATAATAAATAGTTACTAACAATCACGCCACGTTAACTGATCCCGTGATAAGTTCGTAAAGAACTTGTATTACAGGTACCAGATAACGGATATAAATGTAAGATTTTTATTATACACATACATATATTTAATATACATACCTGAAAAAGACATTTATATTTATCATACAAATATCTTCCCTTGGCGGGATTCGAACCCGCGACCCCCTTGTGTAGTGACCATGTTACTTACCACTACACCAGATGGCCGTTTAAAAATAAAGCAGTTTTTTTTGTTATTTGATATTTTTTCCAAATTTTAAACTTTAAATGGCTCTCCTTGTAAAGTTGCAAAAATGTCGCCTCAACCCAACAGCTTTTCATATATTAAATTTGTTATAAAAACATATGTTACATCAGTGGTTCATGAAAATCAATGCGAAAACTATTTGAAATATAATAAATGACTTGAGAAATTTTAATTTCAAAACCTTTTCAATCTAATGTTGAAGTAATTGTCAACCACAGAGTATGATGCAGAAAGTGTGTTTGGCTTCATTAAATGTCTGAATAGCTGTAACATTATCATTACATTATTGATATTTAAATATATGTCCTTTTTTCTATCGGTAAGTACATCGCGGTTAATTTCTTTCCTTAGACTATTCTTGTTCGTTTGATGGTTGTCTGAAAGAGTTCGCTCTTAGCAATAAGACCGCCCTGTACTTTTGTATTGAACGTTTTGCTTTTTGAAGTGAAAACTTCTTTAGAATCGTTGTGATTTCAAACCGGATGCAACGGAAAAAACGACAGGTAAGAGACACAAATACAAAAATGTGTAGGATGAAGCCAGCAAAGAATGAGACAGAAATATACATACTATTTAATACAGCGCCATCTGTGAGATTTTTTAATACTAACGTGTGTATGAAAGCTCTTGTAGTGAATTTTAATTTAGGATTATACGTGAAATTAAAATATCAATTCACAGAGGGCGCTACCTTACAATTATTTACTAATGACAAAATTTTACATATACTTAAGACGTTTAGGATAACTGTATTTTAATTTTGGAAGGTTTCACTTCTACCACGTGTGAATTGCACAGATGTTTTTTTTTTTTTATATTAGTATAGAATAAAGCATCCTCTAATCTAAATTTGTTGAGTCAGTTAGTACGCGGAACTTCTTCACGCAACAATAGCCAGGATCATTACCCGTAAAGTTTTTAAGGTAGCTATGGTATTTCCTATTTAGTGTAAAAAATGCGTACATGATAGAAGATACAATTTATATTTTATTTGTCAACGTTTCCTAACATTAAAATCTTCCATGAAGCGAGAGACGAGGCTTCTAAACGCGATTTAGGCTCTATTCACTAATTTAACAAACATTTATATTTCATTTGATTGACTTCCACGGTGAAGGAATAACATCGTGTAATAAAAATCAAACCCGCAAAATTATAATTTGCGTAATTACTGGTGGTAGGACCTTTTGTGAGTCCGCGCGGGTGGGTACCACCGCCCTGCCTATTTCTGCCGTGAAGCAGTAATGCCTTTCGGTTTGAAGGGCGGGGCAGCCGTTGTAACTATACATGAGACCTTAGAACTTATATCTCAAGGTGGGTGGCGCATTTACGTTGTGGATGTCTATGGGCTCCTGTAACCACTTAACATCAGGTGGGCTGTGAGCTCGTCCACCCAACTAAGCAATAAAAAAAAAAACACGTTGATTCTTATAGCGTTCGAATTCTGAAAATCGTTATTAGAATCATAATCATGTTATATTTAATTCAATGATTAAAAACAGGAAATCAATGTTAAAATCTCTATCAAATGGATAATTGATAGTGTAATCTCTAACGCAAGGTATTAACATAATGAATTATATTTAAGATAAGATATAAACGAGTATATCTTGTACAGTAGCCCGAAGTGACAAGATAACATGAAATTATACTAATTAGGTTTCTCTGGGAATGATAAATCCTACGTTTTTCAATTTATAATCCATAAATCCTACAAGTATAAAAATGATGTACATATCGACGCTTGAAAGGCAAACGTGACTAAGCGCCAATAACTGCTTTGTACATCAACGATAGGCAATAACCATATTCGATGAGCAAAAAAAATATATTTCTAGGTCTATTAAAATTATTTCAATCCTACAGCTAGATTCGCTAAAATAGAATTTTCTTCTTTCTTTTCTAAAATAGAAAATTAGAATTTTCAGGTATTTCTCATGTATATTTTAAATTAATTTCAACTTTAAATTAGTCTACTGTAAAGTTCACGCATTGTCGCTTAGTCACATTTGCCTTTCAAGCGTCGATATGTATATATATAATTAATTACCCTTACGCCTGGATCTATCAACGTTGATCATAAGCTGCTGGGGCTATAAACTTGAAACTTTGGCCTTAGGTGTCTTTTACTGTATCCACTAAATAAGTTTTATTTATTTATTCCAGTCGCTTATGAGTCAATATCAGACATGAACGAAGAGTGGTATGGAAGTCGTTATTATCAAAGCAAGAAACACTAAATTCCACAGACCATCTTTAAAAATCAAAACTACTAGTGCATGTATATTATTAGCCTTTTGTATTTTCTATTTAGCCTCCAAGAGTTTATTCAATGTTCGAAATTGTATAAAGATAGTTCACGCGGGTGTAAGCTATGGGGAAAGCCTAATAGAGAAGATTAAAAGGTTCAATACACAATTACAATACACTTAGACTTTGACCTCACGTCTTGACATTGTTATTAACCTCGTGATGTCCGTAAGCATTGAATAGCATGCCGTAATAGGGGTGCCGTGATCTCGACTGCGAATCCAAACTTTAAAACTCCAAATTACGCGGTGGGACATCAAGATTATATAATAAAAATATTGAAACTCGATTGATCAATAGTTCTAATGTAATAAGGTTCCATGGTGAAAACGATTTCAATCTTCTGTCATTGTATTTTTATTTTAAGTTGTTTCGTTACAAGCACAAATCCTACCAAAATTAATAAATAACTGTGTCAATCCTAACACCGCGGCAGATTATAATACTTTTTCGCGTAAGGTTTTTAATGAAGTCAAGCTAATGAAATCGCCGGGACTACGCTATGTAAGCTGTCCATGTTTATTAAGCCACAAAAAAAAGGGAATAATCTCACTATTATAACAAAACTTTTCTTAGGTTTATTAGAAATCGATATAGCAAGTTTTCTTTCCTTTTTCTCCTCTCCGCTGGTAGTTTAAGGGACTATTACAACTACGTCTGTAACCTAGGGCTATTGCTTGCAACTTGAGATAATTTGCAAGCACTAATTCTAGCAAGAACTTTCAGTGAGCGAATATTCTAGAATCCCGTATGTCAGACTACAGATGTCTGTGGTACGATAACGTGTTCAATAAAATAAAAAACATAACAATAATGTAATTAATTCTAGCCTTTTAATAGCCATCGGGTTGGATAAAGTCCCTGAAACTCACTACAACTAAAAAAAGGCATTTAATCTCTCAATAATCATTCAAAAAACTCTCTGAATAAAAATACAATTCTTAGTCCAATACGTCATTCGAATGTAATTTATTATCATTATTTGGATTTAAAAAAAAAATCATACCCTCAGTGGCTGACGAGTATACGTTAATAATGTCAATTTCTGATTCGTACGTATGTATAGACAAAATATTTCCTCACCTGTACCAGAGCAAGACCGCACAATAATACAAAAGATAGAACCTTCATCTTGCGAGAGAGTCCGAAACACTAAAGCTACAATGAATTATTGGTCTATATTAAATCGAAACTTATCTTTGGAACGTCATTACATACTAATCAACTGATAGATCTGATAGATTAATTATTTCGATTCACGGATAATTAGGTATGTACATGATTTTAATCCTATGATAATTCTTTTTTTAAATTGAAATAAACGGCGAGGGATATTCGGATTAATCTTTTTTGGTTATGTAAGTATGTAAGGAACTACTCTATTATATTTAAAATATGTTTGGTTGAACAAAATAACTGTTTTTTTTTTCCTACCTATTCTAGTAACCTCTAGGGGTTATTCTAGATTCGCCGAATTAGTAGGTGAGCTCACGGGGCTCAAATCTGATGACGTCGCTAACACGAACCTAGCAAGAGTCGTGCTTCGCAGAACCTACCACCGGATCGGAAACGCGACACTGAGAAAATCCGGCGAGAAACTCGGTGGACTGTGTCTGTGGGTTAATTTACTCGCCGAGCCCTTCTTCGCAAGCGACGGGTTCGACTAGAACAGTGATTCTCAAACTTATTTCTTTTACCGCCCCCTTTGAAAATCAATTATTTTTCAGCGCCCCCCATTTTTTATACACCCTTAAAACTTTAAAACCACAATTTCATTAATTTAATTAATAAATGTTGTGTTAATTTTAGTAAATGTAGTACACGTAGTACATATGTATTTGTAGATGCTATTATTGTTTCTTCATATTATTATATGTCCGTACATTGCTACAGAGCGTGTATTTACAAATTTGCACAGTAAAACTGAATTCTTCTCATCAATATGTTTCTTTTATTTCAGAATTACCAAAATAAATTGCTAGTTCACTGTACTATGCTATTTTATTAGAACTTTACTATGCTAATTTATTAGAACGAAACTATTTTTGTTGAATATCTTTCTCATTAATATAAGACTCTCATCATAAGATAATTAAAAATATATATTTCGACTAGTAATTAATACTACTAACAATAATAACTTATTAAACTACGAATAAGCTAAACCTGGAAGTCGTAGAGGATTTCATTTATCTGGGCTCCGTCATAGCTAGTAATGGATCCTCCGAAAAGGACCTCAGAAGGCGAATCAGTATGGCAAAGAGAGCTATGTCCCAAATGGACCGTGTTTGGGCGGACAGAAACATCTCGAGGAATACCAAAAAGCAGCTCGTCACCTCCCTTGTCTTTTCCATTTTTCTCTACGGCGCAGAGACTTGGACCCTCAAGAAAGCCGACTGCCTACGCATCGACGCGTTTGAGATGTGGTGCTGCAGGAAAATGCTCGGGATTCGTTGGATAGAACACAGAACCAACGAATCCATTCTTACCGAGCTCAAGATTCCAATGCGCCTCAGCACTACATGCGCGCGGAGGAGTTTCGAGATCTTTGGACATATCGCCAGAAAGAGAGGTGACAATCTGGAAAAGCTGCTGGTAACAGGCAAGGTATGCGGGAGAAGGCACAGAGGCAAAAATCTAATGCGCTGGTCGGACCAAATATGCTCCACTCTCAATACCTCAGTCCACGTTGCTATCCACACAGCCGAGGACAGGCAGGAATGGCGCAAGACGATGCAGGAGAAAGTTATTAGAGGAGGCCACGACCCTCAGCACTGAGGATTATCGACGCAAGAATGAAGCAAACTACGAAAAATAAATTAATATCATTTCGTATTATAGATAAATATGGGTAATTTTTCATAGAATTTTCTATACTAATATTATAAAGAGGAAAGATTTGTTTGTTTGTTTGTTTCGAATAGGCTCCGAAACTACTGGACCGATTTGAAAAATTATTTTTCCATTAGAAGCCGACATTGTCCCTGATGAACATAGGCTACTTTTTTTTATTATTTTTTTATTTTTTTTCTTTGGTTTCATGTGTGTTTTAATGTTTCCGAAGCGAAGCGAGGGCGGGTCGCTAGTATTTTATAATTTAGAACTGGTTCAAATAAAAACCGCCGCCTAAGTCAGCGTTTTTATTATTTGTAATAATTAATATCTATACTAATATTATAAAGAGGAAAGATTTGTTTGTTTGTTTGTATTCAATAGGCTCCGAAACTACTAAAACGATTTGAAAAATTATTTAACTGTTTGAAAGCTTCACTATTCCCGAGTGACATAGGCTTTTATTGTTTTTTGAAAAAAAGTTCAATCAGTGCAGGCTAACCGTCGTGCCCGGGGCGTGGCACGTCCCAGTCCCAGTGTGGTCAGAGCGCGGAGGGCCCAATCTCGGCGGTCCGTGCTGGAGTCATGGTCCAGGCGGCTGGCCGATCCTTCGGCTGGTCGTAGGACCGTCGAGGCGATTCGCCCGGTTCTTGTGAATTGGGTGAATCGTGACAGAGGACGCCTCACTTTCCGGCTCACGCAGGTACTCACTGGGCATGGTTGCTTCGGTGAGTTCCTGCACCGGATCGGAGCCGAGCCGACGGCAGAGTGCCACCATTGTGGTTGCGACTTGTACACGGCAGAGCATACGCTCGTCGCCTGCCCCGCATGGGAGGGGTGGCGGCGTGTCCTTGTTGCAAAAATAGGAAACGACTTGTCGTTGCCGAGTGTTCTGGCATCGATGCTCGGTGACGACGAGTCGTGGAAGGCGATGCTCGACTTCTGCGAGTGCACCATCTCGCAAAAGGAGGCGGCGGGGCGCGTGAGAGATGGACAGGCCCGCCGCCGTCGAGCGGGGTCCAGGGAGGCGGATCTCGCCCAAGCCCTGGCCCTCTAAGTGTTTCGGGTCTCCCTCACATGTCGGCCTGGGGACCGGCGAAGGGGGCCTAAAAAGACGAAGTGCAAGCTGCTCTGCACACGTTTTACGCATGAGCATCCGGGTAATAGAAGGTCGGCTATCCTCAACCCACGCTGGTTCTGACCCAGTGGGGTATTCCGTAGGATAGATCATTCTAACCGGCGCCATCTAGGCGGGCTTCGGACAGCCTGCCGACCAAGAGGACTGATGGTCGTGGCGCCGACGACCGCCAGTCCGGCGTCCCGAGGGGGAGGGTGACGGGAGAGATGTGCTCCGCACTAAACGCTTCGCTTTCCCCCCTTTACCTTTTCATGAGCCTGTCTCATGCGAGGTTTGGATGCTGGTTGTTGAGCGACAGGAGGTTTTAGTCGGTTCGACTCCGACATGCCCCGCCCTCCATTCCCAGTGAAGGGCGGAAGTCCGGCGATTTCCTCCTGACAAAAAAAAAACGTGTGGCACTCGGGAACTGCGGCGGTAAAGCTATTGCATAGCATTTTTTATCAACTTATGACATTATGATTAGACAATGATAATTTAATAATAAAACAAAAATAAAACAAGACCACGCTATATTAAACCTTAATAAAGGTAAAACCTTAACTGTCCCCTTCACACTCATAAGCTAAACCGCGCGAGAGAGAGATGGGCAGACTTTTCATGATGCGCATGCAGTGTGACGTCACGCCACGCGCTTATTCACAAACACTACACAAGCGCAACGTGTGAATGTGTTGAACGCGAGCTACAGGGTAGGCGGAGTGAGGGATGTTAGGTTTTGTCGTTACGGAATTTCAGGATTCGGTCGCCGCGCTCAAGGCCCGCGATAAAAGCTATGGAATAGCTTAAAAATGTATGAACTTGTAATAAAATCTCTTTGGCTATACTATTTGTATCTGGTTGGCTGGTTTTGGTATCATTAAATGTTTAAATTCGAAAGAAGATAATTCCAAATTAAAATTAGGAAGATGTGTGATTTTATTTATTTTTCGTACTGTCAAGATGAGTGAATCTAATGAAAATATTCGATACATTTTAAAACTTTACTACAAAAAAGGTAAAAAAGCAACGCAAGCCATAAAAAAAAATTGCGATGTTTATGGACCTAGCGCAGTGTCTGTGAGAGTAGCACAAATTTGGTTTAAGCGTTTCCAATCCGGAAATGTTGATATCAAAAATGCACGTCGCTCTGGTCGCCCTATTACGGATAAAATCGATGCCATTTTTGAAAAAGTGGGGCAAAATCGGCATATCAGTAGTTACGACGTAACTGAAGAACTGGGAATTGACCACAAAATAGTTATGGCGCATTTGAAAAAAACTGGGTACACGAAAAGCTCACTGAAAGAAACCTAATGAACCGCGTACTCATTTGTGATTCTTTATTACGACGTAATGAAACCGAACCATTTTTGAAGAAGCTGATAACTGGTGATGAAAAGTGGATCACGTACGACAAGAACGTACGAGAAAGGTTGTGGTCAAAGGCCGGTCAGGCTTTCCAGACTCTGGCGAAACCCGGGTTAACTCGCAATAAGGTGATGCTGTGTGTGTGGTGGGATTGGAAGGGCATTATGAGCTGTTACCACCAGGCAGGACCATCGATTCTGAACTCTACTGCGAACAACTGATGAGACTAAAGCAAGAAGTTGAGAGAAAGCGGCCGGAATTAATCAACAGAAGGGGTGTGGTTTTTCATCACGGTAACGCTAGACCTCATACATCTTTAGCCACTCAGCAAAAATTAAGAGAGCTTGGCTGGGAGGTGTTAATGCATCCGCCGTATAGTCCTGACCTTGCACCTTCAGATTTCTACGTGTTTCGGTCTCTTCAGAATTCTTTAGGCAGTATCAGGTTAACATCACGAGAGGACTGCCAAAACCAATTGTCGCGGTATTTTGATCAGAAGCCCCAAAACTATAGCAATGGGGTCATGTTCCTACCTACAAGATGGCAAAAGGTTATCGAACAAAATGGTACCGACATACTTTAGTTAAATGTGAATAAACTATTTTTAAATGTTGTGAATTTTCTTTAAAAGTGCGAAGAAACTTTTTCCCCAACCTATTATTATATAGAAATAAAATAGTAAACAATGTTTACAATAAGTGAGCTGTTTAGGCTTACTATACTATTTGACATTGGACGGTAATGGGTAAATTGTAAAAAATAATAATCTAAGACAAGTTTTTGAACAATAATTATATACGCATTTCCATTTTATATAAAAATTATGATTCTTACATCAGTAATTTCTTATAAAATGCTAGGAAAATGCTGTAAAATGCCCTTATGTTAAAAACAAGAAAGAAAGTAAAGAAAACCTCAATTTGTGTTAGTTTACGTATGTGTAATATTTTAAAACTCTGCACGGTAGTTTTTTTTCTAATGTTTAAAATAATTTCTGGTGCAATGTAATTAAGGAAAAATTGCTCTAATTTTTTAACTATCATCGATCATGTTCCCCAGAAACTTGTTACAACTTGATGGCGTACGGTGTGTGGGCTATCCTACGAAATCTATGTTAATTATTTTAAGTTTTTATAACATCATACAGGATAGAAATATAAACTAATTATTCGTTATTGTGTAGTAGGTGGTTTTAATTTTATTGAAATTTAAAATACTATAAAGTAAATGAAATTACAAATTTTACAGCGCCCCCCTAACCCACATCAACGCCCCCCATTTTTTCCTAGGCCCCTTAACGCCCCCCTGTTGGTTTCAAACGCCCCCAAGGGGGCGTTATCGCCCACTTTGAGAAAGACTGGACTAGAACGATGACCGGATAATACTGTATTTAGCGCACACTTTTGATACTATTCGTGGCCTTCGTCTGTGCCATTAATATTCCGTGACCTAATGCGTATCTATCTCTCTTTGCAAATAAGAAATCTAATTGGGAACACAATTATTTAATAATAATCATTTTTACTGAGGTCGGTCTTATGGTGAGGCAGCCTTATTCCTTATTCTGAGGATAAGTACCATGACTCGGCCTATTTTTAATACCAAGAACAGAGCCAAGCCGCAGCAATAGTTGAGGACTCTCATTAGGCCTTGTTCGAACTAGGACATGTCGTAGCGCTACGGAAACACCGTGGAGGGGAGTTCATTCTAGAGCCAAATAGTACGTGGAAAAAAGGATCTCTGGACACGCCCTGTGGTTAAACGCAATAAGTCTATATAGTATGGATGAGCTCTTCGCCAATATAAGTTCAGATCAGATCAGAATCAACAAATGAAGAGAATAGTTATTGATTTCAAGGAAAACTGGCAGCTTAGATAGCCATAAGTCATCTATACTTCTATAATCTATACTTAATATTATAAAGAGGAAAGATTTGTTTGTTTGTATTGAATAGGCTCCGAAACTACTAAGCCGATTTTAAAAAAATCTTTCACTGCATGGAAGCTACACTATTCCCGAGTGACATAGGCTATAATCTTTTTTGAAAAAAATTAGGGATCCTTACTGAAACTCTAATAATGTAACCCAAGGTGTAAAAAAATTACCTAAAATATTCTTTACATCGCGTACCCTCCGAAAACCATTGATGATAGAATAAAATTACAATAGTACGACTTTGTAGAACACATTATTATTTACAAAAAGTGTCGCGACAGCATATGTCTAACTATTATAATTATGCCGCAATAAGTGTTCTTTTGTTTAAAAAAATAAAACAACGTTAAATATCGTTGAAATTTTTGTTAAAGACCCGAGCGGAGCCGGAGGGGGCCGCTTGTCATATAAATTTTATAACTAGTCTGGCCATAAATACGGTTAAGTACATAAAAACTTACCTTTTTTTTCAAGTTTTCAATTATTTTGTATTAGAACACATATATTGTTTTAAAAACTCCTTTTGATTTTGCGCCATTTCACATATTTATTCGTGTTTATTATCAAATTACAATATGGAACTGGGTGTTTAAAGAAAATAGGACTGTAGTGATCGCCTTGCACAAAGTTGGTCATATTCCAAAGCCTTCGGTCATATTCCAGACACTTCAAAAGCTCGGCATCATCCGTATGTTCGTATATCGTACTATCAACAGATACAACAACACTTCATCTATCAAAGACCAGAAAAGATCGGAGCGGCCGCGTGCTGTTAGAGCTACAAAGGCCGCTAATGCTGTTAAAGCCAGATTTCGTCGAAACCCTGTTAGGAAGCAAAACATTTTATCGCGAGAAATGAAGATTCCCGTTAGGATTCTGTCGCATATTATAAAACAAGACCTGAAGCTCGGTGCTTATCGTCGATATACAGGACATGCCCTAAATCAATCTTTACAGTTAAAGAGAGTGGATCGATCAAAACGCCTTCTGTCGCGATACGCAGGTGAAAGGCACAGAAATATCCTCTTTACCGTTATAGACGAGAATCGTTGGTCTCCCGTATAGATGTGGATGAGTATGTATGCGTCGCCCGACGCGTAGTGTAATATGGTAAAGGTATGTAAGTACCTGAGTAGGCGCCGTCGGTGTTCGGATAATAAATTAAATACGACACCTTGCACACTAATTAAATGTTTATTAAAAGTTACACTTAGTCCACACCAGAACACAAAACAGTCTATATTATTATAATTATGAAGAATTGAAGGTTACGAGCACAGATAGATATTCAGTTTATGAACAGTACACAGAAGACACTTTACAGTTTACGACAATACTACTACGATAAACACAAAGAAAGCGTGTTATCAAAATTGAGGCAAGAAAGAAGAAAGAAAATCTTTATTCGCCAGAAATATAGTTTACAAGATATAGGACATAGCTTCATATATTTCGCCTGTTTAGGCATGCGAAAATTTAATTTATTTTTATATTAATTATAACACAAAATTTACTAAATCTATCTAATTTTTACATTCTATCACTTCTTATTCTAATATTTTATTATGTACAACACTTATCATTTAAAAATTCTTGCACACTATAATAAGCCTTGTCTATTAGCCATAAATATAATTTTCTTTTAAATTGAGTTAGTGGAAGATCTCTTATGCTGTTTGGTATCCTATTAAATATTCTGATAGTCATAGGATAACAGTTTGTATGGTAGTAACGAGTATTTATACTTGGTAACATTAGTTTAGTAGGGTATCTTGTATTAAATTGACAGTACTCGCCATACGATTTATATAATTGTGGGTGCTTTTTAACAAACAAACAACATTCTTGTATATATATGGATGGTACAGTTAAAATATTATGTTTTTGGAAGAATGGTTTACAAGAAGTCAGAGGATGAATATTGCACATGGCACGAACACATTGCTTTTGTGCAATGAACACTCTATTTATGTGACTAGAATTTCCCCAGAGGGGTATACAGTATCTGATATTTGAGGCGACATACCCATGATAGGCCTGTAATGCAGTTTTTAAATTACATATTTTGGTAAGTCGCCAAAGTGCATATGAGAATCGATTAATTTTACTACAAGTAATATCTATGTGAAGATTCCAGCTACATTGATTATCCACATTTAATCCTAAAAATGTTATGCAAAAGCTTCGAAAACAATAAACAGTATACAATATGCGATAGCGACGTGCGTTCAGTACGAGGTAAGTTTCGACTGGGGGCGTGGCTAGCCGCGATCAGCTGCGCAAGAGTATATTTCCCAGCTACCCGCGACATTCCGTTCAAGCGCGCGTGTCCACAGCGCGAACGAACGGGCGACCAGCTGATTGACGCGGCACGATAAATTGTCGTGTGTGTATGTCTGTTATATATGTAATGTAGTAATAATATATTAATAGATATGTTATATGTGTGAATGTATACTCTGTGTGTATTAATAATTATATTAAATAAATATATAAGTTTTATGTTGTGAAGAGTAAATATGTGTGCATGAAATGTGGGATAAGCCCACACCGTTGAAAAAATTTTCACGATTGAAGAACACTACAATAAGCAAAATGATAAAGTGTACGCTCACAGTTCTAAAGAAGCTGCTCAAGTGGTCGGAAAGGTACAACGTGGTCATCATCCTGCGTCAGTGATGGCTTGATGGGGCGTATCTTATCAAGGAGTCACAAAACTAAAATTTTTGTGAAAAAGGTGTGAAAAGTTCAGCCAAATTGTATCAAGATACAGTCTTGGATCATGTTGTGAAACCTCTGAAAAATACACTTTTTAAAAATATACCATGAACTTTCCAGCAGGACTCTGCACCTGGTCACAAGCCTGCCTGGCTTTAAACCAACGTTTCAGACTTTATAAGAGCTGAAGACTGGCCCTCATCTAGCCCAGACCTCAAACCTTTAGACTTCAAATTATGGTCCGTTTTAGAGGACATGGCCTGTTCTAAGCGACACGGCGACATTGAGTCTCTTAAAAAAATGTTGGAGTAAGCAGTGGCGAAATTTCTTCTGGGAACAGTGCGTATATCCATAGATTCGTGGCCAAAGAGATGAAGGGCCTGCATAAAAGCCAAAGGTGGCCATTTCGAATAAAATATTTTACTTTTATTTTTGGTTGAGACATTAATAAAAGTATGGTATAAATTCTAATAATATTACACTACTTAATTAAAAAAATGATTTTATTTTGTAACAGAACTTATGGTTGGCTAAGTATATAGTTTTACTCATTAATTAGTCGAACCTAGCGATAGAGAAATTAGATTTCGATGTCTCCATACATTTATATCAGGCTAGCGGACCCGACAGATGTTGTCCTGCATACACAAAATGAATGAAATGAATGAATGCATACACAAAAATTAATTCAAGTCGATCCAGCCGTTTAGTTGTAGTATAGATAAATAACCTAGATACCGACTGCAGCGCCATCTGCCGAGCTGATTTGTGAATCTAAACCATCCAGGGCACCACCCAAACGCATACAAAAAAAATCATTCAAATTGGTCCAGCCGTTTAAGAGGAGTTCAGTGACATACACACGTACAGTAGAATTATATATATAAAAAAGACAATAACATTTCACAATTCCTCAAAGCACTTTTTTTATGATTGAAGGATTACTGGTGGCCTGGAGACCTAACAACTCACGAGCAACTGCTGCGCGAATGAATCTACTACCGGATCGGAATCGCGACCCGCTGAGAAGATCCGGCCAGAAACTCAGCGAGCTGATGCATGAGTTAGGGCCGTAACGTCTCAAGTTGTGACATCTATGAGCTCCGCTAAATCATGAAAAAAAGAGAACAGAAGGAAGACATTAGAAGGAAAAAACATATAAAAATGTTAGGTGACATTTTAAGATGGGCCTATAATTGGCCCGGCACCAGTGCAAACCCCGGCTATTTCTGCCGTGAAGCGGTGGTGCGTTTCGGTTTGAAGGGTGGGGCAGCCGTTGTAACTATACAGAGACCTTAGAACTTATATCTCAAGGTGGATGTCGCATTTACGTTGTAGATGTCTATGGGCTCCAGTAACCACTTAACACCAGGTGGGCTGTGAGTTCGTCCACACATCTAGGCAATAAACAAAGACACCTTAAATATAGCTTAATTTAGTATTCTCCTCAGTGATGGGCTGGAGTGATCGTGCGTACCCTGAGAACTAAGACCAGATTGATTTATTTATTTGTTAAGCAAAGCAATCATAAGTTAGTGTAATTAGTCACAGTCTGTCTGCCAACGGTGATCGGACCAATGAACCAGGGATCACTTCTATCCCTGAAGTCCATGGGCGATGGTAACCACTCACCACCAGGTGAGCCATATGCTCGTCTGTCTACAAGGGCAATAAAAAAAAACAAAAAAAAAATGAACCTACCGTTTACAGCTCGAAGTGTCGATAGTTAGACCCTAATCTCAGTTCTGTGGTCACGGATTGACTAGTAATGTGGAAATCTCGATGTGGAAATCTCGAGAGACCCAGGCTCATTAAAATTCCCAACATAGTACGTGAGGAATGTCTACCTTCACGACGATCTAAATTTAGAACCGGTGTCTTAAGATAGCGTTAGAACGCTATTTCGACCAAGCGGCGCGACACGATAACTGTCTTACCGTGGCCGCTTCGACCGAAACATGACGTGACGGATCCTAAGGATCTAGTGCTTTTAGACCCCTCAAGCACTGGTCACCATCCTCTTCGAACTCCTGAATTACGACGAACGAAGTAACATATACACACAGCCCACTTAATTTGTCGCTGGATCTTCTCAGTGGGTCGCGATTCCGATCCGATGGTAGATTCTGTAAAGCACTGCCCTTGCTAGGGCTAGTGTTAGCAAATTGTCTCAGATTGAGCGCGTGAGCTCACCTACCCGTTCGCCCTTCGATGGAATAGCCCCTTAGGCTACCACCGAATAGATAAGGAGGAAAAGTTCCATTATAGGTAAAAACCCGTACAATAATTTGATTGAAAATGTAAGCAGCGGCGAAAATTTAAAGCAATTCGTGAATAAAGGCAACTTCACTCCACCCTCTCGCTAGCCACTTTACATTTTTTTTATTGCTAGATGGGCGAACGAGCTCACGGCCCACCTGATGTTAAGTGGTTACCGTGGCCCATAGACATCTCCAACATAAATGCCGCCACCCACCTTGAGACAAAAGTTTTAAGGTATCAGTTTTTTACAATATAACGGCTGCCCCACCCTTGAAACCGAAACGCATTACTGCTTCACAGCATAAATAGGCAGGGCGGTGGTACCTACCCGCGCGTACTCACAAGAGGTCGTACCACCAGTAATGACGCAAATCATAATTTTGCGGGTTTCATTTTTATTACACGATGTTATTCCTTCACCACTAACCCACAGCGACCCGGTTTAAGTATGTGACATAAACAACTGAAAACAATCCAGTGGACGGTGCGTGCCCAGCCTCAAACCGGTCACGTCTCGTACGGGAGATACGCGTGATGACGGATAGGATAAGGATAAAACGTCCGGTGCACTCGTATCGAACGATGCAACGATGTTTGAACCCCGCAGGTGGGACACCAAATTTTCTAATGAAGTACGTACTTTACAAATGTTCACGATTGACTTCCACGGTGAAGGAATAACATCGTGTAATAAAAATCAAACCCGAAAAATTATAATTTGCGTAACTACTGGTGGTAGGAACTCTTGTGAGTCCGCAGGGGTAGGTACCATAACCCCTGCCTATTTGAGCCGTGAAGCAGTAATGCGTTTCGGTTTGAAAGGTGGGGCAGCCGTTGTAACTATACTGAGACCTTAAAACTCATATCTCAAGGCGGGTGGCGGCATTTACGTTATAGATGTCTATGGGCTCCTGTAACCACTCAATACCAGGTGGGCTGTGAGTTCGTCTACCCGTCTATGCAATAAAAATAAAATAAAATAAAAGAGATGTAGCCGGATCGCGAGCACATCTCCAGTTCACGTGAATCACATGATCAAAGCATGCTATGGTATTTAAAAGTGCACTGATAACAAAAGCATTAAGTTCTTTTCAAAAGACGATCTGCAATAAAAATAAATCGCGAACATCACAGTGATTCCTATCTAAGGATTACATTACTTGATTTTTGCATGTCTGCATTAGTATTCATATTTTTATCTAAGTCTTTCGTTAGTATTGCTTGTTCGTTTTCCAGACAGGTGGCCCAATGTGGATTTTAGAGTGACCCACGGGCAACGCAAAACCGCTGTTGCCCGTCACATGTCTTGCCGGATCCCCTTGATTCACTCTTGGTGCTTTTAGGTCTCTCAAGCACGGGTCAACGTCCTCGTCGAACTCATCGATTACGACAAAAAGTTCCACGAGCGAACTAACCCACAGACATAGCCCACTGAGTTTCTCGCTGGGTCTTCTCAGCGGGTCGCGATTCCGATCCGGTGGTAGATTCTGCGAAGCACTACTCTTCCTAGGGCTGGTGTTAGCAAATTCTCTCAGGTTGAGCCCGTGAGCTCACCTACCCATCCGGGTGTAACTGGAATAGCCTATTAGGTAGGCTACCAACGAATAGGTGGGGGAAAAAAAACATGAGAAGATCGGTTGGTATATGCTTTTCGGGATATTGGGCCTATAGACACAGCCCACTGAGTTTCTCGCCGGATCTTCTCTGTGGGCCGCGATTCCGATCCGGTGGTAGTTTCAGTAAAGCACTAGGGCTTGCTAGGGATAGTGTTCGCAAGCTCTCTCAGTTCGAGCTATTTGAAATAGCTCCATATGCTACCAACGATTAGTTAGCGAAATAATGGGATTTTGGGTTTTTTTTTTTTTTATAAAATGAACTAAAATCGTTAATCATTAAATAATTAGAGTTACAACCGACATAATGTAAAATAATAATAATAAAATTTTAAAAAGTGTTATAGCAATTCTACATTTTACCTACAACGCTGCACTGTGATGCGCATACACAAAGATAACCATCAGTAATCTACCCATCGCCAGCACACTACGACGTCACCGATCACTATTTTATTTTATTTTATTATTCGTTGCTTAGTATATAAGCGGACGCAGCCCGTTTTCGATAGCTAGACGGCAACGAGTACGTTAGCCCAGCAGTCTGCTCGTTTGTCCAAGCTTGATCTGAGCGGTAGCCCCGCAGCTCTCAGAAAAAGCATCAGGTTTTCCACCACCAGTCTGTATAAAATAAAAATTATACATATTATTTATTGTAATTTCTGCATTATAATGTATATTAAATTAAGGCATAAAACCTGTACTTCGAAAAATAATAATGATTACCTTTAGACTATTCATTCGTACTTTTTGTGCTCTCTTTCGGGCCATCTTTTTCAAATTGTCCCATTTTAATTTGAGCTGTTCCTTCTGCTTGGGGAAGGAGGCACACTTGGCATTGTAGGCAGCAGTAAGGGCCACCCATGCTTCTTCTTTGAGTCTGTTGGTAGTGGCGTTGGTTACCTTGCTCGTAATTATAGGACTGCCTTCTATTATCTCTATGAGACATGCAACTTCATCCTTGCTCATAGATTTTGTAGATTTCTGCAAGCCACAAGAAATTGGTAGGTTCCTTTTTACACAATTAGAAAACATTTAATCCACAATATTTGAACACGGATAACTTACCGGAAACACTTCCATTTTTAGCAGTTTTATGTAAGTTTAAGCTAAAAATTATTTAACAATATTATAAACTAGATAGTGGACACTAAAATAAGGTACGTTAGTGTTATTTTATCAGTTTGTAATGAAATAAACGAACAACGAAGTACGACGCTAACACAATTTTTTTGGTATTTTGGCGCGGTCCGGCCGACATCTGGCGTTTCCTTTGTCTCTTCATGGCGTTTTGTTCACTTTACAGTTAAAACTAAAGTAAATGTTTTTAAATTGTGAATGTTCAAATAAAATTACATATGTGATGAATTACAATTAATTTATATTATTTTAAAATATTTATGTAAAAATACTAATAAAAACTTATGTATTTTGAAAAAAGTTTTATTTCTAAAGGATCTTTGTGACACAATCATTTGCATTAACGAAACGCAGAGGGATTCGTTAGTAAGCAGCGCGCCGACGGATGCTCGTAGGTAACGCGGCAAGTAAAATAGTTGTGGAACGCTAATATACGCCTACGTATTGGTAGCATGATTACGATTAGTTGTTATAATACAATGACGATTCGTTATTTTTTGGAACCGGGCCTAAGAGGTTAAGGAACGCGGTAGCCCCGCAGTCCGTTCCAAGAACCACCCTTTTTTTGGTAAGGAGGAAATCGCCGGACTTCCACACTCCTCTGGGGATAGTGGGCGGGCCATGTCGGAGTCGAACCGACTAAAAACCTCCTGTCGCTCAACCGCCCACGTCTGAACCTCTCATGAAACTGAACTCATGAAAAGGTAAAGGAGGGAAATTGAGGTGTCTAGTGCGGAGCGCATCTCTCCCATCACCCTCCCCCTCGGGACGCCGGATCGGCGGTCGTCGGCGCTACGACCAGCAGCCCTCTCGGTCGGCAGGCTATCCGAAGCCCGCCTAGATGGCGCCGGTTTGAATGGGTTATCCCACAAAATACCCTGCTAGGTCAGAACCAGCGTGGGTCGAGGATAACCGGCCTGCCATCACCCGAATTCTCTTGCGTAAAACGCGTGAAGAGCAGCTTGCACATCGTCTTCTTAGACCCCTCTCGCCGGTCCCCAGACCGACATGTGAGGGGCACCCGAAACAATTAGAGGGCCAGGGCTTGGGCGCGATCCGCCTCCCTGGCTCCCGCTCGACGGCGGCGGGCTTGTGCGTCTCTCACGCGCCCCGCCGCCTCCTTCTGCGAGATGGTGCACTCGTAGAAGTCGAACATCGCCTTCCACTCCACTTCCAAGAACTCACCAAAGTAACCATGCCCAGTGAGAACCTGCGAAGGGCGGGAAGTGAGGCGTCCCCGGTCACGATTCACCCAATCCACACGGACCGGGCGAGTCGCCTCAACGACCCTACAACCAGCTGAAGGATCGGCCAGCCGCCTGGATCATGACTCCAACACGGACCACCGAGATTGGGACCTCTGCGCTTTGATCACACTGGGACTGAGACGCGCCACGCCCCGGGCACGAAGGTCAGCCCGCCACTGATAGTGAGCGGCGAGCGCCTCCGCCTCCAGGGCCCAAGGCGGCGTCCCAGTTAGTACACACACCGCCTCGAAGAAGATGGTGCGATGACCCTGACCGCGATGGTGCTTTGCGGCCGTTTCAGAAGCTTCACTACCCCCACTGTCAGGGATTGCCCCCACACGAGTGCCTCGTATAGGGCCATTAATAGCACCATGCCTGTACCTACACGACGACCTGGGCCTCGAATCGATCCGCAAACACATGAAGTCAGTGTCGGAACGTTACTTCGATAAGGCTATGCGTCATGATAATCGCCTTATCGTTGCCGCCGCTGACTACTCCCCGAATCCTGACCACGCAGGAGCAAGTCACCGTCGTCGCCCTAGACACGTCCTTACGGATCCATCAGATCCAATAACTCTTGCATTAGATACCTTCAGCTCTAACACTAGGAGCAGGCTGAGGAACCCCGGTAACCGTACTCGTCGAACTCGACAAAGAGGTCGACGTGCAACCTAACTCATGCATCAGCCCGCTGAGTTTCTCGCAGGATCTTCTCAGTGGGTCACGATTCCGATCCGGTAGTAGATTCATTCGCGAAGCAATTGCTCTTGAGTTGTTAGGTCTCCTTCGGAGGCGCTCGGGCAGTTGTTAGCAAATCCCACCCCTCTTGGCTGAGCCTTTGCTCGCCCACCTGTCCTGGTGAAGCTGGAAAGGCCTCCGGGCCACCAGTAATCTTTCAATCACTGAATAGAAACGGCGCGTCATCTGGTCAGGCCCCCCGGCTTTGGGCAGAGACGGCTTTAACGCGCCGGCCACTCCCAACAAACGAAGGAACGGGTTTTGAAAACACCACCCCCCCCCCACGACCAAGAACCGCCCTTAGGAATTTGTTTTTTTACCTAAATTTCTACGTATCCGTATGTTTTTTATATAATTAGTTATAAGAATAAATAAAGTTCCTGTTTAATTAGACATCAGTCATTTTAATTCCTCTGGCAACATCAGGGTGTATTTTTCTAAACATAATTTATTAAGATTGTAGGCAATACAATCCTAATCTGTAATTACGTTTTTTTCTTCTATTGCTTGGATGGGTGGACGAGCTCACGGCCCACCTGATGTTAAGTGGTTACCGAGACCCATAGACATTTCCAACGTAACTGCCGCCACCCACCTTGAGACAAGAGTTCTAAGGTCTCAGTTTTTACAATACAACGGCTGCCCCACCCTTCAAACTGAAACGCATTACTGCTTCACGACAGAAATAGGCAGGACTCACAAGAGGTCCTACCACCAGTAGTTACGCAAATTATAATTTTGCGGGTTTGATTTTTATTACACGATGTTTTTCCTTCACCGTGGAAGTAAATAGTGAACATTTGTTAAGTACGTATTTCATTAGAAAAATTGGTACTTACCGGCGAGATTCGAACATCGGTGCATCGCTCAACACTTTAGGCCACGACGGCTTCAAATGTAGATTTTAGAACAATTAACAGATACAGCGATCCAATCCATTAACATAGGCATTTCTACAATTGTAGCGACGTAGTCCTTTGACGTAAACAGTTTTAGTGACATTCTGAACAAGAAACTCCAATCCAATCCGGCTATGGAATGAGCTCCCCTCCATGGTGTTTCCCGAGCGCTATGACATGTCCTTCTTCAAACGAGGCTTGTGGAGAGTATTAAGCCGTAGGCAGCGGCTTGGCTCTGCCCCTGGCATTCCTGAAGTCCATGGGCGACGGTAACCACTCACCATCAGGTGGGCCGTATGCTCGTCTGCCTACAAGGGCAATAATTTTTTTTATCCAAAAGCGCTTTCGGCATCGCAGCGTTAAGTCTCACGATCCACTTACAGAATTAAACGACACAACACATATAAAGCGTTGTGAATTCAATCATTTTAATTAATTTAATTAATTTAAATAATCATTTTAATAAGTATTTTTTTAGCTATGTCACGTTTTATGTTTTATAACCGACCACAATCAAGTGAGAGAATCTTTTTTTTTTTATTGCTTAGCTGGATGGACGAGCTCACAGCCCACCTGATGTTAAGTAGTTACTGGAGCCCATAGACATCTACAACGTAAATGCGCCACCCACCTCGAGATATAAGTTCTAAGTTCTCAGTATACTGAGTATACTCCTTAGAGACCTTAGAACTATAGTTACAACGGCTACTCCACCCTTCGAACCGAAACGCATTACTGCTTCACGGCGGAAATAGGCGGGGTGGTGGTACCCACCCGTGCGGACTCCCAAGAGGTCCTACCACCAGTGATTACGCAAATTATAATTTTGCGGGTTTGATTTTTATTACACGATGTTATTCCTTCACCGTGGAAGTCAATTGTGAACTTTTGTTAAGTACGTATTTCATTAGAAAAATTGGTACCCGCCTGCGGGATTCGAACACCGGTGCATCGCTACACACGAATGCACCGGACGTCTTATCCTTTAGGCCACGATAACTACAAAATTCTCAATTTGACTTTTTTTTGTGTTGTTTAGAACTTTTTTTAAATGCACCACATTAGGTAATCAAAATGACTACGACAAATACTAACATCGTGTCACAAAAAAAACAGTAAAAATAATCTGCGTAATGACTATACAATTGAGACATTCATTCCACTTAAGGCCATGTGAGCCGTGAACTCGTTCGTCCGTTTTAGTGTCGACAGAAATACTGACAATTCAATATGTCACTTTCCCAACGCCAAATGCTTCCATTACATTTCTTCATAATGAATCACTCAAGTCGATTATATGAATAAATTTTCGCATTCCAACATTGAATCTATTGCCTTCGAGTCCCTATGAGATGACGATAAAACAAATCACATCTCTACATTTACACTTCGATACGCAAGGCTAGTGCATAGAAACCACCAGTATGCATTTTCTGGTCAACGACCGCCGCCTGACGCGAGGCGCACTGTCAGCATAACGTGAGTGGCCTACGTGACCAGCAATGAGGACATCGCTTCATATATAAGAGACAGCACTCTTGGATCTTGGCTCAATCAAGACACATCAGCCTAGGTTAACTTAGTATAACTTTTAAATTGTAATTCTTATAATTTAATTTAATTTAAATAAACGTTGGTTTTTTTGCAACTTCGGCTGTAGCAACCGTAATTACTTCAATAAAATATGTATCTTAAATAAAACACCAAAACCTTATTTACAAATAAATATAATTAAAATAAAAAAGAAAAAAATTAGTCGAGATACTTCTGAGCCTAGACAAAATTGTTACAAACAAAATGTATCCAGCGCCTTCGATCACTCACAAGAGTCGAGCGGACAACGGTGCCTTACGAATCTATTACATATATATATTGCTACGCGGGTATGAGTAACGCCATCTATCGTCGAATAGCTGAAACGAATATCAAAAGAACTCGTAAAATCGAGAACGCTCGAAAAGTGCAACGCCATCTAGTATAAAATAGCGAAAACACATATCGAATCGACTGGCCTTATCGAGAATGTTCTCGATAATTCCAAGGATGTCATATAAACTATAAAAGCGTTGCAGAGATGACACGAAGGCAGTCAGTAATCGAATTTACTCGAAGCGAAACAAGCGAACGGATCACCTGAAGCGAAGCGGAAGAATCGAATTACGAATTGTAAAGTGTTCTAAGTGTTAAAGTTTTAATTTGTACTTCGGTAAGTTTTATTTATCCCGAACCCAAGCGCGTAACAATATGTATACATATATTATTCTTAAACTAAAACAAATGTTTTACACGCATCTTGGATGCTCTCGAACGAATTACAAAAGTAGAATATGGTCAAATATAAAGTTGAAAACGTGGTCATTACACATAACCTAAGGCTTACTTATTCTATGTATTACAAGTCTCCGTAAATGTCATAAGCGCGATTCAGAACGCGTCCTTGCAGCCGGCTCCCAGATGCCGCTAGTGCGCGTGTGGTCCAGGGTCCGCTCACTTATAAGCCAGAGATCACTTTTAAGGACAAAATCGGCCCTTGTAATTTTAACAATGTTTTAGTTCGATGTACGTATAATACTGTTGTTATCCTTGATCCGTCAGACCTGCTCCTTGGGACTGGAAGACCATCTCTCATCACCTTTGGAAGGTGACCAGCCGTCGGTCGGACCATTCGTCGCCTCCTGGTTCACAGGCGACACACGCTGCCTGGAGTCGACACTCTGAACGCGAGGACTTTTTCCCTCTCCACCGGTACCTCTCGTCGAACGTTTTGATGCAGGGGTTCTGGATCTGCTCCGTGACTTGGAACGCTTCCGCGACCGAGAACTGGAGCGGTCGTGGTAGGACCTGAAGAATAGTGTTAACGTTCACTCGTCGACGCTCATGATGTGGAGAAATCGTTAAGTTTGAAAAGTTTCAGCACTAATCACTACGTAGTATAAAACAAAGTCGCTTTCTCTGTCCCTATATATGTCTGTCCCTCTGTATGCTTAAATCTTTAAAACTACGCAACGGATTTTGATGCGGTTTTTTTTAATAGATAGAGTGATTGAAGAGGAAGGTTTATATGTATAATAACATCCATTAAATAGTGGAGAAATCAATAATAAATTACAGTTTCCGAAACGAAGCGAGTGCGGGTCGCTAGTCTCTATATATAAAAATGAATTGCTCTAAAACTCGAGAACGGCTGGACCGATTTGGCTAATTATGGTCTTGAATGATTTGTGGAAGTCCAGAGAAGGTTTAGAAGGTAGATAAATATGAAAATGGCTCGGAATTCAATAAAAATAACAATTTTGTTTTTCCTTTGACGTGTCCCCCGTCGGACGGATTCCTTTTGTTTGTTTTAAGTTTATTTTATACAAAAGTTTAGGTCTTTTATTTATCGATTGAGGCACTACGAAGTCCATTTCCCATTCCTCATTCAATAGATGAGGGAGATTTTTGTCATGCTATTTTTTCAAATTTTACATGGTTCTCCTGTAAAGTAGCAAAAATGTCACTTAAGCCAAATAGCTTTTCGCTCGTCGATATATGCAGTCCCGGGACTCTAGGGCACTGACTCGCGAACATGACGAATATACATATTGACGCTTGAAAGGCAAAAGTGACTAAGCGACAATGCGTGAACTTTACAGTAGACTAATTTAAAGTTGAAATACCTGAACATAAATTCTATTTTAACGAGTCTAGCTGTAGGATTGAAATGATTTTAATAGACCTAGAAATATATTTTTTTTGCGCATCGAATATGGTTATTGCCTATCATTTGTGTACAAAGCAGTTATTGTCGCTTAGTCTCGTTTGCCTTTGAAGCGTCGATATAATATATTGTAATATTACTATTATATTATATTACTATATATTAATATATAGTAATGGCTAACCTAGATCTCCTACTCTTGGAATAAGACCGTCTGCTTCTACTCTTTGAGCGACTTCTGGAACGACTTCTAGATCTGGATCTCCTGGAACGAGACCTCGACCTGGAGTACGAGCGGCGGCGGGAGCGGGAGCGGGAGTACGAGCGGCGGCGGGAACGCGAGCGGGACCGAGAGCGGGAGCGAGAATGCAGGCGGTCATCGTGTTCGTTGGATTCCTTCAGCTTCTTGAAGTATCTGAAACAGAACAATGCGTACATCATATAACACTGATTTAGTACGAACGCTCAACCGACACTTCAGCTAACATATAGATATGTGATTATTATTTATATGTCGGAGCAGTCACAATTATTAACGCCATCGTCAGACACCGTAGGGGCGAATAGGGTGATCGAGCTAAGAGAAATGTTGAGTGCACCAATCACGTTTTTTTTTGTCAGGGGGAATCACCAGACTTCCGCCATCCACTGGGGATGGAGGGCGGGGCATGTCGGAGTCGAACCGACTAAAACCTCCTGTCGCTCAACAACTAGCATCCAAACCTCGCATGAGACAGAACTCATGAAAAGGCAAAGGGGGGAAAGTGAAGCGTTTAGTGCGTTTAGTTTAGAAATATTCTCTTGACGTTAGCACCGTTCTTCAAGAAGGCTGGTTGGTAAATGTGATGGCGTCTACGCGTCTCCATCGGCTAGGCTCTGTCGTAGCACGAAGTTAACCGGGTTCCGACGACAGCGCGATCGTGCTGCCATCTCTCGGGAATCGTGCAGCATTTCGTTTAGCTACCAAAGTAATGACCGTCTCCGACATTTATTACATTAGTGGAACCTGGTCACGCTCGGCGGGCTGTGGCTAAGTGTTCAGAGCCCCCGGGCGCCACCTGTTGTACGACGTGATTCTATAGCAAACAACATCCCTGAAGTGTCAACGGTAACTGGACAGTGGTACAACTCAATCTGACATTACGTCACAAACAAATTAACACACAAAATATTTGTTTTGACGAATATGCGCTGTAGTGGCTACGAAATAAGGCACAATATTGTGCAAGAATTCAGTGGGGGAACTCCCTCGACCAGCTCCTACAGACATGAGGTAGTGCAATGTGAAGTTTCATTAAAGCGTGGAACAGAGAGAGATACTCATACCCAACTTTCTTCAGTTATTTCAATTTTCCCACACTACATTCACTCTGCATTTCGATACGAAAAGTAAGATGATCATTTGCAACCTGGATCTAGAGTCCATCAGTAAGTATCTACAGTTGGCATTGATGCGCCACTTCGATAAAGCGGTACGACACGAGAACCCTCTCATCGTGGCCGCCGGTAACTTCATAGCCGATCCTGCGGACCAAATGGTAGACAGTCGACATCGCCCAAAACACGTCATTTCGAAACCTCCCGATCCATTAACGGTACTTTTAGATACCCCAAGCGCCGCCCATCGTTCTCGTCGAACCCGTCGCTTGCGACGAAGGGCTCGGCGAGTAAACTAACCCAGAGTTTCTCGCCAGATCTACTCAGTGGGTCGCGTTTCCGATCCGGTGGTAGATTCTGCGAAGCACGGCTCTTGCTAGGGTCAGTGTTAGCAACGTCGTCAGGTTTGAGCCCCGTGAGCTCACCTACTAGTTAAGGTTACGCTGAAATAGCCTCTCAACGCTCTCAGCTTCTTCTTCTTCTTCTTTGTCGCTTCCTTATTACTGAGGGTCGTGACCACCTTGGTCCAGTTTTTGCACTAACTCCAATAGCTTTCTCCAATGATTTGGCCTAGAGGGCTAAATCCCCTCTAAAAAGTTTTGGGACGGAAAGGAATGGGAAGATACCGTTACTATTTTTCCCAAGAAAACCACCATGAGAAAAGTCAAAAGGAAGTTTAGCTCAGCTAGGTAGGAATAAAAAAAATGGCATTAACCCCCGGGCGGCTCGATACAGACCTGTAGTACTGCGCGGTGGCGTCCGGTCCGTCGAAGTACGGCATCCGCGGCCGCGCCCCCCCGCGCCCCCGCACGCCGCGCCCGCGCCCCCGCGCCCCGCCCGCGCGCCGCGCCCACTCCGCAGGGTACGCCGCGCGGGGGTAGTACATTGAACCTACGCACATTTATAACAACATCGTAAATTAAATTCGCGAATCAATTCCAAAAAAATGTATTAAATTCGGTTTGTTTGTTAATAGGCACTGTGGTTCGCGGGCGATGTTCGTGGTAGGACACAGGAATTGGTATGAATTTATATTTACAAAAAATAATAATTAGCTCAAACGAGAGAGCGGAACACATAGTGTACACATATATGTATGTGATCAGAATTACTGATCACCTCAAATCCCAAGGTCGCAATACATCCGGACTCGCGGTTTTGTTGAGTTAATCACCACAGGAGACCTACAAAAGCATGAAATAAAGACTGGAAAATACATTTGTCCAATAATTCATTAACTAAGTCCGCTTTCTTTGGGAAGTTTTTTTTTTAAATATCTTTCATAAAATATTTTACCATGAGTATTATTATATAAATTATGTGCTGTAGTTCCCAGATTATTTTTAATCATAATAATAGTTGTTATAAAAAGAAGTTAGATAACACAAAGGAAAAATATCGAGGTATAGCAAGTAATTGTCACATAAGGTTGATGGATACCTAAATCTGACTCACGACAGTCTTCACTGGACTCCTTGGAGTTTTTCCATACACCTGAACTTTGCCAGAGGCCAGGTTATCGTTACCTTCTGGGATATAAGATTCAAGTTCCAAACAGTAACGTTCAGTTGGTCTACGCTACGAAGCAGTTTTCGTCCATTCCAGTATAGCATTTTGCTTCAATAGTATATATTTATTTATTTTTCGAGTCCGCACGGGTAGGTACCACCGCCCCGCCTATTTCTGCCGTGAAGCAGTAATGCGTTTCGGTTTGAAGGGAGAGGCAGCCGTTGTACTATTAAAAGTGAGACCTTACAACTCATGTCTTCAAGCGGCGTTTACGCTGTAGATATTTATGGGCTCCGGTAACCACTTTACATCAGGTGGGCCGTGAGCTCGTCCACCCATCTAAGCAATAAAAAAATTAAAATTAAAAAGTATATCAGTCTCTTGCACCAACAGAACACACATCTCTAACTAATTGACCGAGTGCAGTTGTTTGTTTACAAAGAAGATGAGTGTGAAATGATGTTGTGATACTCATACTTTGCGGTCCATAGGCATATCCTGGCGGCATGAACGCCGGGTACCCGAAGCTATAAGGGTTCGCCATCCCGTACATCGCAGGAACTGAAATCATATTCAAACATTATTATTTAGCAATTAAAACAAACCGGACTTCAAGCTTCTCAATGAGAAGTTTTTTTTATTGCCCATTACGTATGCTCGTCTGCCCAGTCTGCCCAGACGAGCATACGGCCCACCTGATGGTGAGTGGTTAACGTCGCCCATGGACTTCAGCAATGCCAGGGGCAGAGCCAAGTCGCTGCCTAATACTCTCCACAAGCCTCGTTTGAAGAAGAACATATCATAGCGCTCGGGAAACACCGTAGAGGGAAGCTCATTCCAAAACCGGATGGTACGTGGCAAAAAAGACCTCTGGAAACGCACTGTCGATGAACGCAGCGGCTCCAGATAATATGGATGAACTCTGCTCCGATGGCGGGAGGTGCGATGATAGAAAGGAGATGAGGGGATCATCTCAAACAATTCCTCAGAGCACTCTTTCAAGAGTAATCTAAATAGGTTTAAATATAACGTCTTAAAATTCTTATACAATTTTATTGACGTAGATGACCGTAAGATTTGTTGTGTTACACATACATAAATATATTTGGTTTTTAGTTACTGTCCACTACACAAAATTAATAGCTCTAGTCCAGTGTTTCCCAACATGGGGCCCAAGTCCCACAAGGCGGCAATTTGATAATTAAGGGGGCCAATTCCACTAACTTAATATAGAAAATCTGTATTAAAATTATTTTGAATTTGAATACATTGTTATGGACACGCTCACACTGTACTGTACTATATATTATTGACTAGGTATAGACTGCTATACTATATGGTACTATAGTATAGCGTAGTCTGAAAGCACCTTAAGTATGAACAATATTATTGCTTTAGATAAACGTCATCTTCATCCCGGCCGACACGGCCTATCTGGACATACAGTCCGCGCGCGAGCTCCGAGGATTCGGGGGCTGAGGGAGCGGGCGGGCGTGCACCGCGCCCGACCGTCGCTTCATACCCCGCACTCTCCCAGTAATAGTGTCGACCTTAACGTGAGAGTACGCTTACCGACTCGTTGCTTTTAATTTTGCGATAGCAGTGTTATTTACGTGTGTTTTCTACTGTAAACAGTACTTATACTTATAAGTCTTTTTGTTTGCACGAATAGCTATTTAATTTGATGAAAAAGGAATGGCGAGCACTAGCATAATAAACATGTCTTAGCATTAGAGGAACATTACTGGAAAAAGGGTGGCTTAATGGATGATGTTGTCGAATCATTTATTATTGAAGTATGTCAGGAAAGTGACAATAGTACATCAAATTCTTCAACTACTGATTAATCTGATTGCGAGAGTAATTAATAAGATTTTACGTTCATTTTGTTCAATAAGTATCAGTTCATTAAATTAAATGCATACGTGATCAATTGTTTTTATTTTTATTTGAAGTACATATTACCCTCATAGAACTATTTTATAATTTACACTCGCACGGAGGCTTCAGAGGTGTTAGTATCGATAGCGCAATATTGACTAATTACAACACTATAGTAGAATTATTTTGTCCGTGCAGTTTGGGTTATAAAAAATCGGAGCGGTGAAGCGAGTATTTCGCTCTCTCTTCCACTCACGAGCCTTATGGACGAGCATAGTGATGCTCATTATTGTTGTCGATCAGCGTTATCGATAGTATATTTAGTTTTGTCATTTTGTGGGTTAGTGATAAAAATGAAAGAAAAAATCACTAATCGAACACTTACACCACATAACGCCGCAGCAAGTTAACGAGAACGGCAGAAATTAACACCTTTTAACTTTTCAGCCTCTCGAGTCTTCTTTATAATGGCTCTCACGAGATTCAAAAGGGATAGATACTATCATATTTTTACCTAGCGGTACGGACTTCCAATACGAATAGGTACTATAGGTAAGGAGCGGCTTGACTCTGCCCCTGGCATTGCTGAAGTCCATGGGGGATGGTAACCACTCACCATCAGTTGGGCCGTATGCTCTGCTGCCTACAAGGGCAAAAACAAAAACATACCAATATGAAATAGATTTCCAAAATGTTAAAAAAGAAAATACCAGGTGTTTTATCATATTGCATTCTCGAGTCCGGACTTGGGATTCTTTCTGTTTTTATCCGTAGTTGATTTTCTTCGTCAGCCGATAGAGAGCTGAGGGAAGAGGTACGTCTCGGCTTCTTCGTTTCTAAAGCTGAACGGATCACTATACGACCTGTTGTAATGGATACAAAAGATAGAAAATAAGAGAGTGAGGTTTATTAGGAGATAGCTCTTCCTATTGTCGCTTTTTATATTAATAACATCTGCCTATTATTTAAATGAATGTTATTTATAAAGGAGACGGAAAATCGTGGGCCAAAAATGTAATAACTTGAAATGTAGTCTAAAAAATTTGTCATATTTTTTTATGTAAGAATATAAAAAATCACCTCGATCCTCTTTCTGGGACCGGAGAAAAATGAGAAAGTTAGTTTTTGTCGGTATAACGGTGTGATCGATTTAATTAATCGATTACAGGATTATAAAAAGAAAAACATTGCACTAGGTAATTAATGCAAAGTAATTAAATGAGCGATTTATACTTGTTGTATACAAGTGCGGTATGCGCCGGATTTAATTGCGATTATATACATAAATAAAGAAAAAGTCTATTATTACTTAGCAAAGTAATATGATTATCGATTTCAAATCGATTAAAATCGATTGTATTTTTGATGACAGCTTTGACAGTAAGCTGACATGACGTTTGTTCATAGATTATACAATTATTTTTTGGCGCTTGTTGGTTTTTTCTGCTCTATTTGTTTTGTATCTTCGACGCATTTTGAGTGTGTATCTATCAGGCTATTTTTATATTTTCAACGATCACTGCTTTATTATTACGGATTCCAACTCTGCCAGCCTTGTACGACAATTGCTTCTACACTGGACACCGAAGATCGCTCACACGTTTGACTTGAAATTGTTGCATTGGATACTGTTGAAATTATGGATCGCTGTGTGAATTGTGGGATAGCAATTCCATATTCCATACCTGATATATATCATTGATATTCATTAATAATATGACTATGATATTTAAAAGATTATCCAATGGATATAATAAACATTTACTTATGCTTAAATAAGTTATTATTCAGCTCTTTTAAAGAGATTGTAACATAACATAACTTTTACTAAATCTTTATTAACTCGGCTCTCAGATTGAGAAAACTTTTATAATTTTCAGCAAGGTACTGATAAATCTAAATCTATTAATTCATATTAGTTTCATCACGTTACATTCGGGCCCAAAAATGTATGTAATCGTTTCAGTCTCCTTTATAGTTTTAATGTAAACAAAAGTAACATGAGTTAGGGATGTCGATTTTTATAAGTTTTTTTTAAATTTACAAACAAACTTAAATTTTGTTTCTTTGTTTGGATGAAAGAGATGAGATGAGACATTGCATTAACTAACCATCAAGTGCGCTTCTGAGATTCTTCCTTTGTGCTTCCAACAATTCTTCTTGTTGCCTTTTGAACTTTTCTACGACACGAGCCCTCAAGCTTTCATTGTATGCTCTGTGAGTTTTAGCACCATTACGCTGTAGTTCTGGACGGAGCTGGAATACAAGAGTTTTAGTTTGTATAAGAGGGTTTTCGTGAGTGAAAATTAAACACCACAACCTTTTCATTTATTCTTCTTTGTTTCATTTTTAACCGACTTCAAAAAAGGGGGAGGTTCTCAATTCAACTGCATTTATTTTTATTTATTTTTTTATGTTTGTTACCTCATAAGTTTTGACTGGGTGAATCGATTTTTGATGATTTTGATGATTCTTTTTTATTAGAAAGCTGATGCTTCCCCGTGTGGTCCCATTTCAATTTAGTCCAGTTCTGATAATGGTATCCATGAGAAAACCAAGTCTTAAATTTGCATTAAGTACGTGCGCGACAAATAGATGAATAACTCAATAACTCAATATCACGCCAACCAATTTCGATGATTGTTGTTTTTAGTGTATATTAATTTGTTTTGGAATACCTTTTTTTTCTATTTGAAGTCGGTTTTTGTTAAAGCATGTAAGCATGTAAGCAATCACTAAAACACATAGACACTAGTACATGAATGCTACCATTGAACTTGAGACATAATTTTGAAGCTATCTAACTTTACAAGCAGCATTATATCGAAAGAAGAAAGGCTATTTGGTTTAAGCGATATTTTGCTTATTATGCAACATTTATCTTTGTAATTAAAGCTGTATTTTATTTGGTACTAGCGACCCGGCCTCGCTTCGCTTCGGAAACATTAAATTTTATTATTATTAGGTAGCTGAGTCTCGCTACGTTACCCACGGTTATTGTCGTACCGCGAGTGACGCCGCGGGGCGATGCTAGTCTAAAAAAAGTAGCCTAAGTTACTCCTTATATCATCAGCTACCTATTAGTGAAAGTCTCATCAAAATCAGTCCAGCCGTTCCAGAGATTATTTGAAATAAACAGACAAACAGATAGAAAAAAAACTGTAAAAAATGTTATTTTGGTGTATGCACCGTATATATATTCATAAAATATGCATGTAGTAAAAAGCGGTTATTTCAATATTACAAACAGACACTCTAATTTTATTTATATGTATAGATGTATAGATTAGCATCAACAGTTTGATGTTTTTAATTGAACTTCAATTAAGTTTACTACATTCAAATACCTGAAGAAGTTTTTTTTTATTATAATTTTTATTTAAACTTTAAAAAGCTTTATAGTTGCAAAAATGTTGTTTAACCCAAATAGCCTTTTACCTCTCAATAATTGAATAATTCAGAAATATTTAGAATTAACTGGAGAGGAGTCATAGCGTACACTAGAGACAATGCTCTAATAGATTAACAGCGCTGTGACAAATAATCAGTTTCTCTCAACCTTAATTAGTCATTACAACACTTAACTTAAAAAGAGTATTTCATGTTTAGAGTATTTCATGTTCACTTGAAGTGGCTCATAACCTGTACGAGCCACTTTAAGTCCTAAACTTACTATGAAACCACCAATCATATACCAGAAGGGAGCCAGAAAATTCTTACCTCAATTCTCTTAAACAATTCTGCAACTAGCCTAATGGCTTGTAACTTTTTTTGAGCTTTCAATAACTTCTTCTGTTCTTCTGCCACTTTGCTATTCAGGTCTACATTGTCTCTCTCCATTAGTTTGGCAAGTTGCTTTTTCTTTCTCCGTTCTTCTCTTTGCCTCATCTTCTCCAATTTCTCTTTTTCAGCCAATTCATATTTTTGTCTGAAAGCATAGCACATAGACTATTAGTAGTTTTTAGTATATCTTCATTACAAGCAGTCAAAAATGGCATTACAGAAAATCTTGTGATAAATTCCAGTATTGTTATGGTTCCAGTATTCTGTTCTCCTATCCTAATAACATCATTCAATGGTAGGCAGCGACTTAGCTGTGCCCCTGGCATTGCTAGCGTCCATGAGCGACGGTAACGATTTACCATGCCCATGCTGTGCTCATTTGCCTATTTATAGGCAGATGAGCTTACGGCTTAGTTTTAAACTAAACACTAAATGGGCAAAAAGCAGATGACAAGTTTTTAAGAGTATTATATTAATGAGCCTTATTTAATAAAAGTAAACATTTGATCAGACATTGTGCAGACACAATTGCCTATAAAATCCTCAAAACCAGCGTTTAGTGATAGACAGATCACTATTGAAATATAATTAAAAAATAATGTACAAGTGTAGAATGAAACCTTTGAGTAAAACAAAAAGCTCTCAACTGTTATGTGCAGCAAGCATTGCAGATACTATCAAGTGCACAGAATTTAAAAAAACTAAACAATATGTACTAAATATGCGTCTTATATCCAATAAGTAATCACACAGAGTGGACACAGACTATTCTTCATAAATCTTCATGTTTTTTTTACCAAGTTACTATTTAGGCTATAAGTAATAAAATTCCAAATTATAAGACTCTTGTGGATGTATGTTTTAAGTTTACCTTTCCTTTGCTTCTCTTTTAGCAGCTTTCAATTTTTCCGCTTGTTCTTCTTCTTCTTTGTGACTCTTTCGTGCTGCAAGTCTTTCTCTAACTATAGCCCTTCTCTTGATGGCTGCATCAGTCATGTGCTTTGTCTTATCAAAATCAACCCTGATGCTACACCACTCGGCAATGTCATCCTGCTTTCTAACTAATTTCTTGCCTCTCAATTCATCCATACATCTGACGAAACCGACATATTCATTAAACTGTACATATCCTTCAAAATACACAGCTGCATCTTCTGTCGGGTACATGATGCCTCTGATGGCTGATTTCATTTGAAGTCTAAATGGATCAGCAATAGGTATGTCCACTTGACGTATCCTACCAAACTTTTCAAAGACCTTTTTGAATAAGCTCTCAGAAGGCATCGCGTCTTCATCCCGTTCATTTTTATGAACAAACCAACGTATTGGCAGGTTTGATATATGAATAGTGTCTGGTCTTTCTCCTGGCTTCATCTCATCCATATCAGACGCATCTCGAAAGAACGAGTCCCAAGCGTGACGAGAAGGGAAATCCGACTTCGCTTCACAAACTTTCACCCTTAAGGGCTCCGGGTAATCATTCAACTTCACAACACGTTCATCGAGTCTCATAATCACCATCTTTAGCATACTATAATTTTCTATTTCCGCGTCAAATCTGATCACTTCCGAACTATGTTTCGACACTTTTAACAATGAAAAACTCTCAGGTTGGATCATTTTCCGCAGTTTTTCCATGAGCTCCCAATTGGATATAGTTTTGCCGTGTACCTTGTGAGAGGGAAGCTGGACAGAAATATTAAGCTTGGCATACGATTTCAAATACAAACGCTGTGGCAAGTAAAGCGCCACAGCGTCTGAAGTGTCCCTGCATACTTGAATATTCATGACTAACGAACCCTAATCTATGAAATAAAAACTAATACAATTTTATAAATAAAGCTAATCTAACAATAACATGAATGTCAAAAATATTAAATAGTGAAATAATTTTAAAATGTTAATGAATACAAACAAATTAAAAATGAAAAATGACCGAAACCAAATTTTTTGTGAGCCATTGTTTTTCGCCGATGGAGCATCATTTCGAAGCTAAGCTAAATTATGCCAGTTCCGCGATAATTAAACTTAATTCAAGAGTTTCATTATTTCATATATCACTTTCAATTTAAAGATATATTTTTAGTCACTAAGTTAACATTTGTCAATGATCTTAATTTTTAACACGGTTTGTATTGTAGTTTTGGTATTCAAACGAACCAAGCAAGAAGACAGTAAGACATTAGACAGGTGACCTGGTAGTAGTAGTAAGGTTTTTCTCGAAGAGAAAGGCAAAGGAACTAAGCCATACAGCCAATTCTTAAGTTTAATATTTTCATATATAATTTTATGTTTCAAGGCAAAAAAGCCAATTCTTTAGTATTCTTCATTTATAAATATTTTTCAAATCCGTGTAAATGTCTATTCAGATTTTTTTTTTTTTTTTTTTTCCCATTTGTTTCGGTTGAGAGTTGTCGCAATCGTGTTTCTTGGATAATCTGACTATAAAGTCAAAATTTGTGTTCTCCATTATAAGTCTCCGAAAGTAGAGGTAATGTATTCATATACTGCTCTAAAACTTGCAGGGCACTTAAGCAATTCTTGAAGAGAAGGCGGGATGCTATCCTTATATACCTCTTGCAGTTTATCAATAAATAGGATGCGATGAATATTAAAAGCTGGACATGTGAAAAAAATATGATGTAAAGTTTGTTCTTCATTTAGTGAGCATTTATTACAATTTGGTGATGAAGTTATTTTCATTCGGTAAAGGTGAGCGCTAAATTTGCAATGACCAAATCTCAGTCTACAAATCTGTGTGTAGAACTTCCTTTTACAGAAATATTTGCTCCTAGCGAACCAGGGTTTAATACCAATTTCATTATTTATTTCAGCATACCATTTACCTTTGGTTTCATTTATATGCCTTCTGTTTTCGAGCCAATCTTTATTAATTTGTTGACGAATATCAGGAATTAGGTCTTGCCATGGAATTGAAATATTTTTAATCTGGCCACCCAAGTTATTTATTGATTTTGCAAAATTATCAACTTTTTCATTGCCCACCACTCCACAATGTGCTGGAGTCCATGTGAATTCAACAGTGATATTTTGGTTACTTAAATCCGTCCAAAGTTTTTTAATATGATAGATGACATGGTTTATTCTATTGCTAAAGCAATTATTTTGAAGGTTGGAAAGAACTGACATACTGTCACTGACGATAAGCCACTTATTCTGTTTTCTGGCACATATGTCTTCTTTTATATATTTCAAGGCATGCAATATAGCAAGTGCTTCTGCTGTGAAAATGCTGGATGAAGGTGGTAAACCAAATCCATATCCAACCTTAATATTGTTGTGATAATAGGCTAGTGATACTCCTTGATCTGATTTTGAGGCGTCAGTATAAATACAGTGAAAATCGGGCCATTCGGTTATGTGTTGATCAAAGTCTTCTTTAGATTTAAGGTCATTATTTATAGATATACGCATAGCACAGAATTTACTCTCAAATGTATCTTCATAACAAGCCCATTTATCAACTGCTTTGTAAATGTTATATTGCTCAACAAACGCCATAAAATTCAAGAAGTGAAGAAGAATGAAAGGGTATTTTGGGGAATTAATGGAAGAAGGAATAGTTTGGGAATGCTGAAGTTTTCGCAGTAGTGCATGATGTGAAATAGCAAAAAGCTTAAGAAGAAATTTAAATTTTAAAAATTTGAATCTTAGATGTAATGGTGGGACGTTACATTCTACTTGCATAGAAATTATTGGTGTGGTTTTCATGGCACCAGTTATTAATCGCAAACTGTTGTTTTGGATAATTTCAAGCTTTTTAATAAGAATGGAATTTGATGCGTAACAAAAATAGCTGTACTCAAAATGAGATCGGACTATAGATTTGTACAACATAAGTAAAATTTTAGGGTCAGCACCCCATGATGTCCTTGCAAGAGGCTTAAGAATATTCAAGGCTTTAGAAGCTCTGTCTGACAAGTCATAAACATGCTTATTCCAAGATAAATTCTTGGTAAATATTACACCAAGAAATTTAAATTCATCTACCATAGGGATTAAGTTATCATTATAATATAAGTTAGCACATAAATTTCTAGATCTACTAAAAACCACTACTTTCGATTTACTCAAACTTATATCCAATTTTAAGTAATTAAAGTAAACTTTTAATTTTTTTAAAGCTGTGTTTAATTTGTTTTCTGCTATTACCATGTTAGATTCTGAGCAGTACACAGCTAAATCATCAGCATATTGTAAGTTTGTGACTTCTGGACCAAGAACAATATTTAATTTATGAATATACAGAATAAACAATAATGGACTAAGTATTCCACCTTGACAAACTCCCAAATAAGAGGGTTTTGGACCGTATAAATTATTATTAAATTTAACATATACTTGTCGGCCATGTAAAAAATAAAAAATCCAAGCAATTATTTTAACAGGTATGCCAAGAGTCAATAGCTCTCTAGTGAGAACTTTATGGTCAACATTATTAAATGCTCCAACAATATCAAGAAAAACACAGACAAGGAATCTGTTATATGCAAATGCACTATGAATATCTAAGTAAAGATTATTCATACTTTCAGCAGCAGAAAAACCTCTACGGAAACCAAATTGATTTGAAGGTAATAATTTATTTGATTCTATATAGAACTCTAATCTTTGTTTTAACATTTGCTCAAAAAGTTTACCAAAACAAGATGTCAGAGCTATAGGTCGGTATGAATTGTGATTTGTGTTATCTTTGCCTGGTTTTAATATTGGTACAAGGCAATCAATTTTCCACTCCGGTGGGATCAGAGATGCATTCCAAAGTAGGTTTAATATGAGAATTAACATTTTTTTCACGTCAACTGAGAGATTCTTTAGCATTTTGTATGAAATATTATCCAAACCAAAGGCCGTATCGCGTCTAGAGTTGAGAGCACTATGTAGTTCAGGTAAAGTAAAACTTTTAGTAAGAAATTCATTGTGTGTATGTGTGTTTGATACATGGATATTGAAATTGACCTGTGACTGGGGGTTTGATGAAAATTTATTTAAAAAATCTTGTATCCAACTGCTATTTGTAGAGCTTTTAATATTATTGTTGTGATAGGTTTTGTTAAATTTTCTTATTGTTTTCCAGATGGTCGATAATGGCGTTTGTCTGTTGAGTAACTCACAAAAAGCTGTCCAAGAAGCTTCTCTTTCTTTATTAAGTGAAAGTTTTTTAAGTGCTTGTTGTTTTTTAAATGAGATATAGTTTTCCATAGAAGGATCTAATTTGAATTGCAAATAAACCTTGCGACACTGTTCTATGGCAGCAGTACAGGTCTGATTCCACCAAGGTAGACATAGCCTTTTTTTGTGATTTGTGTTGTGTGATAAGGTTATGTTTTTTGGTTTCGTGTTAGCATCATTGACACTTTCCAATAAAATATTACAAAAAATGGTGTATGAAAGAATGGGATCGGAAAAATCGAAAGTGTGATCTAAGATTTTGGAGTCAACAATTTGTTTATACTTGAACCAGTCAACATTTATGTAGCTTGGTTTGGAAAAATTACCCTGACTTGCTTTGTTATTTGTATTTTCAGAATAGCTGAACAAGATGCTAGTGACAGTTGGCAAGTGATAGCTGCCCATTGGATCATTGTGAACAGACCAGTTGCAACGAAGTGATAGTGATGATGAAACAATTCAGGTGACCTGGATAATGACATTTGACAAATTTGTCATATTTTTATCGTTTGATTCCTTCATACGATAGGCATGACGATTATACGTCATACAGCCAAAGTTAATTGCGATAATAATTGGGAATTTTTAACTGATCGAGGTGTTACCTCTTTATTCTCTTACTATCGAAATCGGCCTTTTGCAATGCCATTATTGCCAATATTGAGCATAGATAATACACAAAGTACTGAGTTTATTAAATCAATCAATTATTATTCATATATATCCATACATATACATACCGGATCGGAATCGCGACTTCCTGTGAAGATCCGGCCAGAAACTAAGCGGGCTGATGTTTAGAATAGGTTACACTCTTTGCTGAGTTCGACGAGCACGGTTACCGGGGTCCCTAAGCCTGTTCTTATTGCTAGAGCTAATGGCGCCTCATGCAAGGTTTATGGGATTTGATGAATCCGTAAGGACGTGGAAAATTTACTGAAACTTCACTGGACTTCTTGGAAGGCTTAGCGACTTTATTTAATTTTCCCACACACCCTGATCTATCGTAAATGCCTGGTTATGGATACCTTCTGGGACACCCTGTAAATAGAAGTTTTAAGCAACACCTTTTGGACCGTCAGTCAGTCGAGCAATTTCACCGGCTCGGTGGAAGATCTTCCCCTTTTTCGTTACCCCCAAACTGGTGACCTACGGAACAATTGCAGCCTCCACACTACGTTATCATCATGAACTTCTACTACCACAGTACTCGCACTTTCACAGTTAAGGCCAAGCCTTCAACAATGGTCCAACAGCAAGCCAGCATAGCAGCCTTAAAAGGTTCATCCCAGCGGACTCCAATGCCAACCGTGATACGATCAGCGAAGCACTGCTCTTGCTACGGTCAGCGTTAGCAATTCTCTCAGGTTGAACCCGTGAAGAGCTGAAATAGCCCCTCAGGCTAGATATTAAGTAGGGGCGAGTTTAGTTTGCCAAGTCCTACTTGAATGAAAATCATTTTCATTCTATTTCTGCCGCGAAGCAGTCATGCATTTCGGTTTGAAAAGCGGGACAGCCGTATTTTTCTTACTGCCTTTGTAGGCAGACATACGGGGCACCTGATGGAAAGTAGTCATTGCTGTTCATATCAATAATTATAGTAAATATGGACAATTCAGTCATCTAGCACCAAACTAGAATTCCCTGTACTATGGGAACCAAAGGCTGATATACATTCCTATATAGGTTTGCGTACCTACACATATAGGTACATTAAACACCCAGGACAAAGGGCAAACTAAATAAACAAAAAAAAACAAACAACAGATTAAAACACATGTTTACAAAGTATTCCTTTTATTTAAATACATAATCCTTTGTTGACAAACATTAAGTTTGTAACAGCATTCTCCTGCGCCCTTACATCACCAGGCATACAAGGCTTACAAGATACTAAAATATTATTATTTTTAAATAATTTAGCGTACATTATACACGGCTTTCCACTAAAAATTATCCCGTTACTTACATTTTTACGTAAATATAATTTTTTACACATTGTAGTTGAAAGAATCAACGGGCAACGGCATTTCTGAAATTCCGGGTTGCTATTAAAGAGGAGCCTTAATGTAGGTTCTGAACCTGAATGCATCCTTTTAGGAAATAAAACTGAGGCCAGCTTGTGGAGTAAAAATATCAGTATACTACGTTTATATTTGTTGTTTTATTGTCAAAACGATAATAAATGAAGATATGTAACTGAAAAGATTTTTTCTATCCTTGCTAAATTAAAAATTATTAACTATAGGAACAGATTTTCTCAATGCAAATATATTTGTTAACTTACAAATTTTGCGAAACATTGAAATGTAATAACATCACTTAGGTACATACATACATTACCAAAACATTTTTTTTATTGTTGGGTTTTAAATGTTTACACATTTACATAATCAGACAATTTAGATATAAATTAAAAATAGACAATTCATCTGTAAGTGTTTAACATTTTTTTTTTTCAAAACACCTCAACATTTTTTTCGCTTCTGGTTGGGCCCTGGGATGGTTTGAAATGTGGACCTAGCAGGTGGCGCTGTAATCGGAACACTTGATCAGAAAATGAACTCTGCCGGGCCCGCTAATTAAGTCTATAACGTACCGATTTCAAGGAACATTTTAACCACTTCAATGTAATAATACGTACATTATTGCTTCCTCTAAACAACCAATCAGCATTCGAAAAAAAAAAACACATTGTGTTTTACATTTCAATATATTTTTAGTTTTCCTGCCCTTTCCAATGAAACATTGACAAGGGGCTGTCTTTTAACAATTATTTTTAATGAACTAATATTTCAATTGAACATACAATCAAAAATTTTAATTTCACAATGACATTTAGACAAAGATGAAAATGTCTTCTCAACTAGAATAATTTAGTAATAATTATTGACTCGAATCACATGATCACATGAATCACACGATCGTCAAGTCTCAATACTCAATAAGCTAGTCATATTTTACTTTCAAGTTTTTCAACTATTCATCTTGAGAGATGGAATAGACTAACTTATTAAGTGTTTAAAAGGATGCCAATTCTTCAAGTATAAATAACGCATAGGCAATTTTAACGATGCCTCAATTTGGGCAAAAAATTAGTTAAAACAAAAAAAAAAAAAAATAGGTTAATGTAAGTTTCTCGGACTCTTATCATGTGTGACCAAGCGTATGGTATTTTGTGATGTTTTAAGTAATTTTTAAGCGTTTTAAAAATGCAATTAAAGCGTTAAATCCTTCATCGAAGTAATTGTATAATTAATTATCTAACATAGTAGAAACCCACGTAAACTTCCTTTTTGGAAGCGTTCATAAAATTCATTTAATAAACTTGGAATGAAATTATTAACAATAACTAAATCTACCAGGTTTAACAAAATTAAAAATCATTTCGAACACAACCAAAAATGAAACTCACATCCGGGATGCATTACTTTATACAAAACCTTTTACAATACAAATACTAAAACTGCCGAGTGCAGATCCCTATATAAATATTTACAATTGTCGTATACAAAAAAAAATGTAATAAAATGTAATTGGAACATTAAATAATCACACATAGTTTTTTAACAATTCGCATCCCGTTGGCAAAAAAAACTTTTACAAAATTAAAAGTGAAAAAATTCTCAGTCTTCTATATTAAATAGTACAATAAGACCATTTTTTTAATATTAGATCTTCTCATTTACAATATGTTACAGTTTTTACAACACACAATAAATTGACAATTCAAATATACACTTTGTGATAGATAGTATAGATATAGTCTCCTTTTAAATATAATCACTGGCACAATACTATATTGCTTCACTTTTCAGTTCATAAATAAATACACTTACATTTATATAATTTTGTCCATTACAAATGTACACGGAACTCTGAGTAATGATTACATATTTAAAAATTCTCTTTGCTAGATTTAATAATCGTTCAAAGCCAAGATGAAATGGTACACATCCTAATTTCTTCACGTTGTCAATGTCGACTCAAGTTTTATTTGATTTTGTTACAATATAAAATTACTGTGTTATCAACTCATTTTTCAAGCCCTCCCTTGCCGTTGTGTTTGTGCTTGGTAAAAATTTTGTGATATATTTCAACTAAATTCATGAGTTAGACTCAAATCTTTAATGATAAGTAATAGTGTGATAAAAATGGATTTGAGAATACTCACAACAGTAATTATATCATTGGCACTACTGTTGTTAATGCTTGGTAGATACATTTAATTTATCAGTCAATTTTAAAGTTTACTTTTGGCTAATTTGTTTCAAATATTCATGCATCAATAACAATTTAAAACAAAAAGCTATCAATTTATGAAAATTAATAAGGATATTAATCACCTATTCGTTTACGAGTCCTTCCTCCAATATAGTTGAAACTCTGTAGTGTTGTTGTTAGCAAGACAGAATATGTTTCTGGCAGAGTATTGTCAAGGGGCGATAGTGTCGACTGAAAAAATGGGTGGCAAATAATTGGCGTCAGTCAAAGCAATATTTGCTAGATATTAACTAGTCAAATTTAATGTGATAACATTGCATGCTGTAATCTTGAACCACTGGTGTTTTGAGCCGAGTTTTACTTCATGTTTTTAGTTCTCTTTCAGATATCTACTGCTGTGATTTGTGAAATAATGAAATATTTTTTCATTTTGTCATGTCTAAAGCATATTATCAATTGTAAGGTTAAATATAAGTTCTGAGGTCTCAGTATAGTTACAACGGCTATTACCGGTTATTAACTTGCATTGTAAGTCATTGTAGTTACAGAGTTGACGCACTGAAAGTTCAGCGTTGCAAAGTACATCTTTAAACACCAGCACAGCATCAGATCAGCAGCAAGCGCCAACAACCAAAAATGTTCCACATAATCACTCACATTCTTCAGGCTGGCTGTATTGATTAAGCCGTAAACGTCACTGAAGCAGCTTGAGCCAGGAGGGCGGTGTCTCAGTTGGCTCTGGCGCGCTTGGCGTGGGGGTGCAGGTGCGCGGGGGGCGGGTGGGCGGCCGGGTCGTCCCCGAGCCCGGAGCGCAGCATGTACTTGAACTGCAGCATGTGATGCATGACGTCACGGACCTGAACCAACGCCATCCCGTTCTCGCCGGCGGCCGCCGACTTGCACTTGCCAGAGTTGCGCAGAACTTGAAGTTGGGTTCTGAAATTAGATTCCAGTTTTATTCGATCCTCTCTTCTAAATTTCTGCGAATATGTGTTGGTATTACATATTGATTTATTTATAATATCAAAATTATGTAGTTTATTTGAGGCCATCAGCGTAAAAGTGGCCTAACCCGCAATTTTTTTATATTCAAGCTTATATGATGTATATTCGAATTTATTTAAAATATGATAAATTTTGATGCAAAACCAGCCTAACTATAGTTTCACCCAGATAACAGATAGCTTTGTAAACATTATTTTTGCGCGTAATGTTTTTGCTTACTCAAATTCAAATTTATGAAAATTCAAACCTAATTGCCTCCATAGTAACTATGGTAAGCTTAGGCCACTTTTGCGCTGATGGCCTCGTTTAAAAGTGATGCCGACTGCAAGTTAGTCGCATCGATAGATACGACCTAATTTGAGCGACGTATCTATAGGATCACCTCTAGTTTACTGGTAGCAATATGAGCACGACAGAGTACACTCACGAGTTAGGCCGGTAGAGAATGAGTCCGAGCGCGTCGAGCATGGCGCGGCAGGTGGTGAGCGAGACGCGCGGGAAGAAGTGGCTGGCGAGGTCCGGCAGGGTCATCAGCAGCTCCGTGTACTGGTAAGGCTTCGAATTGATGCAAGGCACCATTGTGTTTTCCACTAACGCCTTTTGTACCTAAATAACAACACATACCAATTTATTACCAACTAATAAAATAATAATTTTCTTTAAACAGAGATAATGCGACAGGGAGTGCTTAGTGTGAGTGACTGAAAAGTAAAACGTATTGAGATGATCTAGAAATTAAAATTATGCAATCATTGTGCAATCCTCATTAGACACGTGATCGTTGTGTGTGTGCGTGTGTGTGCGTGCGTGTGCGTGCGTATGTGTGTGTGTGTGTGTGTGTGCGCGCGCGTGTGCGTGTGTGTGTGTGTGTGTGTGTGTGTGTGTGTGTGTGTGTGTGTGCGCGCGCGTGTGACTGTGTGTGTGTGTGTGTGTTTGTTCGAATTTTTATTATTATTCATTTGGCCGAGTATTACTTTATAGTCAAAAATCTATTGCTTGTGTTATAATTTAAAATAAAAAGTGTCTGCTTCCGTACCTTATACGGCGTATGGTTGCCAGTAGTGTTGATGTCTGGTATCGGTGTAAGCCTTTTGCGAGTGTCCACGGAGTGAGAGGTTGAGTGGCCATTCATCGTGCCGGTCACTTGCGGAGGCACGCTGTAAACAAACAAAAACAATTCTTAGATAAAATAATAAATGAAACCCGAATGGCTCACACATGGCTCAATTTTCAATGGCCATGTATATATTACTGACGTTTTGATTAATTAAGGCTTCACATTTTTTTCTAATCTTTTTTTTGTAATTTTTTTTTTTATTTTTTTTTTTGTATGAACTATTTTTTATAATTTACATTCATTCAAGTGTTATTTATTTCTTAGATCTCTGATATACGTCTTGACAGCTAGAACACTGGAAGAAGTGGAACCGGAATTCTGGAATGAATAAACAATCGGGGGACAAATAAGACTAATATGCTTAAATTTTTTCTTTAAATTTATAAAGCAAAACCACTACTGTATATAAACAGTCTATGATGGGTAAAATGTCAACCTTTCTGTGGAAGACTTGTTTAGATTGGTGACAGGAAAGATAGATGGCAAACGTCCCAGAGGACGCAGTCCCACGAGATGGTCGGACCAAATACGATCTTCTCTAAGCATCAATTTCCACAATGCCCTTCGTGAAGCAAAGGATCGTAGCAGATGCAGGGAAATCGTACGGGAGAAACTGATGCAGCGGGGGGAGTCTCGACCCTCAGTAATGAGGAAAACGACGCGAGGAGGAGATTGGTGAAAAGAAAACCAGTGTTTCCCAAACTTTCCACTGGACAGTTTGAAACAACTGCTTGGAAATGGGGGCTGTCGGGGGGCCGGTCAGAAACTAACTCCCTTACGCTTCCTCAACTCCGAATGTATACCAAATATTGAAAATTTATGAAAAATTAATGGAAGTTTCCATTCTTCCATTAATTTTTCGTTAGGGGACTTTCTGAAGACACTTAAGCAGTTCCGAAGACAAAAAAATAATCTTATGGCGATGGGAACACGCCTTTAGACACATTTTAGAAATCTCAAGACATAGCAAGGGGCAATGATGTTAAGGATTAAGGATAAATTTATATTAGAACATCTCTATTTGAAATCACCTCCACAAATTCCATTATCGTAATACGTAAGCTTTCATTCGGCCCTTGTCTACGTCTTGTTTTGTCAGCAACATCTCATCAAAGTTTAAAAAAATTTTACTCTTTGTAATTCAACTCAAAATAATTTTAAACAAAATAAAAATTAAATACGACAGAAACAGCATAAACAAAAAACAAAAACAACAACACAGTGACAAGACAATGGCGAATGGAAGTTTTTATTTTAACTAGTTTAAGGACAGCCGCTAGCCAAATTTAAAATTCAAATTAAATATATCTATTATTCACGAGTAACAAACTTTGCAATATAATATAAATATCCATTTAATTTTAACAAAAGTATAATGACTACAATAAATATGTAATTATATAAAATAAAATAATTCGCTTTGCTTTTTTGCCGGCTGTCCTTAGGGCAACTATAAATGACGCTTCCACTGTAGCGACGAAACTATGGCGCAACCGCAGTATCAATAATTGAAATTACACGGTAATTCCAAATAAACAATTGAATCGGTTTAAAAGTAATTCAAAATTTTAAATGTATCAAAATATCACCCCAATAAAATCACTAAAACTACATAGTGTGACTGTGATTTTCCAGCGGTCACCTTAATCTCGTATCATCGGTTTCTCTCAGGATGATTAAATATACATCAAGTTTTATTTTTAAATCTCAAATTCATTATTCTTGTACGAATTACAAATATAAGTTCATGAGCAAGAACGACAATTCCAATTTTAAGCCAGTGTAATATCAAGACACGTGGCGCATCGCAATCGCAATCGCTATTATTACAATTTTAATTCCCTGACCAATTTTTTGAGGATGTTTTTGCCGGGCACTCGACTGGGTAACATTAGCCCTTTGAGCGCAAACCGTCGATTAATCAACATCTATTGATGCGTATAAAGTGCGTAGCGTCGGAATACGAACTATTTGCGCAGTTTAATTAGGTATCGATTGAGTATTAGGTCCACCTGTACGGATGTGGCTTATTAGCGCGCGCATGTCTAATGTTCTTAATAATTTAATAACATTTATAAATAATCATTTAATTATTATTTCTCTGTGAATTTAGTATCGACTTTTGTATTTTTTTTTTTAATAAAATTTTTGAAAGGGTACAATTTCCAAAAATCCTTTAGCAATTTATGCAAAATCAGCGCTAAAAGGGTTAAAGTCGGCCGACAGTTGCGCTACAATGAAAGCGTTTCGTGTAATGTTTCTTATTCGTATGCTCACTTCATAGTTGTTGTGTTGGCCGTGCTCCTCACAAGAGGTGGAGGGGGTTGCTGACCCATCGCCATTGTTAGTGCACTGTTCGGAAACTGAAATAAATCATAAAAACAATTTTCACGCGACTAAAAACTAAAAACACTCGTAGGGCCAAATGGTATCGTAGAGGCCTATGACGTCATTATTTTATTGAACTACTAACTAGCCGTACTCGCCCGCTTCGCTGGGCATTTAAAAGTAACATTGTTATTATTATTATTAATTAGGTAATCCAACACTCATATAAATATTAGCCTATCCATCGAGTACATGTATTTTCTACATGGATACCAAGTTTCAAGTCAATTGGATGCATGGTCCAGTAGTTATAACGGAACATCCGTAAAAACCACTGTAGATTTATATATTAGTATAGAGTATAGATTTATAAAAGAGTGTTGTTTTGTCAACCGTACTTTTGGAATAAATCAAAATGAGCGGTGACGGTAAATATCGCAGTACTTACGTATGTATGTACTCATATTCAAAAATTTACGAATCATTTAAACACAATACGTAATGAGGGAGGGAAAAGATCAAATGTGACCAAAAATGTTTTCATGACTCAATAATATGAGGACACTTTTAATGAATGTTTTTGTATAAAGTCATTTGACACTAGTTTAAAGCTTTCAAACTATACATTATATAAACAAATAAATGATGATCCAAAATCTTGTATGTTTAATTATCCGCCTTGATGATCGGATCGGCTTTTGTTAATAAGGGCTCTACACGGGCACGCGGTAATTCTACAATAAATCCTCAATGGTCTTAATGTCCGGCAAATGTTTGCTCGGCCCTTCAACCGATAAGATAGGATGACAAACGTGGTTCCGTGTACATTTCTCTTTACGTATACAGACAGGTTTATAAAACAAATCACGCACGGTCAATTGAGCCCCAAATTAGAATTCTATGTGTTATGGTTTTTTTTATTGCTTAGATGAGTGGACGAGCTCACAGCCCACCTGGTGTTAAGTGGTTACTGGAGCCCATAGACATGTACAACGTAAATGCGCCACCCACCTTGAGACATAAGTTCTAATGTCTCAGGTATAGAGTTACAACGGCTGCCCCACTCTTTAAACCGAAACGCATTACTGCTTCACGGCAGAAATAAGCAGGGTGGTGGTACCTACCCGCGCGGACTCTTAAGAGGTCCTACCACCAGTAAAAACCAGACATATACGCTTAAATATATATATAGATAGATATAATAAAAACCCGTTCATCACACGAACGTTTGCTCGGTACGGGAATCGAACCCACGACCCTCGGCGACAGTTAGTTAATCCCTACTTAGCATCGTTTAATCGCTTCCAAATGACATTCGAGATCGCACAAACGTATTTGTCGTGTTCGCGTGTTCGTGTTCCTACTTGTTCTGGGGCTCGCGTTTGGCGTACCGTTACCATGACAACGGTTACTTGTTACTTTACTGTAAACACTGCACTCGACCATTTAGCTAACGGCACGTTTATATGACTCAAAGACCAACCTTCATTCAAAGGTTTTGCTTACGGAACATTGCGTTTCGTTTTATTTCTAGTACTTTTTTTTCCTACCTAAGCTGATAGCCTTGAGAGGCTATTTCAGCGTAACCTTAACTAGGTGAGCTCACGGGGCTCAAACCGGAGTGATGCTAACACTGACCCTAGCAAGAGCAGTGCTTCGCAGAATCTACCACCGGATCGGAAACGCGACCCACTGAGAAGATCGGGCGAGAAACTCAGTGGGCTGTGTCTATGGGATAATTCGCTCGTCGAGCCCTTCGTCGCAAGCGACGAGTTCGACGAGGACGATGACCGGTGCTTGTGGTACATAAAAGCACCGTTAATGGATCGGAAGGATCCGGAATGACGTGATCTAGTCCTGCTAATTTTCTTTATATTCCGAGGACATCTTGTTTTGACAGCAGTTCATCGTCCTAATGTCTTCAGGTGTGAACACAACAAACCTGAACGTTTCTCTGGTGCTGCGATTTATGTGGAAATCCGGCGGCCGCTGCGATGGCAGCCGTGTTGTACCGGGCGGCCGCCTGCGCCACCACTTGAGCCTGCACAAAGAACAGACATACGCGTTTACTTAATGAATTATCTCAGTAAATGACCACAATTTTACTAGGATTATATTACATCCCATATCATCTCATCTCATCTCATTTCATTTAATTTCATCCCAGTTGATTAATGTCTCAAATTAATCATTTTCATTTCATTTTATTTCATTTCACTCCATATTATCATTTTTCATAAAAATAAGAATATAAATAAAAATAAGACATGACTTAAAGATCTTTAGTTACCAGTGCATAAAATCCCTTGAAAAAAAAGAGACTTAATGAATGAATGATTTATTTTATTTCAGACAACAACAACAAGTCCATATGTGTATGTATAGTATCGTTGAAACATACGTAAAATTACCAAAATAAATCAAATAAAAAATACATTATTAAAAATAATTATCAGTTGAATACATTTAAAATATTCCATTCAACTGATACCTACTTACTTCGAAGCAACAGTTATTATTATTTTTATTTTGTCCGCAAGTGAACTATGGGTACAATGGTTCAAGTACCGACAGTCATAACAATAATTAACGAATTTACATGAACATTCGACCTAATTTGTGAAAATTTTACGAAAGAATTGTGTACAGTTTCATAATCTTGCTATCACCATAGTAAAAATACACCTACTGCATGCAGGACTCGTGCGCGCTTTTAAACGATGAGAAGGACCGAGGTTATAAAACACAATTTCTGCCTTGGGCTTAATTCACTTATGGGCTTCCCCCGTGGGCTCCGGTAACTAGATAGCTCCAATTAAGCCCTGAATGTTGTCTGCTCAAATTGGGCAATAAAAAAATATTACATTCAATTTGACATGTTGATTTTTTTTATTTCATTGCCTAGATGTGTGGACGAGCTCACAGCCCACCTGGTGTTAAGTGGTTACTGGAACCCATAGACATCTACAACGTAAATGCGCCACACACCTTGAGATATAAGTTCTAAGGTCTCTATATAGTTACAACCACGGAATAGATAAATAAGGTTGGAATGGTAATGTAGGCGGGGCAAGCGTGCCACTGTTATGATTATACAAACATAACTCGACCGATTCTTTCATTCACCGCGTTTAGTGCGCTTCGGACTACTTTGGCGAACAGATCTCCGCTTTATAATGCCGTGTTGTGCAATTATAACTTGTAAAATAAAAGATCAGACCTCAAGTATAGAGCGAGGAGGTATATCTTTTGATCGGTAAGTCGAAATTACCTTTTAATTATAATATTATTTGTCTAAAACATAAAAATATACTGAGCATTATGAAATTCCAAACATTAACAATATTATTGCAGCAAGTTATAAATAGCATACATTGCGCGATGTGTACTCGCCCAATGAACGCAATGACCAAGTCAGCTTCCAATGTACTACATGCATTGCGTTCTCTACACTTCAATCTTTGAAATTTCGGCCTTTGCCCTGATTGGCCGTGGTGCACGGCGCTAGTTTGTCGATAGTGAGGTGACCATGTGGTGAAATAAAATCATCGACAGAATTCTCGACTATATTTACATTTGACATGGATAATTTTTGCATTATTTTATATTTAATTAATGATACCTAGTATATTCTTACTGAGACGTATTTTGAGTAAAATAAATATGTATTATTATTATTGAATTATTATCATTGAATTAAAGTGAAGGTATAATATAAAGGGACATGTAGACCTCTCATTTACGGGTATTTACTATATTGTCTAAGACGTATTAAAATCTAAGTAAAATGCTATTTGACTTATGCAGTAAATTAAAAATTTTAGGTTTCCTAAAGAACCTAACGCCAGGGAACAATGGATTGACGTGACAGGTAGAGGAAACTGGAGACAAAGACGAGTACTATTTGCTCTAAATATTTTACTGAAAATGATTTTACCATTAAAAAAATCAGAATACACTTAGTTTTGAGAAATTCATTCGCAATTAATAGCAAGCGCCAACTGCTTAACAAATACGTTTTATTCCAGCGACAGTGACTATTTGTAATTAATAAAAGTAAAATAGTTTTTTTTTTCAATATTTATTTCATGTTTCATTTTCTCCATTCATTCATCAGATAATTTATCGATAAAGAATATCGATTTTATCAAGCACTAGCGTGTATGAACATTTTTATTGCCTTTTTGCGTGTGTGAGTGTGTATGCCTACAGGTGTTTTGTGCTAGTTTGCGAACGAATATCTGTCCTGAGATTTATGTGTGGGTGTTTTTGTTGTGTGCGAAATACTTGTAATCACAGTGTGTGTATGTGTAGAAATTAAAATAGTGGGGATGAAGCGGCGACACTGCTTCTAATACAAAATTAGAGCAAAGGCCTTTCCAACCTTATTTATCTATTCCGTGGTTACAACGGCTGCCTCACCCTTCAAACCGAAACGCATTACTGCTTCACGACCGAAATAGGCGGGGTGGTGGTACCTACCCGTGCGGACTCACAAGAGGTCCTACCACCAGTACACATCAATAAGAGTTCGAGAGATGAAGACTATTGGCGAATTTACCTTTTCACTCTATAATGGAATCCTGTTGCCACTATAGCCTCTCCACTTATCGCATATTCTTGACACAATCCAATCTTGACAAGTTATCAGTTTGATGCACGCACCTGAGCAAACCTGAGCACTTGCTGCGTTTGCGCCTGAGTAAGAGTTCCGGGCAGAGACCAGCTGTTGGCGAGCGCTTGAGCGGAGGCAGCCGATAGTCCAGCGTGGGACATCTGCATGGTGGCAGCGGTAGGAGTGTGCCTCTGTGTGTTGGCCCGGCGGCCCCGCGTCGACTGGCTGTTGACGGTGTTGAGGCCGGCCGCCGAACCCACTGCGACACCACCCACTACCGGGGGAGGCGCAGGCGGTGCTCTCGTCCATTGTCCTCCACCCGATACTGATCCTGAGGAACATAACAAACGCATTAACAAAATTTATGTATATGTACTTGTAATTTTCTCTTGACGTATTCAAGCAGACGGAATAAAGGGGGACTGGATCATCATTACAGTAATGAAAATTTTCCTTCAGATAACGTCTATTAAATGAAACAGATTTCTGGGAAACAATGTAAGCTCTTACAGCCGGAAGCGAAGTTGTTCATATTTTTATAAATAAAATAGTTGTTTGTGAAGTTAATGTTTATTTATATTACGCAGATGTCGTTTGAATACCGTACTGGAAGTAGTAGTAAATAAAATAGCATAAACTCATCGAGTAAATAAATCACAGCGGTTACAATCCTCAGAATTTATGTTACACGTTCTGTTATCGACTTGGTTAGGTTTATTTAAAAACTTAATGGAAAACCTCTTTCCGTTTTCATCATTAAACTGCCTCTCTATGATGGGACCTTATCTTATTTGGGGGCGGCAGATTTAATAGCAAGCCCATTACTTGTGGAGGCTGTGTAGTGTCCATTTTGTCTGTGCTGAGCGTGTGATCCCAGAAGATATAAAAGACAATTCGGAGAGGTGGCATCCGACAACCATTTAATACCAGACGGACTAGGAACTCCTTCTACTTATATTAATCCAGTAAATAAAATACTCAATTGTCGTATGTCTGACCGTACCGTACTGACTTGGGTTTAACCTATAGACATGACATATAAGATACAGAGTATTAGGTGGTACTCTTAGCCACAATTCGTCTGAATGATGCAACTACTGAAACGCTTTATTGCTTAACTTGACCTGTTGATATTTTGATTGTTTTCACCCACTTTCCGGCGTTTTAATAATTTTAAAATTTCGCAAAAGTTATAAATGCCGGCAATATCGCCGGGATTATGACCTCGTCTTATCTTATCTTTCTGTTGGCGATTTAGCCAGATGTCTGTAGACATCTTACTCCAGAATTATCTGAGATGTACGTTTTTTTCCCAAGTATTATATAAAATGACAATTGTTTTTTTTTAAAGTGGACATGTTTTTTTATTTGTATTATGCAGCGTACATTCCTGCAAACAAGAAACCGAGGTAATCTTCGGCTCCATTAGCATATGCACCGCTAACAAGCTGCAAACCATGATCATTCAGGGTCGCATTATCTATTAAAAAAAACAACACTCCGATCACATGTTCGCCGTCTTTCCGTCTAGCGTCAAAAGAAACCGAAGTTAGCAAATAACGTGAACAGAAAACGAATGTTCTTAATTATTCGGTTTTTTTTTCAAAATTTCACCTACTTTCCTTTTATCTGGGACGAAAATAAATAAAAGTGCAGCCTTCCTAAGCTTTCTCGAATCAACAGCATACGACGCGATTTTCGGGTTTAGAATCCACCATGGGCAGTCTATTAGTAGGGTAGTCTTATTATCAAATATTTACGCTCATATTTCAAACTTCCTTATATGAAGTTTGAAGAGTTATCGATGTCTAGGTATAAGAATATTTAACCACATCTTCTATCTGTTGGGCGTATATGGCTCAGGACATTTGAAGCCGTCAGCGCAAAATTGGCCTAACCCACAATTCATATTCATGCTTATGTATTGCAATTTATTTAAAACGTAATAAATTTTGATGCAAAATCGGCCTATCCCTAGTTTCAATCCATAGACATATATGACTTTGTAAACATAATTTTAGCGCGTATTTTTTGCTTACGAAGTATTGTAAAGGTAAATTCGAACCTCATTATCTCCATACTAACTATGGTAAGTTTAGGCCACTTTTGCGCTGGCGGCCTCATTTCTGGCTTGTCTTTTGTTTAGGCGAGCAAAGGCTCAGCCAGGAGGGGTGGGATTTGCTAACAGCTGCCCGAGTACCTCCATAACGTCGCCCGCCTTAATGTAGTTAGTGCAAGAGGCAGATAATTGCCAGCATCTTCGGTACGACTGGCCATCACTCGGGATAATAATACGTAACATCTCAATTTGGAACACCCGGGTTTTTGTGCACTGCTTTTGAACTACATCGTCTACTCGACGTATAGTGCCGATTTAAAAAAAATCATGAACTCTACAACGTGGTTGGCATAAGTCTTGTTCAAATGACAAACATTTAGACCGTGGCGCGTGGCCTTGTCACAATTTCCCTAAGCTCACGTTGGCTGAAACTTGGCCAAAATGTATGCCAAGTACAAAGAGATTAAAAGCTCCATAGTGAAAAGTTGGTATCGCTCGCAAGTTATGCCTGAACGCTTTAACTAATTATAAAATAAGTCATTGTGTATAATATTTATTAGCTCTAGATCCTAATAATGATTAGATTAAAACATACACTCTTACTGTATTTTAACTAATTTTTAAGATGAAACGTCACAATTATCTTCTTGCTTACGAGACCTTTAAAAATATAATCAAACCTTTAAAAAAAATACACCTTATATATGTAATTCATTGATAAGATTTTTTCTCTTGAGGTTTCAAATGGAACAAGCCTAGAAAATTCGATGCAAATAATTTTTTCCGTGTCAAGGATTTATAACTGAAGGTTCGACCTTCGCTTCAAATTTTTACGAAAGCTAAACGAGTTAACTGTTAAAAATACGTAGGTCTCAAGGTGACTAGATTCTGTACCTATGATTAAATAAAATATAAATAAATAAATAAATATTTACTAACAATCACACCACGTTAACTGGTCCCGTGATAAGTTCGTAAAGAACTTGTGTTACAGGTACCAGATAACGGAAATAAATGTAAGATTTTTATTATACACATACATATATTTTAATATACATCCATAACCCTGGAAAAGACATTTATTTTTATCATACAAATATCTTCCCTTGGCGGGATTCGAACCCGCGACCCCCTTGTGTAGTGACCATGTCACTTACCACTACACCAGACGGCCGTTTAAATCTGTATTTATTAAAAAAGCTAATACACAGATATCTCGATTTTGGATCGGAATACACTAATTACAAAGGTTATTAGTTAAAGAGCATCGAAACGTTATGGTTCATTTCGGATCCTCCCGATCCACTAACGGTGCTTTTAGGTACCTCAAGCACCGGTCATCGTTCTCGTCGAACCCGTCGCTTGCGACGAAGGGCTCGGCGAGTAAACTAACCCAGAGTTTCTCGCCAGATCTTCTCAGTGGGTCGCGTTTCCGATCCGGTGGTAGATTCTCTGAAGCACTGCTCTTGCTAGGGTAAATATTAGCAACTTCGCCAGGTTTGAGCCCCGTGAGCTCACCTACTCGTCCGGTAACGCTGATATAGCCTCTCAAGACTACTCAAGACAGCATAGGTAGAAAAAAAAGAAATGTGGTGTCGTGGGATACTGGATAGGAACGAAGTTCCTTATTATAAAAATATTAATTTTAAGTTCTATTCGAGGTATACAGAAAATAAAACTTGAGGTTTCGCAACAACCCACGGTCATTCGGTAACGTGCGAACTTATTGTGGTACACTTTATTCATGGTTGTTTGCATAAGAGGTAGTGTATTGCGCAAACGAACGCTCTGAGATCGTGGTCAATCAAAAAATGTTATTTTTTGTATGTTATTACAAAGTTAAGTCTTACACTGTGTGCATTACGAATTTGTACGTTATTACAAAATTAAGTCGTACACTGTGTGCATTACTAATAAAAATCTTACGTTACGGACGTTTTTTCCCGGTTAGGGCCCGGTTAGGCATCGTCCCATAAGGAACTGTGTTACGAAAAAAAAAACGTTGTAGATATAGAGAAAGAGACAGAGAGCGCCTCGTTATGACATGAAACCATCATGTGCATTTCGTTAATTGTCAACAGTTTTACATTCAACACGGAAAAAGCTTTTTTTGGTTATTATGATTCAGAACAGAATCATATTTTTCTATTTATAGCGTAACTGGAACAGCCAGCGGCTAGCTTTACTTGTGGTAGGACCTCTTGTGAGTCCGCGCGGGTAGGTACCACCACCCCGCCTATTTCTGCCGCGAAGCAGTAATGCGTTTCGGTTTGAAGGGTGGGGCAACCGTTGATCTTAGAGCTTATATCTCAAGGTGGGTGGCGCATTCAATTTGTAGATGTCTATGGGCTCCAGTAACCTCTTAACACAAGGTGGGCTGTGAGCTCAACCACCCAGGTAATCAATAAATAAAAAAAAAAAGGTAGGAACTAAAACTTTGGTGCCAAAAACTAGTTTACCTACCCACAAAAATAGATAGATAGCGATTTTAAAAATCATCCGGAATCTAGTCTACGCCGACCACAGACGCTTAATCGCACACACTCAGACGCTCAGACTTAACGCTCGTATTTGATTTACGGTAAATGCACAAAACCGTGAGATAAAATCGTGAACTATATTATCACTAGTATACTATATATATATAAATGAATTGCTGTAAATAAATATGAAAATTTTCGGAATTAAATAAAACTATAATAAAAATTTTGTTTTTCCTTTGCTGACACCCCCCCCCCCCCCCCCCCGTCGGACGGATTCCTTTTGTGTCTTTTAAGTTTATTTTATACAAACGTTTAGGTCTTTTATTTATTGATTGAGGCACTACGAAGTCTGCCGGGTCAGCTAGTATTTTATAAATAGCATACACAAAACAATACATCGTATTTATTTAAATTCAGTATCATTTTTTTATTAGATTTTTTATTAATTAGCCCAGTTAAAATTGACATAAAAATAGGGTAAGCTTGAATAAATTAGGATGCAGATGAAAATTGGTGGAGGTCTTCATTTCATTATTACAAAACAAATGTCAGAAGTAACTTTTTAGCAGATGTGAGATCAATGAGGACTAGTGAAATTATTATATTATATTTTCCTACAGTTTAAGCTTCTGTTATTGTAATTATGTCCGGTCATTGTCCTCGACGAACCCGTCGCTTGCGACGAAGGGCTCGACGAGTAAATTAACCCTCAGACACAGCCCACTGAGTTTCTCGCCGGATCTTCTCAGTGGGTCGCGTTTCCAATCCGGTGGTAGATTCTGCGAAGCACAGCTCTTGCTAGGGTTCGTGTTAGCAACGTCATCAGGTTTGAGCCCCGTGAACTCATCTACTACTAGTTAAGGCTACGCTGATATAGGCTCTCAATGCTCTCAGCCTATTGCTCTTTCAATGTGGTTGTTATAATTTTGAGATTTAACTGTATTGGTTCAAATTAATTCTAAAATCTGTAATTATAGTTTACAGCCTACTAGCAATGTATGTATATATTAAAGGACAATGAAGGCAATGGTTGCACTTGATTCGTCGCCCATCGATCAAGACAAATCAACTAAAAGAAACTCAAATAAACTTCATCAATAACAGTTTAATCCTACTGTTACTAGACTGTTTCTAGTTAACATGACGTGGGAGTAGCTAGAACAGACTGCCCAAGACCGATATAAATGGAAAAAGTTGATTTGAGCCCTACACCCCAGCAGAGGGTAATAGGTATAGTGATGATGGTGATGACGGTTATTGATACAGAATATTTTAAAATTGATTAATCTTTCGTAACCTAAAGATACATGTACCAGACAAAAGATATAATATTTATGTAACCTGATATATATAATATTTTATTGAATTATTAAATAAATATAAATGAAAAATGCTTTTATATACATAATATTATGAGATGAATTTATTTGTTTTGCATTCTCCTAGTGCATGTTCCATGAGAATAACAATTAAAAATAACTAATTTTGATTCATTAAAATTATATATTTTTACCTAAAATAATGTTTTTAAAAAAATAATTAAAATCATGCCTTTGATTAATAAGCAAAATATACGGTATTATTGAACATTCAAGTTTCTACTCGAAAATAATTCGTGTGGCTATTAATCAACAGTTCTAGGAGTGCAGCTGTAGCTTCCAACGATTACTGCCTCTAATATCCTATAAAACATTGCTAGCTCAGAGTCGAAGTTATTTTATTGATGCAGTTGACAATTAAATTTTTCCTCTAGTGAAAGAATGGGTGCAACAGCATTAGACATGTGCTCTCTATGGAAACTACTTTAACATCATGTAGACCTTGAGGCCTATCAGACCAGCACCAAAAAATCATAACATACATAGATACATACCGTCTGGTGTAGTGGTAAGTGACATGGTCACTACACAAGGGGGTCGCGGGTTCGAATCCCGCCAAGGGAAGATATTTGTATGATAAAAATAAAATGTATTTTCCAGGGTTATGGATGTTTATTAAATATATGTATGTGTATAATAAAAATATTACATTTATTTCCGTAATCTGGTATCTAACACAAGTTCTTTACGAACTTACCACGGGGCCAGTTAACGTGGCGTGATTGTTGGTAAATATTTATTTATTTATAAAAAAATAAAAAAAAATTAGAACGGAGATACATAGAGTTGGCAATCTGTAGGACTGAACTTTTTTTTATTGCTCTTGTGGGCAGACAAGCATAAGGCCCCCTTGATAGTGAGTGGTTACCGTCGCCCATGACTCAGCAATGCCAGTGGCATCAGCAGGGCAGCATGCAGTACATACTATGTATTGTTAAATATAAAGACTGGTCATATTAAATAATAATCATTATACAAGATCCCTGTTTATGGGTAGCCTAATCATGATAATCTGTTAAATTACTGGCGGTAGGACGTCTTGAGTCCACACGGGTAGGTACCGCCACCCTGCCTATTTCTGGCATGAAGCAGTAATGCGTTTCAGTTAGAAGGGTGGGGCAGCCGTTGTACTATTAAAACTGAGACCTTAGAACTGGTAAATGCTAATGCTAAATGGTAATGGCTAATCTGGAAGTGGGTGGCAGCATTTACCTAGTAAACGTCCATGGGGTTCGGTAACCCCTTAAGACCAGGTGGCTCGTACACCCATTTAAGTAATAAAAAAAAAAAAAATTATTATTGATTTTATTATTGTTATTTTGGAGACATATCTTAAACTATGGAAGACTTACTTTTCATGGTATTATGTACTTTTACTGTATGAATTTGACATTTATGCAAAATTCAGATTACTTTACAAAATGAATTGTTTGTGGAGTTTTGTTAGGGTCGGTTTGCCTGCAGGCTATTTTTTTAAATGAATTATTTCACCAAATACTTTCCTAAGCATAGTCATATTTAACAACAGGTTTAATACATTAGTATCTACCAAATATTATTTTAAATATTCGTGTGACTTTTGGGTTCAAATACAAATTGATTTAATATAATTGATTACATTGAAGAGATATAAATATTCCATAATAGTAGGAACCGAACTCGAGGATCATATGGTGCTATATATAAAAAGCAGATATCAACACGGTGTATAGCTTTTTTCAAGCAAAAATATATTAATGTGATTTTATTTTTTAATGTTTTTTTTAGATTGATAAATGTAAAATCAAAATTCTTACCTTTCGCTGATATGAGGAGCTGGGAGTCTACCACTTTATTGGGCCAATACTCTTCAAACTCAGTTCCCGGTGGAAAATAACTCTTAATATCATTCAAACTTATCACAGAACATGTCTCACTTGCAAAAAGTTCGTTCCTAATGCCCTGCACTTTACAACAGAACTTCAAATACGACAAGTCCCAGCCTTTCAGCTGATCTGCTTTTAACTTTAAATTCTCCGTTTCACCTTCAAAATAAAATAACGGCACAAACTTTTGATTGTCCCGCACTGTGTATGGTACAACAGACTCCTTGTTTATCCTTATAAAACCACACTTGTCCTTACTATTCGTTGTTCCCCTCAATAGTTTATAATAACACACATCTAAGAAATTATAAAACTCATATGCGTCTGACAACCTCACAACTAAGTCTTTCTGTGTGAATGCTTCCCGGCCAAACTGTCCATCACAATGCCTGTTGCTTATCTCATTGAGTAAACGAGCCTCTATCTCAGTAATATAGTAACTTCTGATACAGGTACAGGAGTAGATGTCAGCATGGAGGTAATTCAGGTACTTGTTGAGGAGCTTGATTTCCACCATCCGGACTGCCACATACTTTTCGTTGGACCGAAAAATATAAGGTATGTGGCATTTGCCAAGAACATCCCATCCAAAGTGCCCCTTCCAACTAGCTTCGTCTGGAGCAGGGGTTTTCTTTTCAGGATCTGGAGCAGGTCGTTGGTCTATTGTTGTGCCAGTCGCTCCAGGTTTCCTTGTCAAAAATTTAGGATGCCCATTTGGCCGGAAGCTGGTGGCACTAGACCTCCAGGTGGTGTACGCGTCGCTGCCACCGATGCCGCCAGAGCTTTCGCTTTGTTCGCCTCCACCATTTTAGCAGCTAGCTCCCGGATTTCGGCCTCGTCAGGCCTCTCCGTCTTTACCTTGATCATCGGATCCGTCATGTTTTCGTCTGTATTTACTTGTAGCTCTCAGGATGGGCTCAGTTGGAGAGTTTAAAGCGCAGGGCCTCAAACGAGGCTACATCCTGCACAACTTCATTTACAATTTTCACTCAAAAGTCCGTAAACAATCCCGAAATGTTCACATGCACCATTGAAATTTCACTGCACAACTTTGACAGTTGCAAATGTACATAATAGGTAATACTATCAATGAATAATTTACAATTTATAACAACACTTATTACACGAAGAGTCACTTTTTGAAGATCAGCCGATCAAAGTTGGACTGACAAAAAGTTCCGCATCATTTTTGAACACGGTTTTCGCGGTAATTTGTAAATACTCGTAAAATAGCTTAGATTTTGTTGTAGGATTAGTACATTCATGGATAAATATATTTTCTAGATTTTTGATGCTTCGAGTGTAGCGGAGGAACATGAAACCCAAATTTTGGTTCAGGGAAATGCCCAATACCGTTGTGTAGTCTCTTGGGGAGTGCGTATCAATTCATGTACATTTTTCACCTTTTGGTGAGTCAGCAGCAAACAAAATGGCCGACAGTAAGGCTTTATTGGCCAATCGGGTGTTTCCTAGCCGTCATACATAACTACAAAAGTTTCGTTGATGACGTAGCCGCACTCCCTATGAGACTAATTCTCAAGGACTTTTGATTTTGTTCTATTTTAAAACTAGTTATTTTTGAACAGACTATGCCAGTTTTCTCTTCATCGTGAATTCTCTTCAACACAAATTTAATTTTAAGCTCTGCTTTATAAAAATTATAAGTAAACGTTAATATAATTTACGAATTTACACAAAGCAGACACTCTGTAGTCTCGTGTCACTTCTTCGAGTGTTGCTTAGGAATTTTCGTTTTTTTGCCATACGAGATTGAGTCTTATGTGTTAAGGTTACGGTTGAGTGTATTCTGATATATTATTAAACTGTACCTTATGTACTGGATGCAGGGAGACTAGCCGACGCGCGCATTCCACACACAATATTCCACCGCACGAGTGAGCAAGACGGAATTATATAAAAAGTACATGTCAATGTTTAGGTATTTTACTGCGGACGTAAAGAGAACGTAGGTAGGTATAAATGCAATTACAAACTTACGTAAGCGTTTCTAACCTACTTTGTACTGTGGCAAAGTAGGTAGGTATATACACAAAAGGCTTTTTTTGTTATTGTTGTTTGTTTGCTAACTTATATTAGAAGTATAGGAATCCTGCAAGATTTTATTATAATACATAACTTAAGTTATCTATTAATTTGATGTTCTACGTCATATTAAATGAATTTACTGGTGATGGTAGTGGGACGTAAATCCACATTGGTACGCACCACAAATCTATGGGCACCACTGTAGGTACTGCCTGTTTTTGCCGCTAAAAGCTGCGAAGCAGTTGTGCGTTTTCATTTCAAGGGTGGCACAGCCGTTATTCTATGCAATAAAGTCTTCCGCCTCGAGGTGAGTATCAGAGTTTGTAGGCTGAGGTAGTCAAGGCTCTTAAACACTAAAATTTATTGCCATTGTAGGAAGACGAGTATACAGCCCGCTTGATAGTAAGTGTTCACTATAACAATGACGAATCTCTTTAAACGAAGCTAAAGGAAAGTACTTGATTATACGCAGTGTCCTGGCTGATGTGAACGTGTGTCAGTGACAGCTTACCATGAGATGGAACACGGGCTCTTTTATTTTCAACAATAAAAAGAAAATAGAATTCTTCAAGTTCCGTTATAGGTATTATTAGATACACAAACACCAGCTCGTCCATAGATCTAAGCAATAAAAAAAGAATTATTTTTTTATTTAATTTACAAGCAGTATGAGTTCTTCTTGTGCCTTTCTCATATTACGAGATTCCTTGTCGAAACATTCGTGTCGCCTCCGGATCGAGGGAACTTCGTCCTTTCCCCGTCTAATCTGAGTTGCAGTACCGCAAAGCTTCGCTACCTCCCGACTTCCTTTCAATGTCCATATTAACGACATCTCCCAGTCGAGGTCAACACAATTGGCCATCTTCCTCGATGACGCGGCTAATCCAGTAGGCAAAAATCTTTCATCGCGAAGACACAAAAGACAGTTTAAGTTAGATCGAAGTTAAACGTCTAAAAAGCTTAGCTGTGCTCTTTCAAAGGAGAAGCTTGATGGGGACATCCTAACGATTGCGACTCAAGAACAGACACAGCCCTGACCAAGTCAATATAAGCGATCCTGGTTAACCTTATGACTTTCCGTTTCACATAAGGTCAATGCGGGATCAATCCACTGTCATCTTTGGCAGACTATTCTCAATGGTATGTAGGCGAAGGAAACTCACCCTTCGTAAGAAAGTGACACTTTACAAAAGTTATAAATGCCCGATCATTATTTATGCGACTCTGCTCATCGTCTACGCGCCCCGAACTTCCAGAAGCTACCCTCTTCAATCTCGCTTATTAGTTTAACTGGAACGTCGTAGAAAGTGCGAAAGGAGATCTAGAACATAGATTTCGATCTCGAACCCTTTTGTAAGTATAACGCTAACGCTATTTCACGTCAACGATGAGTCAGCGACATTATAACTGTTACTAGTGGATGGATACTATTAGCGGTTGATTGATTCGTGAAGCAGCTGCCCTTGAGCTGTTAGGGCTCCGGGGCATCAGCAATCCAGCTCAGAATGAAACGTATAGGTAATATACAGGGTATTGATTTCGAAAAAAGTCTGTATGTAGTACTCACTGCCGATTTCCCTGTTCTTACCTGTCTAAAAAAGAATCCCCATCCAAGAATTATATTTCTCTACTGTATGATATATTCCTGTTATATTAAATTTGGAATTTAAACGTTGGGTCCAAAACAGAGAAGATTGATTTCTTCACAATATAATAGGTTGGGGAAAAAGCCTTTTCGCATTATAGTATGTATGGACTTGTAATAAAATCTCTTTGGCTATACTGTTTGTATCTGGCTGGTTTTAGTATCATTAAAAGTTTAAATTTTAAAGAAGATTATTCCAAATTCAAATTAGGAAAATGTGTGATTTTTCGTCCTGTCAAGATGAGTGAAACTAATGAAGAAATTCGATACATTTTAAAATTGTACTACAAAAAAGGTAAAAAGGCAAGGCAATCCGCGAAAAAAATTTGCTATGTTCATGGACTAGTGCAGTGTCTTTGAGAGTTGCACAAATTGGTTTAAGCGTTTTCAATCCGGAAATTTTGATGTCAAAGATGCACGTCGCTCTGGTCGCCCTATTACGGATAAAATGGATGCCATTTTTGAAAACGTGGAGCAAGATCGGCATATCAGTAGTTACGACGTAGCTGAAGAACTAGGAATTGACCACAAAACAGTTTTGGCGCATTTGAAAAAAACTGGGTACACAAAAAAGCTCAATACTTGGGTACCTCACGAGCTCACTGAAATAAACCTAATGAACCGTGTACTCATTTGTAATCCTTTATTACGACGTAATGAAACCGAATCATTTTTAAAGAAGCTGATAACTGGTGATGAAAAGTGGATCACGTACTACAAGAACGTGCGAAAAAGGTCGTGGTCAAAGGCCGGTCAGGCTTCACAGACTGTGGCGAAACCCGGGTTAAATCGCAACAAGGTGATGCTGTGTGTGTGGTGGGATTGGAAGGGCATTATTCATTATGAGATGTTACCACTAGGCAGGACCATCGATTCTGAACTCTACTGCGAACAACTGATGAGATTAAAGCAAGAAGTTGAGAGAAAGCGGTCGGAATTAATCAACAGAAGGGGTGTGGTTTTTCATCATGATAACGCTAGACCTCACATATATTTAGCCACTCAGCAAAAATTAAGAGAGCTTGGCTGAGAGATGTTAATGCATTCGCCGTATAGTCCTGACCTTGCACCTTCAAATTTCCACCTGTTTCGGTCTCTTCAGAATTATTTAAGCAGTGTCAGGTTAACATCACGAGAAGACTGCCAAAACCAATTGTCACGGTATTTTGATCAGAAGCCCCAAAATTTCTATAGCAATGGAATCATGTCCCTACCTACAAGACGGTAAAAAGCTATGGAACAATGTAGTAATGTAGTTAAATGTAAATAAACTATATTAAAAGATGTTGTGAATTTTCTTAAAAATGCGGAGAAACTTTTTCCCCAACCTATTAGATAAATTAAAAATTAATATCGGGGCTTGATATCCAACCCGGGTTCAGTTCCTTTTCGATACTGAGACGGGATTTGCAAAGTGCGCTCCAGCTGGAAGTTTATTTAGTGAAGTCACGGTAGGCAGCGGCTTGGCTCTGCCCCTGGCATTGCTGAAGTCCATGGGCGACGGTAACCACTCACCGTCAGGTGGGCCGTATGCTCGTCTGCCTACAAGGGCAATAAAAAAAAAAAAAAAAAAAATCACTCACTGGCCCATTTCATCAGAAGTGTATACAATCGTTCCAGGCATGCTCAATATCTGGTCATATTTACCTCAATGAAATTAGTCGTCGAAAGAAAGATTTGACAAAAAATTGTTCTGCGAGGGCAATTCGGCGCTCTCTCTGTTTCCGTACCATGTGTTCAATTAGTGTTCTGAGGAATGATTAGAGACCATAACATCATCTTTTTTTTCGCTAGCACCGCCCGTCTGCGATGTAGAGTTCACCCAAACTGTTTAAAAAGGCTGCTTTCATCCACAGTGCGTTTCAAGAAAAGCTAATGCCACGAATTATCCGGCTTTGGAAGGAACCCACGGTGTTTTCTAACTGCTATGATATGACCTTCTTCAAGCGAAGTTTCAGGAGAGTCCAGAGCAGTATGCAGCGGCTTGAGCGTGCAAGGACTTCAGCAATGCTATGGGCATTTTACAGTGACTATTAACTACATTTGGGCATCATCCTCGTATACAGCCGTATTAGAGGACTCAAAAAAATTCAGTGATGATTATCCATTAATAAAAGAAATGTTCACAATTCGTTTTGTAGACCTACTGTCGGAAAGTATTTAGCGTGCACGTTGTAATGTTTACGGGCTCTTATGAAAACAACAATAACATTTATTTATAGATGTTATCGACCACGGACCATCCACTGGCCATGAGCTCTGCCAACTTACCAGAAGAATAATAATAATATGTATTTTCGGAGACAAACCAAATACGCTTTAAGCAAGTTTCCAACGACTCACATGGCTTCTAAAGCATGGAAATATGGGAACCAAAAAAATATATTTGCTGAATTACCTATGGTGAAGCGAATTGTGAGTTTAAAATCTTGGGTCTTGTTTGTGCCGCAAAACTGTACATAATTTGAAGGGTGGTCCCAAATAGAAAACAAATGCTACGAAGATGGGATTGACTTTATGCGATGCAAGAAACAAGCTCACATTTCTTGCAGTGACTCGAAAGTGGATTTTTGCTTAGGAAAGATGATGCCTTCATTTCTTTCGAGTAATATAAAACTTAAGTGATAGATCGAGAAAATAATTGACATATCCTTAAATAGTAAACGATAAAGAACGGTGACCGGTACCTGAGGTATCTAAAAGCACCGTTAGTGGATCGGGAGGATCCGAAATGACGTGGAAATCGGTCGAACCAAGTCTTAACAACAATATGAGAAGCATTTTAGATGCGTTTAATTCAAACAATATTAAGCTATCAGTATGAACAACCAACATTAACATAATTTAAGTACCTAAGCTCGATAGTTAGCAACGGGGGAAAATGCGAAAAGGATGTTGCTTGTAAAATTACTACAAGATAAACTTTAAAGGAGAAATCGCACAGTAGTTACGAAAACAGGCAGATAAATTGAAAATTGAGGTACATGTACCTACATACATATATACATTAATACATACTGAACTGTACGGGTAGCTTGCAAACAACATAATTAAACCAAACGAAAAACGTAATCTAAAATATTCTAAAAGATTACAATTACCTTGGCAATGAGCTCAAGCAACCCACTGCATGGCTGATGTCTAGAAAGATGTGAAAGAATTTCATCTCGACATAAAGTCGACCTCAAATAAATGCATAGACGAGCAGTTTGGATTCCGCGCCAAACACTCGTGCGTACAACAAGTGCACCGCCTCACGGAGCACATCTTAATAGGGCTAAATAGGCGTAAACAAATCCCGACCGGCACCCTCTTCTTCGATGTAGCGAAGGCGTTCGACAAAGTCTGGCACAACGGTTTGATCTACAAACTGTACAACATGGGAGTGCCAGACAGACTCGTGCTCATCATACGAGACTTCTTGTCGAACCGTTCGTTTCGATATCGAGTAGAGGGAACTCGTTCTCGTCCCCGTCATCTGACTGCCGGAGTCCCGCAAGGCTCCGCACTCTCCCCGTTACTATTTAGTTTGTATATCAACGATATACCCCGGTCTCCGGAGACCCATCTAGCGCTCTTCGCCGATGACACGGCTATCTACTACTCGTGTAGGAAGATGTCGTTGCTTCATCGGCGACTCCAGACCGCAGTAACCACCATGGGACAGTGGTTCCGGAAGTGGCGAATTGACATCAACCCCACGAAAAGCACAGCGGTGCTATTCAAAAGGGGTCGCCCTCCGAATACCACTTCGAGCACCCCACTCCCCAATAGGCGCGTAAACACCTCCGCCGTTAGCCCCATCACTCTCTTTGACCAGCCCATACCGTGGGCCTCGAAGGTCAAATACCTAGGCGTCACCCTCGACAGAGGGATGACATTCCGTCCCCACGTAAAAACGGTACGCGATCGCGCCGCGTTTATACTAGGACGACTCTACCCAATGCTTTGTAGACGAAGCAAACTGTCCCTCCGTAACAAGGTAACCCTCTACAAAACTTGCATACGCCCCGTCATGACGTATGCAAGCGTAGTGTTCGCTCACGCGGCCCGCACCAACTTGAAACCCCTTCAGGTTATACAATCCCGATTCTGCAGGATAGCCGTCGGAGCACCATGGTTCCAGAGGAACGTGGACCTCCACGATGACCTGGAGCTCGACCCCGTCAGTAAGTATCTACAGTCGGCATCGCTGCGCCACTTTGAGAAGGCGGCACGACATGAGAACCCTCTTGTCGTGGCCGCCGGAAACTACATACCCGATCCTGTAGACCGTTTGGTAAACCGTCGACGTCGCCCAAAGCACGTCATCACGGATCCTCCTGATCCATTAACGGTGCTTTTAGGCAATACAAGCACCGGTCACCGTCCTCGCCGAACCCGTCGCTTGCGACGAAGGGCTCGACGAGCGAATTAACCCACAGACACAGCCCACTGAGTTTCTCGCCGGATCTTCTCAGTGGGTCGCGCTTCCGATCCGGTGATAGATTCTGCGAAGCACTGCTCTTGCTAGGGCGGTGTTAGCAATTCTCCGGTTTGAGCCCCGCGAGCTCACCTACACAAGCTAGGGTACGCTGAAATAGCCTCTCAAGGCTATCAGCATAGGTAGGAAAAAAAAAAAAAAAAAAATGCATGCAAGGTCGAGACTGAAGAAGAAAATATATTTTTCAATGTTAGGTAAAAACAATTTTCGTTAGCGCGATAAACGATTATAGAATTTAATGTAAAAAAATTGCAACTAAAATGAAATTTAACAAAATAGGTTAGTAATAACTTTAATATTTTTTTATTACATTATTAGATTTCGATTTTGATTTATTTTTTGAAGTCGTCGTGGCCTAAAGGATAACACGTGTCCGGTAGAGTTGTATCAAGTAATGGATCGTTGTTCATATCCCGCTAGCAGACACCAAATTTTACAATGAAATACGTACCTAACAAACGTCCACGATTGACTCCCACAGTGAAGCAGTAACAGCGTGTAATAAAAATCAAACGCAAAATTAAACTTTACGTAATTATACTGGTAGTAGGACGTTTTGTGATTCCGCACGGGTAGGTACCATCACCCTCCTATTATTGCCATGAAGTATTAATGGGTTTTAGTTTGAAGAGTGGGGTAGCCGTGGTACTGTACAAACTTAGACTTTGAACTCATATCTCGAGGTGCTAATCGGGATTTACGTTTTTGATGACCATGGGCTACGTAGGTACGTACGTAGTATTAAGTGGTTATCCACTTAATACTGAATGGGCCGTAAGCTCGTTCACTTATCTAAGCAATAAAAAACTTCTGGCCGTATTCTAGATAACTCATATTCACTTCGAATTAATGGGATTTTAAAGTTGTCGTGGCCTAAAGGATAAGATGTCCGGTGCATACGTGGTTGAGCGATGCACCGGTGTTCGAAACTCAGGCGGGGGTATCATTTTTCTAACTCAACAAATGTTCACGATTTACTTCCACGGTGCAGGAATAATATCGTGTAATAAAAGTCAAACCCGCAAAATTATAATTTGCGTAATTAGTGGTGGTAGGATCTCTTTTGAGTCCGCGCGGGTAGGTACCACCACCGCACCGTCCTGCCTATTTCTGCCGTGAAGCAGTAAGGCTAAGTTCACATGACCGCGCGGTACCGCGCGGAACTGCTCACCGCGCGGTACAAGATCAATCTAAGCAGTATTTATTGTTCACATAATAGCGGTACCGCGCGGTACGCTACGACCCGCGCGCAGGTTCTGTACAAGTTCTGCAAAACTGTATCTACCTGTTCAGCTGATCCGCGCGGTTTGAGACGGACAGACGCATAGATCAAAGAAAAATGAGTACCTAGCGAAGACGATATCGTGTCTATCGATATTAAATAGCTTTCAACGCAATCATATAAAAAATTTAAAGATGCAACTGACATCCTAAACTAGGTAGTTAAAAATTTTATTCGTGTAGGTCGGGATATAAAGTTACAAAAAGGCTTAAAGAAAGTCTTTCAATTAAAATAGGATACACCCAGTATCGTCTTTCAATAAGCAAATTGCTTCCTCCACGTCCATTCTCAATCAATGTTGATTCCAGAGTCTCGCGCGTACATTCTGTCATGTGAACGCTACCACCGCGCGGTGACGCGCGGTACCGCGCGATCATATGAACTTAGCCTAATGCGTTTCAGTTTGGAGGGTGGGGCAGCCGTTGTAACTATACTTGAAACCTTAGAACTTATATCTCAAGGTGAGTGGCGCATTTACGTTATAGATGTCTATGGGCTCCAGTAACCACTTAACAACCTTAACAACCCGGGCTGTGAGCTCGTCCACTCATGTAAGCAAAAAAATAAAAACAGCATATAGTCGCCTAGTTACATCACCACTTCTTGACATTAGATGTGAGGAGAGGCAAAGAGGTAAATTTCAAACAGACTAACATTGTTGATGTAGATATTATTTTAATAGATGTTGATATCAAATAATTTTTATTACGCATATTATTGAAAATCAATTTCCAGCTTACAATCTATATCCATGGATTAAAACTTCTCATCGGATAAGATACTTTTACTGTAATGTCATTGAAGCACTTGAATTTCTATGCCAAGATAATCTATTTATGCAACTTAGCTTTGTTCCAAAATTCAAATGCAATACGATATTAAATGTTTACAGTATTTAAAGGAGACTGAAACGATTACATACATTTTTGGGCCCGAATGTAACGTGATGAAACTAATATTAATTAATAGATTCAGATTTATCAGTACCTTGCTGAAAATTATAAAAGTTTTCTCAATCTGAGAGCCGAGTTAATAAAGATTTAGTAAAAGTTAGGTTAGGTTACAATCTCTTTTATGAGGAGGCAGTCTCCTCCCGGTGATGGTCACGGGGCGACCTAAGGGGGTTGAGGCTGCGCCGCACGCTACCGTCACTCTAGCGCGCTGGCACCAGGAGGACGGGACGGCGCGTCGGCGGCTGCGGACTGCGATGCGGTCCGCATTTTCGTCGTCGCTGTCGTCGCCGAACATACTGTTGAAGAGCAACCCGGTCGGCGGTGTATCGCGTTCCGACCCGGCAGGCTGGTTCTGGCCCAGCGGGGTATCCCGGAACACAAGCGGCAGGCGGCCTGGTAGGGCCGCCGTACCGCGGAGACCGACGTCGTTGGTCGTCGACTATCGCCTCGACGACCCGTCGGTCGGACGTCCTCGGGGTGGCGCCGCGTGTCTGGTTGTAGTGTTGACCGCGGGAACCCCCCTACTCTGAACGGGTTCTGACCCCGGACGGAGATTTGGACGTCGGGTGTAAGAGTGCAGGGGAGTCGTTTAGTGGGTGGGCCCTAAAATCCTTGGGCCCGCGATCTGCTCTCAACACCTGCAGATCGTTGAGTCTCACATACACTGCGCGCCCCCTAGGCGCGGGGACCTCGTAGGAGGTTCGGCCCCAGGCCCGAAAAAAAAAAAAAAAAGGTTACAATCTCTTTAAAAGAGCTGAATAATAACTTATTTAAGCATAAGTACCTATTGTTTACTAAATGTTTATTATATCCATTGGATAATCTTTTAAATGTCATATTATGAATATTAATGATATATGGAATATGGAATTGCTATCCCACAATTTTATAATAACTTTTATAAACTTTTATAATTTTCAGCAAGGTACTGATAAATCTGAATCTATTAATTAATATTAGTTTCATCACATTACATTCGGGCCCAAAAATGTATGTAATCGTTTCAGTCTCCTTTTTTAGAATACATTCCAAGTTATTACATTTTTGGCCCACGATTTTCCGTCTCCTTTACTGGGTGTATTGTCTTTCAATTCATGTGATCATGCGTCCCAGATTTATAGAGTAGAATCGCTATTAAAGAATACTAAGTAATACTTACTATATAAACTTTGTCTTCGTATATTTGAGTCGACTATTATCAAAGCCGGCAATGTGACTTTTGGATAATTATTGGTAAATCAGAAAAACGAATTATTGACTTTGTATTCCATTGGCAGTCACAAAACTCTTCTGAACGACATCTTAGATAAATAACAGGTTAAGTATTAACCTTTATTTAATGCAGGTTTTGAACCGTATTCTTTGAAGGAGACGATTATATTCAAATCAATCTGTATTGAAATATCAATAATTTTTTTTTGTCCAAATGCACAGATTGCCACCTTTGATAATAGACGACTCATTTATGCGAGGGAATGTCTAATATGTCTAATAGCCCAAGAGCCCGCGACGGCCAGATCTTCGTTATTTTATAAAAGCTGAAAGTTTCTCTGTATATGTCTCCAACACAGGTAAGAACGACCCGCGACTATAGAGTTCCGATTGTGGTTACTTGGGCAGGTAACAGGCAGTAAAGGAATATAAAATAGTACCTTAAATTTGTTAAAGTATAAAGTTAATTTTTGACGTGACAAAGTTTTATAATTCGATGGAGCCGGCTGCACGCACAAAAAAACAAGATTCACGCGGCGCTACCTCGCTCTAAGGCGTTCCATTTAAGGGTTGAAGTGCAAGCGAGAGCGCGCAACGAGCAACAAAGATGCATAATCGACCTCCACGTTCGGCAGCGTTCGACATCTGTCTCTCTCCTACTTGAGTGAGCAGTGCATCCGCGTGGACAGCTGCTATACAATAATACATTTACATGTTTTCATCAAGTATGAAGTTCAGTGAAAAGTGAATGTGGTGTCAATTGTTTATAGCAACGATAATTGCGATAATTCAAAAATGAAACCATTCCATCAGTATTTTCTTATGACGTTAACCGATTTTTTTATTATTTACTCCAGAATATCTTTAGAAATCACGATATCCATTGCCGGACACTTTTTACAGTTGCTACCCCGTGCCAGACACCCCTAAACTTTAATAAATTTTGATTATACGTTCGTTATACTATAAAAGCAGAATTTTATATATTTACTTAGGGACTTATGATATGTTACCCCAATAGTCAGACATTTTTAATGGTTCTTACATCTTGCCAGACACATTGAGAGCCCGCTGTAGGTGCGAGCGCGAGATAGCAACTGTTCATGCGGGTGTGAGTTAGATAGAGTGCTTAGTTTATTGTGATCTTTTACTGCACATCAGCTGTCATTTATGGGATTTATCCAGCGTTCCTCAGAAAAGGAAAATTAAAACCATACAAAACATTAAAAAAATATCCAGAGTACCAGGAAGCTTTCAAAAATTTCCGTAACAGCGAATCAATTGAAAATTTAGATCAACAACAAAACATCTATAATATCATTCAGAAATTTATATGCAATGCTTACAATGTCCGTAATGTAATTGACGTTGATGCTGCTCGACTTCAAATATTCATCGACTCGTATACAGTCACTGATGTAAACGAAGCTTTTGACCGAAAGAAATTGCGAAATTTTTACGTTAGCAATGTACCACCTTGTAAAAGCGAGCTATTGCAGCAATTTTTGTGATCAATTATACATCTCTCTCTCTCTTCGATCGGTTCCTCACTGCTGAGGATCGTGACTCCGTCCGATTTCGTCAACCAACTGTCTCCATCGATCCCGCCCTGCAGCCAATGTATCAATTATACATATACCATTTGGAATAATTCTCATCTAAAAAATCCAACCTCTTAACAAACCGAATAATAAGGGCAGGGTATTGAAAGATGACAAATACCAAGACCGACTACCAAGTTATGTTAGAGATTCGCTCAAAACTCAATCAGGTATGTAATTATTATGACAAATTATTGCACATAATTTTTTAATATTCAAATTGTATAATTTTTCTTATTTTTTTTCAGAAACTGATGGATAAGGCGATATTGATGACAATAGACTGGAGTAGTAGCGACGATGAAGATAACGAAAATATCGACGACAATGAGGAAAATTATAAGAACGATTAAATATTTTGTTTGTACTTGTAATAATATTTTGTTAGTACTTTATATATTAAAATAACATTTTTTACTTTCTATAACATTACTATCTATGAACGTAATTAAATTATTTTTTTATTGGACATCATAAAAGATCGCAATAACTCTAACTCACAATAAATCTCTTCTAACTTTAGCGTCCCAATACATTTTTGAAAATTTATTGTACGTGCGTAAAAACATTGAAGAATTCCCCAGAGTCTGCGATTTGCACAATGTGAACACTAAGAACAAACATAGGCTTGCGTTGCCGGCGGCTCGAATTAAGAAAATAAGCAACTCTTTTAGGGGGCTGGGTGTACAGCTTTTCAACAAGATCCCACTAAACGTTCAACTACTACCTGTTCATAGATTTAAGAAAACTGTTAAGGAACGTTTGTGCAACAAGGCATATTATAAAGTTAAGGATTATTTACTAGATGGCACTACGTGGGAATGAGACGCTCGCTCCTGGCCTTTTCATTTTTCATTATTATTATTATTTTTTTAAGTGTATTTTTTTGACTTGTTTTTTCTTTTATTGTGAATATTTCTATTTATTTAAAAAAAAAGAAAATATTTGAGAAAAAACAAAAAAAAAAGCCCGCTGAGTTTGTTTCGCCGGTTCTTCTCAGGACTGTGGCTTTTTTTGGAACCGGTGGTAGAGTTAACATTGTTATTTGTATTTTGACATTCAACAAGTGTGTCATACTGGCATCTAAGTTGAAATAAATGATTTTGAATTTGAATTTGAATTTGAATAGACTAAGCACTCTATCTCACTCACACCCGCATGAACAGTTGCTACCTCGCCCTCACACCTACAGCGGGCTCTCAATGTGTCTGGTAAGATGTAAGAACCATTAAAACTGTCTGGCTATTGGGGTAAGATATTTTTATAAGTCCCTAAGTAAAATGTATAAACTTCAACTTTTATAGTATAACGACAGTATAATTAAAATTTATTAAGGTTTAAGGGTGTCTGGCAGGGGGTAGCAACTGTAAAAAGTGTCCGGCAATGGATATCATGATTTCTAAAGATATTCTGGATTAAATAATAAAAAAAATCACTTTAAACTTTAACGAATTTAAGGTACTATTTTATATACCTTACCTGCCCAAATAACCACAATCGGAACTCTATAGTCGCGGGTCGTTCTTACCTGTGTTGGAGACATACACAGAGAGACTTTCAGCTTTTATAAAACTAACGAAGGTCTGGCCGTCGCGGGCTCTTGCTCTATAATGTTTGTATATCAATAAATACATAGTGATATTCTTTCTTGATATATTTATTGATAGTGTACAGTACAGTAGAGTACAGTGTAAAATGTTATTATTTCTACAAGCAAAGACGAATTGATCTATAAAACTAAATATTTTATAATAAAATGTCGTAACTGAAATTTTTCATGCGAAATGGAACGGAATGGATTAAATTTGATTTTTTTTTTAAATAAATGGGATGAGCTAATAAAATATTTAGTAGGTGTTGGGTAAAAAATGAAATGAATTTGCCGTTAAAATGGTTAGAAGTAATGGGAGTTTTATTAAATTTTTGGAAGAAGTTCCACACAACAAAACACCGTACCGTAATTTTACAAGAAGTTGTAAAATTCCCTCAATTTTGTTTTATATTCACAAATTCGTGCACTGTCACAGAATAAACAGTTAATAAGCAATTTTATTATTATACGTTTAATCCTGAAGAAGCACCAATTTAAGTTAGTTAATAAATCTATTCACTTAGTTTATCATATTGAGATTCCGCCAAAGGCTCCCTTTGACTTTAGTAAGAAAGAAATTGTCAATGTCAACAGTAACAAAACTAACAAATTATTACAGCTGATTTGATGATAATACTATCACAGTATTAAGAGTTTACCACGAGTTTACTTACTTACTTTTTTCAATCATTTTTATACACTCGAATGCTACATACATAACGGTATTGAAACAAGCGACCATGTTGAAAAGAGGTAATTTTGAGTAATTTATACATTGTGTATGTAATTTAATACATTTATACATTTGTGATAGTAAAATGTTTGATAATGCGGACTCGGTGCATCCAAGGTTCTTAGTAAAGCCCAAATTTAAAATAGGTAAAGTATAAAATAGTTTTCAATAACTTTGCTTGTTTAATATAAAAAAAGTTCGACTAACCGCCCCAAAAGAGATTAATTTAAAGTATGATAACCTCTACTTGATATCTAATCACAAACGCTTAATATTGCTATATTAATATAAACTTTACAGCATAAACATAAGTGCTATTTTGCTTTGTATAATTTTTCATTCAAATAAATTGCAGTTAATAGTCATTACAGAGTCAAACTACAAATCTAAAAATTACAAAACATCATTAAAAATAGAGACAGTCTTTAAATAGGAATAAACTGAACAGTTCACTTAAAATTATGTTTGAGTTCCATACATTTTTATATATTTGTTTTTTTACTTTACTGCTGTAATTGCTGTATATATTACTGAGCAGGCCATTTGGTATTACTGCTTCCACATCATCAGCAACTACAGGAAACTATAGAGATGGGTAACATGATTACTGTCTTGAACACGCTAAGCTCTAAATCACAATTCAAATCTATGCTTTAAAATGGACATATCTGACAACTTTCAAATCCTCATAACTTAACCAAATAATAGTCTTAAGTTGTAATATAGAATTAGAATGAGATTTACTTGATATTGGATTGTTAAATTTAAGGTTCCTGTAATTCTAGTGAGATAAAAATAATTTTAAATTTGACTTTGTTTATTTAAAAAAATTTATAAAATATAAGATCTGTTGAAATCAGTCCAATTGTTTTCAAATGACACTTTAGTGAATTAATAATATACGAAATAATATAAGAAATCAAACTAAAGAGTAATCACTGATTTGGGCTCAAGATCACGTAAACACCACATTGTTTTCAAGTTTCATTATGACATATTTGTTCATAAATATTTGTAGTCCGTGACATGGCTATGTCATACATTGCTGAAACCTATGAGTGCTGATGACTACTTACCATTAAAAACTTTGTGTTTATTCACCTAAAACAACAAAAAGATAATAAAAAACCAATACAACCGATACTGATCATCACATACCTGTTACAAATTTAATTTACTATTCATAGGTTTCAAGATAGCATTAATTCAACTATCGGTGGGTCCCGATAAATCTAAGAATATAGCGCAGGCTGTGAAGGAAATCCATTTAGCTAAAGAGAAAGGGGCTCAATTGGTTGCCTTGCCGGAGTGCTTCAATTCTCCTTACGGAACCAGTGAGTAAAAATATTTTTTTTCTTATTCAGCAGACTGTTAAACAAGTTCACAGCTCTCCGTTTTTTTCAGTTATCATAGACAATAACATAACATTAATGCCCACACTGTAAACTTTAAGTCTAGATCTCAATTGTGTAATAATTACATTGTAATTTACAGGTTTCATTTTTATTCATCATTCTCCTGTCCTTCTCCCAGTCACCTGGGGTCGGCGCAACATGTTTTCTCCTTTCATACTCCTCTTTAATATACTATTTCTTCCCTCACTCTCCTGTTATATATTGTCTTTCACGCAATCCATGCATTTCTTCTTAGGTCTACCTCTTCCTCTAAAGCCTTCATTTTGATTACACAATGTTATTCCTTTTTTGTGAAGGTTACTAGTGAACACTTAAGTTAGTATTTTAACAGAAAAGTGAGTTTGTGCCAGAAAGATTTGAATCCTGCCCACATGAGTACAGCATATGCAGGATATCCTTTGGGCTGCAATTTAAAAACTAAATATTAAAATATTCTTTGATTTGCTGTACAGCTAACAAAGCCTTAGGCTCAATTTGCCCATGTACGTCTCAAAATAAGTTTGTGAAGTTTTGTTGCATTATGTTATTTTGTTTAAGGCAGCTTATATAAATTGGATGATAAAAATTTCAGAGTATTTTGATGAATATGCAGAGGAAGTGCCATCTGGGGAGACGAGCAGAGCTCTATCCAAAGCCGCTGCAGAAGCTGGAGTGTGCGTAGTTGGAGGTACCGTCCCGGAGAGGTACGAGAAAAAATTGTACAACACTTGCACTGTTTGGGATGATACTGGGAAACTCTTAGCGCAACACAGGAAGGTAGTGTTACTTAAAATTAATAACAAAAAAACATAATATTTAATCTCAATAGTTTTGCTCATTTCAGAACGATCACTGTGATCATGATTTAATTCACAGCATCTGCCATCAATCTGCTACACTCAGGAACTGAAAAGCAAACTTTATTGTAATCAGTCTTCAGTCAGATTCTTTGTCAGATTTAATCCGGAAAAGGACCGGGTGGTTTCTGTTAGATTTAGTGGTATCAGACAGTAAATCTAATTAGAAACCTTTAAAAAAGTAAACGTAATTATTATTAATTATTATATTTATATCAAGTATTTTTCGTATTTATAACAGATGCATCTCTTCGACATAGACATTCCTAACAAGATAACGTTCAAAGAATCCGAGGTTCTCTCTGCAGGCGATAAGATCACATCGTTCGACTTTTTGGGAACAAAGATTGGCATCGGCATATGTTACGATCTGAGGTTCCCTGAGATGGCCCATCTGATGGCCAAGGAAGGTAATACACTACTTCTTTTTTCCTAGGTATCACAAGATCTCCAGTCCGAAATGAGAACAGTTGCGCTAACCAGATAACGAAATATTGGAAATGTTAAAAATATTAACTGATACGAAATTAGTATGAATCAATTTTACGAACAATAAAAGAACGATAGAGTTGAAAATACACCGGCAATTGGTTTGTGGCTAACAACTGCATATATATACTTTAGGCATAAGATAATTTAAACCTAAGCTCTGCAAGTTCGGTGTGAAAAGTTGAACTCGAGAGAAAAAAACTAGATGGCGTTGTTGGTCTTATCACCTACACGTGAAGTAGATAACAATGCAACCTGCATTTGTGTTTTTCACCTGACTACTATTACCTTCTAAATAATATAAATAGAGATAGATAATCTATACCTACTTTCACAAAATATATTTCTCATCTAGCACGATCCGGTCTGTAGTAAAATCATTTTAATATCTAGTAACAACCAGCGAACAACAGATGGCGTTAATTATAGGTATGTCGGTTCATAACATTTTTGGACTGTACTATCTTAAAACGAAAACTTTCAATCAAAAAGAAAAAGGGTGCGTGTACTTATGTACGCGCGTAAGAAGTTATACTTTGTTTTTATTAAATTTCTTTATTTTTTTATTTATTTAAATTTTAATCAATTTGAAAAAAAATCGATTAAACAACATCCTCAAACACGCATATTGGACATCCCTTTTCTTGACATCGTATAAATTCGGTAATTCTCGGTACCATGACATGGGGTAAATTGGGATTCTGGGGTAAATTGGGACAAACCTGCGGAAGATTCTCAAAGTACTTGTAGCACGGAATCTACCTAATTTTCTTTAAGGTAATATTTATCAATGTATAGAAGAAAAACCAAGTTAACTATGGAAGTACTAGACATGAGTTAAGTTGGTCCCAAAAATTCGTCAAATTAAATTTAAAATAGTGGTTGAAAAGTGCGTTTTAAAACAGCTTAAAGAACTTTTAAAAAAAGTAATATTATCGTTGTTTTTTCAATAAGATCACAGTTTATATAAGTTTTTAATACACCTGGAAATACCACAACAAACGGTAAGTTGCAATATTCTTATTTTAAATACAATATTTCGACAAAATAAAAAATGTATATTTTTTCCATTCTTTTTGGGGAAAATTGGGACGTATGTAGGGTAATTGGGAACGAGACTGGAAAAATTAGGGACGAGAAAACACAATTGGAACGCCAAAAGACAAAATAGGGATGGCTTGTTAGGGTTGTCACTGATATCTTATAATAGATTTTTTAGCCTATACTATCACTTAATTGCGTGATGTAAAGAAGGTTAATGTGTTTATCAGTTAGTTTATGTAAGTATTATAGGTAAAAGAAAAGTATATATATAATTACTTTTTTTTCGCGACATTTACCTTGTAATATCTGCCCGGTCGTATGTTCTTTGTAGCAATAAAAAAAATTAAAAGTTAAAAGAACTCAAACGAATCAAAACTTTTGTTATTTCCGAATCTATTCACGCGTCGAATCATGATTTTGTTAACATTCACAACGCACACACAAATAAAAACAGGCCTCAGATTTTAAATGTAACATTAATTAAAAATCCGAGATATCCAATTATGAGTGAGTGAATTAATTGAGTTTAGTTATTTAGCTTAGAAAGAATTTCTTTTATTTTTGTTATTATTGGCAGTAATCAGATAAAGCTGTTTTTTTATCTTATTCACCTGATATCTTACTCTTGCTCAAAGATTATTTTGAAAATGTTGATTAAATAAAATTGTATTATTGCATTTCCAGTCCTTTTGTTTTCTATTTTTTATTCTATTTTATGATTTTGTTTCAGAGTTGTGATTTTTAAGGAAATTAAATAATAATTTTCTAAAATATAACATGCACATACTTTTTTTGATCATTGTATTGTTGATTATCATTCACGTCACATCGCTTCGGAATAGAAACCAGCTTAATTTACACTATGTTTTGTATTGTGCTTAAATTATGGATTGTATTCATCATTTCGGTCCATATAAATAATTATATGGCACCTACCTATATATCGCAGTACTACGAGTTGACAACCCTTACAAATATCCCAATTTAACCCTTAACCGTGTCAATTTACCCCGAACGCTGGGTAAATTGGGACGGCCATTATTTTACCGATTATTTCTTTAAATTGAATAATTAAAATAATGTAATGGTTTTTATCACCTAGGTACGTTCAAGACTCAACTTATTTCTTTGGTTGAGCAGTGACTATTTAATTGGAACTATTTTAAAATTAAATCTGAAGGTCGATTTTGTCCCTATTTACCCCATTGTACGGTACGGTTCGGAAAGTTCACCTGCGGCTATATTCAGACTCGCCAAGTTACGTCGGTCGTATTGTAATGAGCGATTTAGTGGGCAACTTCATTCTGTTAATTTTGTGTCACGGTGCGCGCGCATCGTAAAATTGCACTCTCATAAATTTTTCATAACGCGCCTAAAGAAGTATAACTTCAAAAATGTATATTATAGGAAATATTAAATCGATCTCTGTTGCAATTAAATACTGACGACCCGCCCCTCAAACTAAAACGTGATATTCACGTTATTAATTTGTGTCGGTAGGGTGTGATTTAACCCTACCAGTGTGTGCTTTAAGCGCGTACTACTTACATGCAACCGTTAGACTCCGTTAGAGGTATTTCGGGAGTTTGTGTTTGAGTTTTTTTGTAGGAGTTTTTTTTCCCGAGCGCTATGATATGTTCTTCTTCAAACGAGGCTTGTGGAGAGTATTAGGCAGCGACTTGGCTCTGCCCCTGGCATTGCTGAAGTCCATGGGCGACGGTAACCACTCACCATCTGGTGGGCCGAATGCTCGTCTACCTACAAGGGCAATAAAAAAAAACTTGTTAAACAAAACTGAAACAATCCTAGGTTGTTCTCTCCTCATCTATCCGGGGGCGTTCAACATGACGACCGGTCCCCGGCATTGGGAGCTGCTGGGGAGGGCGCGTGCTACCGACCAGCAGCTGTGGGTGGCGCTCGTGAGCCCCGCCCGGGACAGCGCCGCGGGCTACGTCGCCTGGGGACACTCGCTGCTCGTCGACCCCTGGGGACAAGTGGTGGAACAACTCGACCACGAGCCGGGAGTCTTACTCGCTGATGTTGGTACGTAAATGAATATAGTTTAAAAGCTAGGCTTGTGGAGAGTACTCAACGGTAGGCAGCGGCTTGGCTCCGTCACTCTGTCCCATAAATTGCTGAAGTCCATGGGCGACGGTAACCACTGATCATCAGGCGGACCGTAAGCTCGTATGCTAAAAAGATACTGTGGAGGGTATAAGGAGGGAAATATCTTCCACCGAGCGCGTAATATTGCTCGGTAGACCGACGGTCCGAATGTTGTTGTTCGGAACTTGTATATTATGCAGGCTTATCTTGAAAATGTTGTTAGCGAGATTCAGGCATCTCTCAAATATCTTGTGTACTATGATTGGCTACCCGCCACAACACTATTAGTTAAACTATAATAGATTTTTTCTCGTCCTAGTGGGAACCTAGTCAGGGTGTTAGGCCAAAGCAATAAATTGTTTGTATTGTCATCAGGACTTGACACGTGGGCATTTAAAAAAAATTAAAGTAAAATATTATAGCAGTAGTAAAGTGTAACTAGAAAATGTGCGTCTGTTAATAAAATAATAATTGACTCCAGATCTGAAGGTTGTGGATGAAGTAAGGAGTCAGATACCGATAAGGAAACAGCGCAGAACTGATATCTACGACATCACGATCAAGGCTTAACGCGAGACCAGCGGTAGAAGCGGCAAGATTTAGCATCTGCAAATAACAAAAACATGGTTCGATCGATTGTCTAGGCATTTCGGAAGATTGTCTTCGCTGCACCGACAAAATCTCTAGTACTGGTCTAAATTGATATGGAACAAATATGTACAGCAGCCCTATTACTGGTGGTAGGACGTCTAGTGAGTCCGTGCGGGTAGGTACCACCGCCCTGCCTATTTCTGCCGTGAAGCAGTAATGCGTTTCGGTTTGAAGGGTGGGGCAACCGTTGTAACTATGCTGAAACTTTAGAACTTATATCTCAAGGTGGGTGGCGCATTTACGTTGTAGATGTCAATGGGCTCCGCTAATTAACACCAGGCGGGCTGTGAGTTCGTCCAGCCACCTAAGCAATAAAATAAAAATATAACTAAATTTTGACTATTGTAAAACACACGTAAATAATTCTTGTATACATCATCCGCGGCATGCATGGGTAAATAACATGAGTTACGAGCGCTGAGAGAACGGCTGTAACTGTACTTAATTCTGGGGTGTGCAGTGATGTTCTAAATAATAATCGAACCTATTTTACCAAAACCATTATTGGTGGCAAAAACATACAGTAATGTGGATGTCGCGCAAACAATTCATTACATTAGAATTAAATTGTGTTCATTGCGGGAAAACATGGTGCAATACATTCACAGATTATACGCATTACACTATAGAGCCAGAGTCACCCTTGTGGGAGACGCTTTGTTAAAAAATCGAACAGTTACCATTATATAAACAAAAATAAACATTTGACCAATAGGTGGCGCTGTTATGAAAATTCTTCCAGCTTTCCTAGTATGGAGGGCAGAGTTCTATTCTCCATATTATTTCCTTGGAAAGAGTCTTACCACAAAAAATATAGTTTTAATATGAGAAATAATAATAATTACATAATAATATGTGTTCATATATTTTTGGTTATTTGTCTGGAAATTTTAAACCAAAGAAATATGATCCAAATACTATTAAATGTTAGTCTTAAGCGAAGTACATAATAATAATATAATGTCGAGATTTTGCGATATTCACGTTTAAAAGGTTATTTTTATGAAATAAATTTATTTTTTGGAATTCGAACGTATTTTATTTAGATGATCCTTTTTATGTACGTAACTACTTGTGTAGTAGATAAACGTTTTAGTTTGTAAAGCGGGACAGCCGGAAGTGGAACTTCCATCTCGTGTCTGAATCCGGTTGGTGGTTTGATAAGTCTGAGCTAAATTAACCACTTTTCACCAAGTCTGCCGGGAGCCCGCTCACCCACCTACGAACAGAAAAAAAAACATATAAATACATAAGTTCGTTTTAAGCATAATAATATAAATATATTATAGATAATGGACAAAAGAGCAAACAAACCTGTTCGTCACTCGAATCTTTGCCTTTTGGTTTGGTTTGAAGCGAACCCATGACCCTCGGCGCTAACTACTCCACCACAGTAACAATATAAGCTTTTAATTATCAGATTGGTTCGTATTCATGTTGAATGACGAGGGTAGTTTCTTTTAAGATTTATCAGCTTAACCTTGGCTATTGCCTAATATAGCAAAATGAGATGATAAAATTTTAATACGTGAAAAAACGTCTTCAATAAATATCTGCTATATTTGAAAAGATGAAATCTTTTTCATTTCATGTTTAAATGCATTAATAAATTTTTATTTAGCATATTATCCATGATTTAAGTACATTATCATAAAATGATTACTTCTTATCTATGTCCCAGACTGTGCTTTATTATTAAATTTGAATAAAAAACATTAGGTGTAATATTTATTAATGCTGTTTATCTGTCAAAGTAGTATAATGATAGCTTTTAAAAGTATTGTATGCTTTTTTTAGGATGGAAGGATTACGGGTGGCCCGAAGGACATTCCGACCCCACATTAAAACGGTACGCAACTGTGCCGCCTTCATATTCGGACGCCTCTATCCCATGATTTGCAAGTGAAGTAAATTGTCCCTTCGAAATAAGGTGACACTCTACAAAACTTGCATACGCCCCGACATGAACTTAAGCGTAGTGTTCGCTCACGTGACCCGCACCAACTTGAAATTCCTTCACGTCATTAAATCCCGTTTTTGCAGGATAGCCGTCAGAGCACCATGGTTCCTAAGGAACGTGGATCTCCATAATGACTTGGAGCTTGACTCAGTAAGTAGGTAAGTATCTACAGTCGGCATCATAGCGCCACTTTGAAAAGGCGGCACGACATGAAAACCCTCTTGTCGTGGCCGCTGGAAACTACATACCCGATCCTGTATACCAGCGATCGGGAAACCAGGGTAAATTACCCCAAATGGGGTAAAATGAAATTTTGGGGGGTAAAAATGAAACTTTTGTGAGTAAAAAGTATATATTGAAGGGAAACTTCTTTACAATCGTTGTGATTTTAAACTCGATGAAACGAAATGAAACGAAACGAAAAAACAAGTCCATAGATAGAGACACAAACACATAAATGTATAGGATTCAGCCGGCGAGAGAATGAGATAGAACACATTATTTGGAAACACAAAGTTCACGTGATTGACTCAGGTGCTTTATTGTAGGCATCGTGTGCCGCGATTGCCTTTCCGAAGCGGCTCCGAGCAGCGCCGACAAATCACGAAGCACTCCACACGGAGCATTTTAGAATAAAGCATTTTATTAAGATCATACGTTGCCGATCCTGTAGACCGAATGGTAAACAATCGATGACGCCTAAAACACGTTATTACGGATCCTCCCGATCCATTAACGGTGCTTTTAGGTACAAGCACCGGTCACCGTCCTCGTCTAACCAGTCACTTGCGACGAAGGGTTCGACGAGTGAATTCACCCATAGACACAGCCAGTTTCACGCCGGATCTTCTCAGTGGGTAGCGTTTCCGATCCGGTGCTAGATTCTGCGAAGCACTGCTCTTGCCAGGGCCAGTGTTAGCAACACACCCCGTTTGAGCCCCGTGAGCTCACCTACACTTCAAGGAGGAGCTGATACAGCCTCTCAAGGCTATCAGAATAGGCAGGAAAAAAAAAGTAAAATGTACTAATAGCTGCGAGAGCAACACCGAAGACCTAACAGCCCGAGGGCACCTAATTTGTAAAAATGCACTTATTACCGGATTGAAGGTGCGATCCACTGAGAAGATCCGGCGAAAAGTGCTTGCTTTGGGTATATTTTAGACTAAAATGTATTTATTCCAGTGTTTAATCACATGAGAACTTTTAAAATGCAAGCCTGAAACTAAACGCAGATTGTTAATGACAATTACAAGATAAAGCAAAAATAAAACGTTCAAAACGTCAAACAAACATGGAAACTCGGCGTCCTTTGTAAAGTTAGAATTCTATTTTCCTAATTTTATACAGTATTATTGTTTTAAATCAATATCTTTGTTAGGAAACATAGTTTATAATTATTATTTATGTATTATATCATCATTGAAATATTACAGAAATGCTCATAAACCGTTGACCAGAACAGTACTTTTAAGCTAGAAGCTCTATTATTTTATAAGTCTATCTCGTATGCCGCGAATCTATGAAAATGTTTAACTGAGTGAATTCGTTTAGTAAATATGAATTCGTCAAACATGGATAAAGAGTCGGTGTGTCGGATGTGTTTACAATTTAATGTTAAAATGTACAGTCTACAGTCTAATCCATTACAAACTTATTTTGAAGAAACATTAGGAGTTAATGTAAGTTTAAAACATAAAATAAATAAAACTATCAGATAAATTTATTTACTTACTTTGATTTATTAAAAATAAAAGTATCAATGGACAGACAATTCATTAAAAAGTTTTTATCAAAACAAAAAGTCTACACAAGTTAAAACTCCACCATGTTCTGTCCTGTAATATTAATCATTACAATATATTTTTCCAGCCTGTCTGTTCTATGGATTTGCCGCAGTGTGTGTGCTATGTATGTGCAGCATTATTGCAAAAATACAGTAGGTTCAAAACTAAGTGCTTACTTGGACAATCTGTGCTCTACCAAATACTAAACTCTGGTAAAAAGGTAAGATTATCTATAATTATAAAATATATCATCTCTTTCACAAATATAAGTAACCCTCTTATAATAAATACGGTTCGACTGTAACATGAAAAGAAAAAATCCCTAAAATCCTCATACATGGTACCTCTACAACATAATTACAAGATTTTTCTTTAATATTATTTAGAACATTACATTATGCACTATGAACACACAATATAAGGGAAGAAGATAATTCATTCAGAAAAATTACTCTCCTCTTTTTACTTGATTCTAGTCTCCTATAACACGATTTTGCTTAACACTGGAATTTTTAGGAACGTATCGACTGTAATATAGGACAGTTACCTGTAATCTATTATAATCTGCTAGAATGTGAGTATCAATGGTACTTATAAATAAATTGTCGCAATAAAAATGACCTGTACACTAAAATACTGATGATAAAAGAAAGTATAAGGTTTTTTTTTTTAATAAATATAATTTTTGTGTATATGCATTTCAAGCTTTATCACACATTAAACTGCAGGCAAATTCGGGAATTAGGTGGCATTTTTGTATCAGTGAATTGTGAAAATGCAAAGGATGTGTTAAATAAGGAGCTTTTGATGTAATTGTAGCTATACCTTTTTACTAAAACCCTTTTTTTTTATTGCCCTTGTAGGCAGACGAGCATATGGCCCACCTGGTGGTGAGTGATTACCGTCGCCCATGGACTTCAGCAATGCAGGGGCAGAGCCAAGCCGCTGCCTACCGCCTACCCTTTTATGGTATAGCCTGTGATATAGGCATACCTCCGGCCCATCAGGAGTGACCATACCAAGGGCATGACAGTCATTAAGAACTGAGAATTTTTGACTGTAAAGCTTTGGCCCACAATAGCACCACCCCATCTCTTATCAGGATCCAGGCAAATATGACTAAGGAATTCATTGGAGAATGGGAAGCAGCATTCTCTGAGTATTATACACCTATAGTGTGATGGCATATAATGGTAGTAGGGAGTGTTGTAAACCCACAAGGAACGGTCACCACCATCCTGCCTATGTCTGCTGCACACAGTCAGGTATTTCGTGACGTCAATGGATTCCTGTAGCTACTTGCCGTAACCTTTTTTAACAGTACATCATAAACAAAAGTCTCAAAAGTAGACCATACAATTAGCAAAAAATAT